>NW_026856137.1:0-481727 GCF_026571515.1 Ruditapes philippinarum
TCCTGTCTTCCATGATCGCACCGTTTGTCGGTGAGTTAGTAAATTCTGACCAAGCACCGGTAGACGCACGACAATGCGATACGATATTATTCCAAATGTCGCTTCGCATTGTCGAGTGTCGCTTCGCGTTGTCGAGTATCGCTTCGCGTTGTCGAGTGTCGCTTCGTATTGTCGAGTGTCGCTTCGCAATGTTGAGCGTCGCGGTGTAAAAATCATAAAAATAACGCGACATTTACTCGACATTTTAAAAATGTCGCTTCTAGATGTCGAGTGTCACTTCGCATTGTCGAGCGTCGTATCACATTGTCACGTTGTCGTTTCACATTGTCGAGTGTCGTGGTATGCACTTGTACCAACCTCGACACTCGACAATGCGAAGTGACAATGCGACAACGCGAAGTGACATCGCGACAACGCGAAGTGACATCGCGACAACGCGAAGCGACGCTCGACAATGCGAAGCGACACTCGACAACGCGAAGCGACATTTCTTAAATGTCGCCCTTTTTTACCGCGACATTTCTAGGCGACAGTGCGACATATCGTTTGACACTGTCGAGCGTCGCTTCGCATTGTCGCATATCGCTTCGCGTTGTCGAGCGTCGCTTCGCATTGTCGCGATGTCACTTCGCATTGTCGTGTGTCTACCCTTAGACGCGACGGACGACATTATAAATGGCACGATAAGGACACCGTACATATAGTTCGCTTAAAGAACCATAGTTTCACAATGGTAAATTAACACACATCTACGTGCTGATTAAGGTGCAGAGTTCTATGAAAATATATCAAGATGTATGACAGTTATGGTAGAAAATTACTATTAGATTACAGACAGCAGTGACTTTCCGCCAACACTTGTTTCTGACGAGGAATGTTTCGTAATATGTGATACACTTTCAAATAATTGTTGCTATACTGATTTTATAGCTAAAAACAAAATGCTTATACCAAAATAAACTAGACACTTCACCATTTTGAATGCGACGTAAAATACTGGAAAACGTTAACGTCATGACGTCATGTATGACGTCATTATTATCTGCTATTTTCAAGATGGCGTTGTTCATGGAAAAGTGTCAAGATATCATAAAATTGTACTATGAACACCATTCTATCATATCTGTAACTAGAAGAATAAGGAAAATGTACCCTGCCGATAGAAGGGTAACCAGGCTACAAGTAAGCAGAGTAGTTAAAAGATTTGAGCAGCATTGAAGTGTACTTGACCAAAGACACCGTACCCAGGGCCATTCTTTTTCCAAGACCAAGACTGAAATACCGAGGCAATCAACAGTGACCGCTATTTGTCACTTCTAAAACGCAAGTTTCTGCCTGCACTCCTTCGGAAAGGGGTTGATTTGACACAAACATGGTTCCTACAAGATGGTGCCGCTCCACACACGGCCCAGAGAGCTCTTGAATGGCTTAAAAACATTTGACAAACGATTTATCTCTCTGAAGACGGAATGCACTTGGCCGCCCCACACTCCGGATCTCAGTCCTTTGGATTTCTTTCTTTGGGGCTTTCTCGAGGACAGACTCTACAAAGAACACAGATCAGCTTAAACAGTCCATAAGATGTAAAAAAAGAAAGATTACTGGTGACATATGCAATAATGTGATGGAAAACCTCATGAAACGTGTGGAGATGGTGCGACGCCATAACGGACGTCATTTTGAGTATATGCTATAAATGGACCCTGTTTTCAAGCGTAGGTAAAAATATTATTGGTAGGTTAAATAAGGAAAAAACTACACTTTTATAAATGAACAGCATTTCCCTTTAATATGGTACATTTTTCATTGTAACTGACATTCTTACATAAACGAAACATTTGATTAAAAGTGTATCACATATTATGAAACACCCTGTATTTACATCTTCCATGACACACTGTTGAATTTACAAAAGAGATTGTTGAATTAATCTAATATAAAATGCTTCCAGCGCAAATGCAAATTTAATTGTATTTTAAGGCAAAACAAACGGCTTATAAATAAAACAATTAAACGCCATTTGTGTAAATTTGACATTCAATGGACTTTTTTTTCTTTCCTTTCTGCACTATAATTTGTTTTGTCATTTTGAACAACTTAATCAAAGGTTGCGTTAACGCCGAAGTTAAGATTTTTTTTCTGTATTTCAGTGCAATTGTCTTTCTAAACTATATTATTTTGTCACTTACATTAATTTTGATCCGATAACAAGGTGCCGTATATTTTTACTGATCTACGGCACTTGGTCACGTGGTATGAATGAATCGGTATGACAGCCGGACTACTTTTTTGCGAGCGTCGCTTAAAACAGTTTTTTAAATGCTAGCGTTTATATTATACAAGCTGTAATCAATAAAAATAACTGTATAGTTTGAAAATAAATTTAATTATCAAGCAACTAAATGTGTTTGTTATAATTAAAACGGCCTCTTTAAAGCATTTATTGACTTCTTATCTTGACCTAAATACGACTTTATAGTAAACAAGCATTGGAATGCATTTTCTAGTTTAGTGGTTCCAATATTCTTCCTGAATAATGTTGAATCACCCTTAGGATATGTTGCCTACTTTTTAAATTTGTCTTTTGACGTCTTCTCTGTGATACGCAGGCTTCATAACCTCTGATCCCCTTTCAAAATTCCATTTTATTTAGTTCTGCCCATTGTTTTCTCGTTTAGTGCACACGCTTTTTATTACTTGGGGACCATACGCCGAAAGACAAATTTAAAAAGCAGGCAACATATCCTAACTCCATTGCACAATCATCAATGAATGAAAACAATTTATCTTCTTTTAATGTTAATGCAACCAAAGGAAGTGCATCTGAGTCGAAACAAAATGAAAAATCAAAACTTACATCTTGTTAAAGTTGTTCCCCGCCCACCTTCTCAGTTGCAGCCAACGGTGGTATCTCCAAATTTCAGTGGCAATTCTATCGCATTTGTAAATGACACTGTTACACTAAATACACAAATGAATTATCTATTTTCTGGAGCTGTATTGGCAATCCGGTCAACTCGTCCCCTGGTCAACTCGTCCTCTGGTCAACTCGTCACCTTTTTGGTCAACTCGTCCCCTACTTCTGGTCAACTCGTCCTCAAAGAGTCAACTCGTCCCTAATATGGTCAACTCCAAATATTCGCATACAAAAAGCGTAAAAATATTTCCAATTCAGTTATTTTATTATATATAATTTTAACAGTCTATAATAATTTATGAAATATATGAAAAACAAATAATAATAAAATATAGGGGACGAGTTGGGGACGAGTTGACCAGGGGCCGAGTTGTCAAAGGGACGAGTTGACCAAAAAGGTTACGAGTTGACCAGAGGACGAGTTGACCAGGGGACGAGTTGACTCTGAATCCTGTATTGAATATCCAGAATTTCAATTTGTACATGAAGTAAATTATATCGTGTACCTCGTGAAACGGTGAACATGTACTGTTTAGTGTAGATGCGTATGAAAGCCTAAAGCGAAATTACATAATTTTTGGTCAGTTCTTGAGAGGATATTTTACAAAATGCTGTGGAATAAAATAGTAGTTGTTTACATAGTTTGTTGTTATTATTTTGTTTTGAAAAAATATCAAAATGTTGAGAACCATTTTTTTCCGCGCAAAGCGTAAGATTAGAAATTAAACGTCACAATGAAAGGGACACAACTCAGTAAAAAAATAAAGGTGGTTTACCTAATAAATTTTAAAAAAACTGTGACAGGATAAATAAAATTATAGGTTGGTGCCGTGGATGTAGAAAGTTTATCTGGCTCTGCACCGAAATTTATGGGGTTCGCCTTCGGCTCACCCGATTAATTTTTCCGCCTCGCCAGATAAACTTTCTCCATCCACGGCACCAACCTATTATTCTCTATTCGGATGCTACATGATAGGACAAAATATTCGAACCTCAATATTTTAATTATTAACATTGTTTTCAATATCTGAAAGATAATTTTGTCTGATAAAGTTATACGTCGGATCGTTTCTGCATACATGTATTCGTTTACATCGTAATTGCAATACATGTCTGTTACAATTGTCAAGTCTTGACATCAAATAATTTGGAACAGTTTAAACCGTAACAAGATACTTTATTATAATACATCTATCTTTAAATCAATTTTTGAAAAATAGAAAAAAAGTATTTTGCATTTTTAATTGTTTGCAACAGTTTACATTGATTTGATGTACAAAGGATTTGATTATAAAATAGATAAATACAGAATCCCTAAAGAAAGCCCAACACGTCAAAATTGAAAATGTTGCAGGCTCGGTTTGATTGAGCCTGTTCATGGACGGTACTGGAAAGTGCAAGTTACCGTCTACTAAGTTGCGGGTACTTTTATATAAAAGGTTGATTTTAATGAAAATTATTGTTGAAACATCAAATAACTATTAAAAGACTGTAGATAGTTAGTTATTAATTAAGAGAGTTTCATTTTAATAAGTGACATATTATAATAAACAAATTGTAAATTGTGTTATTAAGTAGCAAAGTAGGCTCGCTAATACCTTTTCTGGGAGGGCTGGGACACTGTAAAGATGTTGCACTTTTCTTTGTAATATGTTTTATAATATTTGTTATATTAGATAAACTTTCATTTATCATATCATGCATAACTCTTGCCGTTGTTTTGCCATGAATAATATAAACTCCGAAAAGTTTCAGGGTGTATAATTATAAAAGAATTGAATACGTTTTGTCTCTTTTTGTGCTCATCATTTTAACTCGATTATATCTTTGACATTCGTTGTATGAAAGGACAGAATGAATTGTTTTGTTTGTTTGTTTGTTTGATTGGGTTTTACGTCACATCGACACAGTATAGGTCATATCGCGACGTTCCAGCTTTACTGGTGGAGGAAGACCTCAGGTGCTCCTCCGTACATTATTTCAGGCACGAACGGGCACCTGAGTAGATCCACCGACGTTCCGTAAGCTAGCTGGATAGCTTCCTCACATGAAAGAATCCAAGTCCTTGTCGGGATTCGAACCCACAGAGGTGAGGGTAGAATGATACACAATTCATTCCATTATAAATAAACAGGATATTTTGACAAAAAGTTCTAGCTCAAATATGACTGTGTAATATGTGTCTTTATAAACAAAGGCATAAATTGGCACAATATCAAATATTTAACGATTAGTCAGGTAATTTACTGTATTTTAGTTAAGACTTTGAAAATGCTATTTTCTTAACCAATATACTTTGCTTTACAAAATCATTTTCAGATAGATAGTTTTTTAACTTAAAAAACATTATTGAATACAGTCGAATATTTATCTATGTTGTCTCCTCTCTAAAGATTATTTTGTGCAGACAGTAAATGTCTTATTGTTATACAAATGTTTGATATATTTAAGATGATACATTTTGCAACATGGAAGTCTAGGATGTATTGTATTCTCCACATATTTACATAATTTATTAAATTTATAATATGTTTCTTGCAAAGTAAAATGTGTTAGTTTATTATTGCATTCAGTGACAATTTGTTCACTTGAAATTAATCTTTGCATTTAGTATTTCAGATTCAAAATGTAAAAAAATATAATCACAGAACATCGAACTATTTGAGTTTTAAACGCCAATAACTGTGTATAAATGCGGGTACTATTTTCGAACTATTCATAAAAAGCCTTCTATAAAACTTAATTGGTTGGATATCTTTGCGTTATTTGAATATTTTCTTATCAAACTAGATGAGCGCTATTGAATTATGGTTCATAATAAAATAATCAGATAATATTCAATCAATTTTGATTGTGCAATTCTCCTTTGAATGTTTATAGAAATGTTTCTATATATTTGATGTTTTTACTATACATACAATAAAAATCAAGAAAATATAAAAAAAATCGTTGTGCATGTTATATTCTAGGAAACACTTTTGTTTATACTGTTTGACAGACGATAGGAATTATTAGTATTCCAGTCTCATTAAGATTGTATTTTATTTAGGTAATACATTTGGTACATTTATAGAAACACGAAGTTCCCACTTAGATTCAATAAGAATCAATCTTCACCTAAAGCGTTAGCTGAATAATAATTTTGTTAATCGTGACTAGGATTATCAAGTCTCGGCTGTAAATAGTTTATAGAAATGCTCCTATATAAACTTACAAGATAATTAAGAAGCTAGACAGTTTGTATGTAAAATGAAAGGATACCTTATGTGAAATGTACTTTCTTAATGAATTGAAAATGTGTCGAGACATACCAGCCAACACATGAACATTCCCGTCTTTACATCCAATAAAAATAAAATAATAATTTAAAAATAAGATAATAATTTGATTGATTTGTTTGCCAAAAGTTCACTTCTTTCATTGTGTTAAAGTTTTGAGAGATAAACTTTTATATAGATGATTATACATGACCTTTTACATAACATTCATTAATATTTTTTTACATATTTTATGAATATTGTTTTTTTCTTTCTTTTTGTGTTTTATGTGCTATTTTAATACTGAGTTTTTACGTTTACTCCTTTTTTTTTAATTAAAATTGTAAAATAAATTTTAAGAATTCAATTGTCATATTGACCGAAGCCAAAAATTATCTGGAAATAGTCAGTAAATTATGGTTAATCTTTCAATATATTATATTGTTTATTCTTAAACCATGTACATTTGTACATTTTTCTTTATCATTTTTAAATTATCAATCTATATTGAATAATTCATAAAATTTAATTTGTAAGTTAGAATAATTCCTCGGCATCTTTACTAAACACGAATAACAAATTAAAATAAAATGTTTTAAAATAAAATATTTACTTACTTATTGCACATATATACTGTTTTTGAAATAGGATTTACAAATAATTAATGTTTATCTTCCTTTTTTTTAATAGTAAACACAGAGAAAAACTGATGACATTTAATCAAAACAAAAGTACTGCCTGGTAATGCAGTATCAGTACCACTTTTTAAGACCAGTAGTGGCAACATTTTGTAAGAGTAATTCAGTATCAGTACCAGTACTTGCAAAATCACTGCAGTACGTACAGCAGTACCAGAAATGCAGCTCTGGTAAAGACACAGACACACATAAAAAGGGTGAAAATCAAACATTAAAATCGACGGTCAGATGCATTTAATCTATATATAAAGTATGTAGCATATGTAGACGAAAATTCTTTAATATATACATCCATAGGTTTATTCCAAATAGTTCTTTTAACACACTTTGTATTAGTCCTTACATGACTTGTTCCATAAAAAATTTATATATGTTTAAAATTTCTTAATTAAATTAATATAACTATTTTAATTTATTCAAAATTGTATTGAAAATTGATTCGCCACTCTACAAAGTTTTATATTTAATCGGTTGATACATGCTTAAACAGAAGTAATGTATGTAGACAGACATGAAGAAATACAACTTTTCAAAGTTAATAGTTATTAATATTAATTCTTGATGCCTGTGTTTGTGATGATGGATCGCTTGTTTGTAGTGGTGTAGTCTGGAAGCTTCGGCGGCGAGTCAGTCGAAGGTGTCGTTAACAAGCTGTTCCTGTAGAACATGGTTTTGATAGAAGTGATCGGTATCGGACTGAATTATTTGTTTCTTCTTTCACAAATATGTGTTTCTAAATTACTGCAATCAGCCGTATACCAAAAATAAGAATACGCCCCAGACAGAAGAACACAGTCATGATCTGTTTCTGGTTCCACACTCCAGAACTTATCGAAATTCATTTTTGTCATATCCGGCCATATGAAATCGTTTGAACTCACTTTATTCAACCCAATCCACGAACGCAGGTGAAAGCCCCCGACCACTTCGTTCAACATTTGTGTGATGTCATCGGCGTCAGCTTGACTTGCAATCTTTACTAAATCTCCGTGTCCGCTCCGACAAACGTCTCTGCTACCATACCAATGACTAATTATCCCGTGATATAAAATACACTTTCTTGTTGTTTTCCTTCCAAGTCCACAATTTCCTTTTTCAAAAACATTCCATGAAGGTTCTTTAATAAGATGACTTGTGGCCCAAATCAAACGGAAAATTTGTGTTAATTTCACAATTTTCCCCTATGTTTTTGTTAAAAAAAGAAACACCCCCGTTTTAAACCCTTTCAAATTAAAAACACACTCTTTTGACTTTTTGTTGTAAAACGTTTCCTTAAAAAACTGGTTTCCTCGTAGGCCCTTTAAACCCCCTTTATAAGTATTTCGGGAAATTTAAATTTTTTTTTAACGAATTTTTTTTTTTAGGGAAACAGGTCACAAATGATTTTCCCGAAATAAATAAAAATTTTTTTCAACATGGGGAAATTTAGAGCGCTTTTAAAAACGAAAAAGGTGCCATCACTTTCCCATTTTTAAAGTGCAATTTTCGTTTAAATGGGTTTTTAGATTTTAAACACCAAAAAAAACTGAATCAGTTGGAAAAGAAAAATTTCGGAAAAGGTTATTGGGGAAAAATATTATCCAATCAGAAAAAAGCTTGAAGGAATGTTAAAAATTCTCCATGTTAATTTATTTCACTTCTATTCAAAATTTGGAAAGTCATCTGCTGGAACTAAAAAATACAATTACCTTTAAACAGGTATTGTTATGGTATTGGTAGTGATTAAAACAATGATTTGAAAAGAATAACAGAAGAAATATTCAATTTAATTGGATTTTAAATCCTATGGAGCACCGCAATCCAAGTGTGTATACTAATAACCACAAATTAGGGTATATTATGTTTTACAATTTGATAAAGATTAGCTCTTAATTACGTTCCGCTTTCAGATCTAAGCGTGACCGTATGCGTGAGCTTTCACACATCCAGACATGTCGTTGTCCATATTACAACTATATTAAAACATATTAAAAATATCTTGTCCATTAAAATTGACTCTATTATTTCAAGTTATATTCTAAAAAATTACTTCAATCATGTTTTTCTAACAAAGATCAACAATTTGTTTGACTTCCACGGATAACGCTAGTTTGATACATCTTTTAATGCCTATGTAAAAAACGGTTTGATAGCATGGCTAAAAATAGCTATCTCGGGAAATCCGAATTATAAAGAAGGCGAAACCTATACGGTCGTCTTCAGATCTATATATTAAGGTATGAGCCCCCTAATGGGCACTATAAGGAACTATAAAATTGACAACATAGGTCAGTTTTATACCTTAAAAGACACAAGAATGCAAAATTTAAACAAAGTTTACCGTATGGTTTACGAGTTATGAAGATTTATCTAAAGTAAAACTTGGCTATTAGAAAGGCTCTTTTTCAGAAATAATATAATAATTATGAAATAATGTTTTCCTATAGAAAATATTTTAGAAACAAATAATAGCATTCAGCTAACAAATGACCCAGCAAAATTATTGTTTCTACTCAAAATGTTTAAAATATGTAATTAAATGTTACCCTACCCCACCCATTTAAAGTAGTTGCTTGATCATTTTTCTACTTGGAGGGCCTTATTCAAAATATCCCTAAAATTTACTCAAATCAGGGGCTATTTTCAAAGTTTGCATAAATTTTCTTTAAAGTATATTGGATGCGCTTGGCAAATGTAAAATACTTTTACGTCTAGTTTTTATTTTATTAGACTTTGAAAATATCAGGTACCATATTTGATACTAAATTTGGCCCAATTTAGCCAAAAGATATCAATAATAATTTTAAAATGAAACACTTTTTTCTTGTCAAGAGTGATCTGAGAGACACAAGTAATGTTCAAAGAAAAAAAAAGAATGAAAAAAAAGTTGCCTCTTCAGGGACTTGAACCCGCGCCCCTAAGTTTCAATGCGGTTGACAGTAGTTCTAGTCTATTCGAGTACTCTTCAAAGTGGATGTAATGCATTAGGTGGGTCATACCTTAAAAGAAATAAGTAGATCTGAACTTAAGTCAGATTTTATGCTTTAATGATATATATGCAACATGCATATTAGATTGACAAAGATACAATTTATTTGGATTTAGAGTGTCTAGATGTTGCTCAAAATGATACTTTCCCTTAAAATGAATTTTCTCAAGTATCAATGGGATTTTACCCAAAAGTTTGCCAGTTATGTGTTACAGTTCCTTCCTTTGATCATGAATTGCAGATGAAGTATTAGACTTCTCACTAAATTAATTTACTATCAAAGTCTGACAGACAGATAGACAGACAGTCAGACGTTCCGGCAATGCTGGTTTATAAACATTCTATATGATCTTCATGTTGCATGTGTTTCCTAATAAACCAATGAAAATTAACTTTTTAATAGACAGTTTATGTGGTAACCATCGAACTAAAGGGCACATCTGGAGCAGCGGAAATTCACATATATTTTTTACCGACGCTCATTTTTGAGATCCATATGGGGTTCCACCCCCCCTGTGAATATGGACTGAATGTTGTCCATAAACGCTTCATGTTTGCCCGTACGGACGAACATTCTGACGGACATCAACGATTCGGACGGACGTCATTGAATCTAAATCGTACTTCCTTCGGCGGGGGGTAACAATATTTCTGTAAAATTTCTATTTCTTCTGAAGATTTGTTATAAACCCCTCAATATATAGGAGGAGTTGTACATATAATTAGTTGTTGTCATTCAGTCGTCTCACCCCCAATGTTTTCTGTCAGATAATTAGATAAACATTTCTGTTGGTAAATGTTGTTACAAAGGTAAGTTATCGTCTGAAAATGAAATTACCACCTTAGCAAACACATTCCATTATTATACGACGGAAGGAAATCATAAAACTTGTGGAATTATTTCAGACAATAAGTGACATAGGTCCATTCACTTTTTTCGGTTTATCTTTTTGATGTACAAACTGGCTCGACAATAATACGTTTCTCACAATGTCTTATAAACATATGATTATTAATCATACGAGGATTATTCTGATAGATGTGCTCATTAGAGTTCAAATGAAGGTTTTGTTTGTTTGGATTTTACGGCACGTCAACAAATGAAGGTAGACGTATTTTAACGACTAACGGAAATAACAGATAAATTTTTAAACGATGATTAGTTTTGCGAAACCCGAAACTAACTACAAGCTATCCGAACTAAGATTTAGTATGTCAATGTTCTCTTTTAGTTATGTCCATATTTTTTTTAACATAATTAAATCATAGATATATGATATGACCATGCAATTTGGAAATAACAGTTTTTTTGTTTGTGTGCTGTTTTTTTTTTATAATACAGCTTGCATTGAATTCATAGCAGTATCAGTTTCTCGCCCATTTTTTAGTCGAAAAAAGTACTGTAAAAACAAAGATTGCATATTTTCGACATTTTAATATTTCGCGCTTGATATTGCATATTATAATGTGCAGAACTGTCGTCGATGTTTAGTGAAACGTAGTTCGTCAGTAAATAGTCCGAATCGTCGTTATTTTCTGAAACAAACAAAACAAAAAAAACACTTTTATTTTTCTTATTTTGTAAGCAAATATAACTATTAAATGAATCGTTTTGAACTTGTCCAGCTTTCAATTTAGACTTGACCATTTACGTCTCTTGACCTACTTCAAAATTTCATTTACTCAAGCCCCAATGCTGTTGATCTAATATTTAAAGGATCAGTCATTAAGACTTTCTTTGAAGAATCTAAGAACGGATGATGTTTCCTGAAAAATGGCTTAAAACGAGTTTAAGAGAATTTTAAAAGGAATTTGAGATGATTTTTACATTCATCAGAATAAAGTTTACTAAAATACTTGCTTTAGATTTTTCTAAATAATGTCAATATCAAAATTTTCGATAAAATAAATTTATTATCCCATTAAAGTATGTAGTGATCACTGGGCTCTAAATATTATACGTAAAAACTGTTGATAAGAACAATCTTTTTATTACCCAATTGAATGACAACTTTTGTTTTCTGCATGGTTTTGTTTTCAATAGTTCGCAGTATTGTTTATCTGTTTACATGTATTTTCAAATCATTTAATTTTCGGTGGTGTTGAGTCTGTTCTGAAACATTTTCAGAGTTGCGATTGTAAAAGAGAATAAGAAACTACGATTATAATAGACAATATGAAACTACGATTGAGAAAGAGAATAAGAAACTGTGATTATGAAAGGGAATAAAAAATTGCGATTGTGAAAGTGTATAAGAAAATACAATTGTGAAAGAGAATAAAAACTACGATTGTAAAGGAGAATAAGAAACAGCGACTGTGAAAGAGAATAATAAACTGCGATTGTGAAAGAGAATAAGAAACTGCGATTGTGAAAGAGAATAAAAAATTACGATTGTGAAAGAGAATAAGAAACTGCGATTGTGAAAGAGAATAAGTAACTGCGATTGTGAAAGAGAATAAGAAACTGCGATTGTGAAAGAAAATAAGAAAATGCGATTATGAAAGAGAATATGAAAATGCAATTGTGAAAGAGAATAAAAAACTGCGATTGTGAAAGAGAATAAGAAACTACGATTATAAAGGAGAATAAGAAACTGCGATTGTGAAAGAGAATAAGTAACTGCGATTGTGAAAGAGAATAAGAAAGTGCGATTGTGAAAGAGAATGAGAGACTGTGTTTGTGAAGGAGCATAAATAACTGTTATTGTGAAAGGGAAAGAGAAACTACGGTTGTGAAAGAGAATGAGAAACTGTGATTGTGAAAGAGAATAAGAAAGTGCGATTGTGAAAGAGGGTAAGTAACTGCGATTGTGAAAGAGAATAAGAAAGTGCGATTGTGAAAGAGAATAAGAACTACGATTGTGAAAGAGAATAAGAAACTGCAGTTGTGAAAGAGAATAAGAAACTACGATTATAAAGGAGAATAAGAAACTGCGATTGTAAAAGAGAATAAGTAACTGCGATTGTGAAAGAGAATAAGAAACTGCGATTGTGAAAGAGAATGAGAGACTGCGTTTGTGAAGGAGCATAAATAACTGTTATTGTGAAAGGGAATAAGAAACTACGGTTGTGAAAGAGAATGAGAAACTGTGATTGTGAAATAGAATAAGAAACTGTTATTAGTTTTGGTTGCAGGCAATTCTTGCTTTGTTGATGCTGCACATCAAAGACTCCGCTATATGATGTAAACAGTCAATCAGCATTGCAAATCGTCATATTCATATTATTTTCAAAGTGAAAGGGGCATAACTCTGCCAAAAATCATCGAACCTTGACCAAATTCGAACTTGACTTGCGCATTCCTTGACATATCCATATGTCAAAATATGAACTGAATGCGCTTAGCTGTTGGGGAGATAATGAACGGAAACTGAAAATTTCCTTTTTTCAAAGTTCAAGGGGCATCACTCTATCAAAAATCATCGAACCATGACCATATTCGAACTTGATCTTTGCATTCCTTTGACATATCCATGTGTCAAATTTGAGTTGAATGTGTATTACAGTTGGGGAGATAATGAACGGAAACTGAACATTTCATATTATTTTCAAAATGAAAGGGGCTTAACTCTACCAAAAATCATCGGACCATGAATAAATTTGAGCTTGACCTGCGCATTACTTTGACGTATCCAAATTTTAAATTTGAGCTGAATGTGTACATTGTTGGGAGATAATGGACGGAAACAGAACATTTCCTCAAGGGCATAACTCTGTCAAAAATCATCGAACCATGACCAAATTCGAACTTTACCTGCGCATTTCTTGACATATTCATATGTCAAAATTTGAGCTGAATGTGTTCAACTGTTGGGGAGATAATGAACTTCCTTTTTCTTCACAGTTAAAGGGGCATTACTCTGCCAAAATTCATCGAAACATGAATGAATTTGAACTTGACCTACGCATTACTTTGACGTATCCATATTTTTAATTTGAGCTGAATGCGTACAACTGTTGGGAGATAATGAACGGAAACTGAACATTTCATCAAGGGGCATAACTCTGTTAAAAGCATCGAACCATGAGCAAATTCGAACTTGAACTGTACTTTCTCATCTTAAATCTATATGTCAAATTTGAGTTGAACGTAAGCAAATGTTACTAAGATAATGAATGGAAACTGATGATGACGGAATGACGGAAGGACGGAATGACGGAACAGGGTTACACTATATGCCCCAGCCATTTTATGGCGGGGGCAAAAATAAAATGTTCTAGCGGAACCTAATTTGAATACTTTATTATGTTTTTATTAAAACAGCATGCCTCAAAATTCATGATTATTTTCATGAAAACTTAAATTAAGTAAGATATTGTAAAGTGAACAAAGAACTTATTTACACATTGCAAACGGCAATTACTATCCAATACTTAAAAACTAAGTGACAAATATTCATTTTGGAAAAAAACTTATTTATCTAAAAAAATCATTTTCCTGCATTGATGCGATACAGAATAGGGCAATGCGTTTTTATCTGGGGGTAGGGCAATATACACCTAGAGTTGCTTTATATGGAGAATGAGCTTGGCAGCCTACACATGTGAAACAATGGAGATCTGACTGTCAACAATGGCATAGATTTGTTAGAATGGATGTAAACAGTTAATTATAAGATCTATTCTACTTGTTTGCGCAAGAGCAGCTATAGTTGTAAAAACTGGCAATTCATATTTAATAATCATATGGGAAAGTTAAATTTAGTAGAGTAGGCACGTGGTTATGTAACAGTCTCATCTAAGTCTTTTTGTGAAAAATTGATAAAAAAATGTATGTCATTATAAAAAGATGAATGAATAGCTAAGTTTAATAGGAATGTTAGTCTAAATTGGAATGGTGGTAATAAATTAAGAACATATAAGTTGTTAAAAATGATTATAAAACTGAACATTATTGTAAACTATATTTGCCACGTAAAAAGATGTCTGCACTAGCGAAATTTAGATGTGGAGTAACTCCCATAAAGCTTAAACTGGTAGATATGTAAACATTGCTGTTGACAATAGGATATTTCCAATATGTAAAATTACAGTTGAATGTGAAAAACATGTATAATTATCTTGTAATGCATATGAGCACATTAGGTTACATATTTTAGAAAAAGCTCGTAACTTAAGGCCATAATTTGTTGACCTCTCTGGTGAAGATAAACTTGTATTTATTCTCTCCAACAATGATATTGTTAAAGTCACAGCCAAAAACTGTTATAATATTCTTCAACTACGCTACAATATATTGTACAAGTAAGGATTTTCAGACCACTTAGTGTTTCAGTTTCTTTTTTAAATTAATTTTGATATAGTCTTTAAACATCCTTTGAGATGATCTGGTGCTTATAGTACATGATAGTAAATTTTATCGTACAAATGCGATGATAGTAAATTGTATGGTACAAATGTAACATATCTGATCTAAACATGATAAGTTGTTTTATCTACTAACGTATAGAATATCACCACTGACCAGTCATCCATAGTCTGACCATTTAATTAAATTGTGGAATAGTGCCACTTTTTACTACACTCAGAGATTTATTATCAAAATATCTTATAGCATTTCTTCATTTTTTTATTGAAGGTCAGTGGGGGTAATCTAACTTTTTTGATGTAAAATGTTTATATAATGTCTATCAATTGTATAGGAATGATGATACTTCAAGTATATATATATGATATAGTCTCTTATAATTCTATTGTAGAATGGTCATATGTTCTTTTTTTATCAATTTTAATATGGTTTATGTATATATGTATGCATATGAAAGAGACTGAAATAAACTAATAAACCTATTCAATAAATCTGTTAATTTTATGTTTACAAAATGACTGTGTAGCAATTATCAATATTTTCTAATATCAAATTTAAGCATGGTGTGTCTTTAAAGAATTGTTTTGTAACAAGAAACCGCTCAAAACCGACACATCTTTTACCCTTTAAAGTGAAATAGTCTACAATGGTAGGTCTTTAACGAATAATTAATAAGTTGATTGGACACAACAAAATATATGAGTGTTATTGGCAAGCATTAGATACATGATCGGTTATAACACATATTTAAATAGCAGATAATAATTGTTCAAGAACAAACTATTTTAATTCATCATTAAAATATTCATACTTAATCACTTCGAACTTAACTTTTTTAAATACATGTTTTCAATACAAATATCCAATATTTTTCTATTGTTTTTATCAATATGTGACATTTTATCGGAAATGTACCCACTGTTGACCAAGACTCTTTGAACAATGAGTTACAGGCGATGTTATTTACTTTTTCATATTTGTTTTTATATTTTGTATTCAATAACTAATAATCTTGTAACAAATAAAACTTTTTTAAGGAAATAAAAATACCTTTGTACACTGACATGGTGCCATTATAAACTAGCACTGTAATCATTCATGCATTACACAAAGTAAGGATACTTCTGGTGTTATCTTAAATTGTCCTTTGTTCGGGGTTAAATCCGAAAATCTTCGACAATAATTCGAAATCAAATTTCTTTCTATACTTTAATACTCATTTGATGTCTTTGTTATGAGGAAACTTCAGGAAGAGTTCACCCTGTATATTAAGGACATTATTGACTGCAGCAAAATATTTGCCCAAGCCGTTTCCTCTCCTATGACTATAGTGTACAGACAGCAATTGTAATACTGTCTATAATATGCATTTTCCTCATCACTGCTAGCTGTCATATGAGATATACAAAAGATGATGTGAATCCGAAGCATTTTTCTTGTTACAAATGTTAACAGAATACTTTGTGATTCAAAAAGTTTAATAAGATAAGTTATACATCAATAAACTAAAGTACGTTGTCGTAGAAATATAATAACAAAATATACTAATTGAAGCTGCAAAGATTGCCTTAACTTAATAAAAGTTATCAGTGCTATTTGATAACCAAGATAAAACTAAATTAATTATAAAATAAGTAAATGAATTTTTAAGAAATAGTAAAAAAATATTTTTAAAGTCATAATATCGAATATTATTTACGAACAGTATTGACTGAATCAATTTTTCCATTCACATTTGAGAAGTTTTCAAGCAGCATGTTCTTACTTGTGATGTTACACGCTTACACTTGTTAAAGGAATACTGGATATATTTTGATTCAATTGAATTGTCATTATCTTAATATATTGATGGAAAACAAAAATATAATATCAATGCAATTTCCCTTTAGAATTATTACACGTATCGAACATGTTTATTTTATTGTGTACCACAGTGTCACAAATAATCTAAGCTCTGGTTTGTCAATAGTGACACTGATTGCTTCCTAAGTGAATCAGCAATCTATAATATTTCCCTGCTATGAAATCAAGCACACAAATAAGGCATGGCGGATAAAATGTAATACAGTTATTAAATGTTTCCTGAAGCATAAATGTAATTGTTATAAATTTTGATTGGTTTCGTAAAGCTCAGAAAAAAAGTTAATCAAATCAACTTGTTAACTTGCATTACAATCTCGGTATTAAGAAATATTTTTTTATCAATAATGAGTACACTCTCTTGGGGTAACCTGTTTTTAGAACAGATCATGTGTATGATTGAAATAAGCTTTTCAGCATTTAATTAGTGTAAAAATTGTTAAGGTTTATGACGTAGCTTTGAGGTATTCAAAGAAATCAAACTTCCATTTTTTTAAGTAACCACACCATAGTTATTCGTTATAATGTTATAAAGTTTTGGAGCAAATTTGACAATAGCTTGTTAATGGCATAGATAATTGGTCGTATCAAAATCAATTGCTAGCCCATACACGTATCTTTTAAATCGAAGGAATATTAGGTGTTAAAAGCGGAAAAAAATAAGTTGACGAAATACGTAAAGGGGATAGTGACAAAATGTTTAAGTCCCTGTGCTCAAAGATTTTTAGGTCTAAGATATGAGCGAATTAAACAGCCCATGTACATTTTGTAAATAATGGGATCATTAGAAATATATTTTGATAACGTCTTGGACATAAATAGTAGCAGAGTTTGGGATTTGATGAACATAATTTGTTTTGCTTTAAACCATATAACAGATTTGAAACTTTTATGTAATTCTAATTTTTAATTTTCTTGATTCAAAAATATGTTTTACAGTCCACTTAATCTAGTGAACGTAAATAAGACACTCTTTTAATGTTCACCGTCAAGCTTCTCTTTTTCAATAAAAAATGTAGATTTCGATGTGATTTTGTAGAAATATATTCGTACATGTATTATGAATCCATAAAAAAGGTAAACAATAGTTAATAGAAATTGTTTCTTGTATAATCAGCAAAAGCTACTATAAGAGAGTAACAAACGTAGTAGAAAAATCGCAAAAATTGATGTGCGTTTGCACTAATATGTGCATTAAATTTTTATTATATTTAATGTTCCGATTTAAAATGTTTTTTTTTATTAGCGGTTTACGCATGCTATAAAAATGCGGTACCAGAATTTAATATCCCTTGTACCTTTGTGCAGTAAATTAAAATGAAGTTTTTGGATTAAACATGATCATCTATAATTGGTAAATTTATTCACTGAATTAAAAAACAATCAAAATATTACTATTTCCTCCTTTCGCTCAAATTATAAAATAAATCATCTACATTAATACCCTGTCAGAAAACATGCTTGCATTTTAAATGAGTATTCAAACGTCAACACTGCCATTAGTATGCTTGAGCATCAATTAATGCTAAATGAAAATGATAACTCAAGGAAAACGCCCTCAATGGGTTGTTATTTTGTATTACATTGGCAAAACTGAAAATATTCCTTAAATCAATAGCACATTTCACCAAGGAGGAAAATTTAAAAGGTTATAGTGTTTATTTATTGATTATAAATCTAAATTTATGAGTTTGTTTTTTATTCAACTACAATAACACGTTCGCTTCAAATAAAATGGTATCAAGTTACAAAATGTATCTGTTCATATGTCCTTAAAAAATGGAGCCGGCTTTTGTTTTAAGACTAAAAGACTTGCAGTATGTGTACTAAATCATTTAATAAAAAAAATCGTACAAATACTGTTTTTCCTCTTTTTAAAATATCTTTTAAAATACCTTTTAAAGTAACAACATATAGTATTGTAATGAGTCAGTCAACGAAAATTGAATACATTATTGCAACCTTCCTAGAGCAGAATGACTGAAGTGATTTTAAATATTATTGATGCTTGTTTTTAGTAAAAACTATTTGTTCTTCTTTGTTTTGGAGGAGCATTGTACATGTATAAATGTGAGGTTTGTCTTGATTTTAATTAAATCACATGCTACCCATATACCCTTTATTAAAACTTTTATAAATCTTACACCAGCGACGTTATGATTTTTTATGGTCAAATATAATGTCATTAAAATGCAAATGCAATTCCATTGGCGTCCTAGTGATGCGTTGCCAATGATTCCTAAATGATAATTTTCATAATGCGTCATGACAAATGTAAATGACATTCTTTATCAGAAACAAGTATTGACATGAGGCCATTGCTATCTGTAATTTGATGGTAATTATAAACCAACTTTGTCATAAATTCAATGAATCAGAATTTAATAGAAGTGTAACTTCCATATTGTTTACAAAATGCATCGTAATCGAAAATATATGTATAACGAAATTTTGATCATTCTGTTGGTCACATTCGTTAACAGTAATTTTTTTTATTACAAATGAATGATTCATAACTCTGCTGACAATTTGAAATATAAATGACGTCTGAAATATAGACATACCATAAGATAATGCTTACTTATTCAAATATTGTCAATTTATTTTGAGTGGTGCATTCTTGCTTTTCGAAATTTGATTTTTTGTTTTGCAATATATTTACATACACTCATGAAAAACTACAATTTACTCGTATATTAACAAATGAAAGGGATTTCGTATTAAACGTCAAATGAGCTACAAACAGCAGACACATGTGTCTTAACTTAAATGCATTCTTGAATTCGAAGTTAGTTTTATCCTGTATATGCATAGTAATTAATGGTTGATTATTTCAACATCAAACATTACGTCATTTTTTGTAAATATATGCCTTGTAATAAAAGCTTTTCTTTCCATGAAACCACGCTGCGTTTTAGTCTTATAGACTTATAGTCTGGCTTCTAAAAGAATTTTCCAGTTTGCCTGCGGGAATGTCGGTGAATATTAAAGCCAGTCGAAACTTTATTATCCTAGTCACGACCGACAATGTCAACATTAAGCTTATGTTTCGGGTGAAGAAAGGTTCTAATTAAATCAAATGAGGGATCGTGTCACTATCAATGTGTCGCTGATGTAAATGAGGATCTGTATAAAAGAGAAATACTAATGATGTCTATCCTCCAGCAGTTCACACAATATCTTAGAATTTACATCTCACTGTATAAAGATGTGAAATCAGACTGCATTGTAAACTACATTGCAAGTACAATACAGGGATACTATTATAGCAAGAACAGTAAAAAGATATTTTTGAATGCGCATAAGATTAATTTGTCATGAATGTTAGCCGCAACACGTATGTATAGCTCGAAAAATAGACATGCACAACTTTTCAATGTGGTAATATATTTTGTAATAAAGAGTTTCCTGCACACTCAACTAAAATCGTAACATTGAATAAATTATGAAAGCATTATTCGTGAAGCACAAGAGCAAGACTGGAATATTATGATCCACTGGAATCAGAAGTTGTGTTCTTTGAATGTGATTTAAACATGAATAGATAAGTAAATACCTTTTGAATCCTATGGACTGTCATCTATGGCGACGCAATGCTACCATAGATCACACACCCTGGCATTATGTGTTTAAGGTATCAAACTGCAAGTTACCTATACCAAAATATTCATTTATAAGTAATAAATTTATTTGCTATTGTTTCGTTTATTTTGTTATCAATAACTATTTTTTGTTGTACCATAATATATCAGAATTAAAAACTGATTCACTTTCACTTTTGTCTTAATTTTCTTGTCATGATTCTGTTTTCCTTTCATGTTAATTATGGATAAATACGTTTTAAGATACCACTGGTGTGATTTCGATACATCATTGCAATCCCTCAACTTGACACATTAATTCGATAAATTGTCTTGTCTAAGCTTTTAGAAATCAAGGGGAAATATTATAATTGCTTTAATTTGCTAGGAAACATTTATTTAACGTATTAAATTTAGTCCTTCATGCCTAATTTGTATGCTGGATGTCGCAACATAAACCCATTAGTAACATCGTAATGTATTTAGGAAGGAATCAGTGTCACTTTCAAGAATCCAGAGCTTGGATTTTTTTCCCTCTCATAATGACGATTTTATTATGTCAACATGAAATTCCCACGTTCATCAGTTTAGTTAACGTACTGTAAAATAGAAAGAAATAAGAATCCCTAAAGACAGCCCAACACGGCATAATTTTACATTCAAGCTTTACTGTGTCATTCAAGAGTTTTTTTTCTATTTATGTCTTAACTTACACTTACAAAGGTCAGTAGGCATATAAATAAAGTTTGATTCACATATCATGAAACACTATATCTTTTATCATAGAATCC
Source organism: Ruditapes philippinarum (assembly GCF_026571515.1). Classification (NCBI taxonomy): domain Eukaryota; kingdom Metazoa; phylum Mollusca; class Bivalvia; order Venerida; family Veneridae; genus Ruditapes; species Ruditapes philippinarum. Next base: position 21,384 of record NW_026856137.1, read on the forward strand.
ATTATGTTATTTAAATGTTAGCACACACATTTACGAATATTCAAAACATTTCATTGCATACTTCAATTTGAACATTTCAACTTAAAACCCTCAAACAGTTGCTATAAACTAATTATAAGCTTTTAAATATCAACACATTTTTGAATATCTAGCGTTTTAATTAACATCTTCTAATGAAAAGGCATCCATTTTGTATATTTTATGAAAATATGTATTTTAAAATAGCGTCAGATTTTTTAAAATTGTAAATCGAGTAAGGTCATAAAATTAAAAGACATACTAAAGATAACTTTGATAAGTTTAAACTGATGAGTTTTATTGCCAACCTGTGAGGTATTTAAATTTCTTCGGCACTTGAGATTGTCAGTTTTATACCAAGGTGCTTTCTAAAATTTAGGTTTAGATCTCTCAAACATTTAAATTAAGCCATAAGCTTAGTTTGTAAAATGTACGGACTTGTTCAATATTCGACATGGTTGCAAAAATGAAACGGTAATACATATAGCGTATCATATTTCGAACTAAATTTAACTTACTTGAGCATATTTTCTCAATATTTCCGAAAATATTTTGGTATCTGCATAGAAATCCTACGCAATAATGTTAAAGTAGAATATACGAATGTACAAATGAATATACGCCTTTTTACATTTCTATATTACATATTTTAATATTTTAACACTTTATCAAATTTACGCCCATTTATTTGGTACAACATGTGCTCAAAAATCATTCATAAAGTATATTTTATCTCCAAAATTCTGGAAACAAAGTGATCCCTCGGAAGCATTAATCACAACAAAATTACATAAGAATTGCAGACTCGGTTTGATTGAGTCTGTACATGAGAGATAATGAATAAGTGCAACATCCCTCACTCCCCTAGCACCGGCTTGAGCGGTACTCAATAGTGTTGGCATCAATGATCCCGAAGGACCAGAAAATAAAACAACACTGAAGTGAAGTACGGGGCAACTTTTTATAGCTGCCACACGGCACTTGACACCAGCTGTTGTGAAGTTTATTTTCGTATATCAAAGATAAACAATTTGTTTGTCAACTTAAAAGCTATATTACAAGAATGCGTATGTAGTTTGTTAATATTATATCATTCAGTTAAAAAATATTATGTTATCAAAATAGATAATTCTCAATTTATTCACAGGTTCATGCAACATTTTCATTTTGAAAATCACATACAACAGTTACTCCCAAACAGCAATGGCAAATGCTTTTCATGCTGTAAGTGAGAGCAGGATATCAAATAAAAGCTGCTTTTACCGATGGTGTTCCATTGGCAACACTACTTCAGAGTGTATTAGGGAAGTCAATCCAGAAACCATTTATCTGATACAATGTTTGGAAATAATTCTATCATCAGTGCAACATTTTTATTTTGTATTACATACACATATGACTCTGCTTACAGTCCGTCAAGAATTCATACTTAATACTTCTTTTTAAAACGTGAATACCTATACTTCATTTTACCTCCCTTATTTTTCAGGTTCATTCCAAAATATAAGACAGGAAATGGGGGCTATTTGTGTGTTATATCTAAATACTATGGCCTATCTGTGGTATAGTTATACGTCTGCTGAAGTGATAAATCTAGCTACTAATTTTGCCGTATTGCTAAAGAAGAAACATATAAAGAAAACCCCTTTGTAATGAAATGGTTTATGGGCTAAAAGATCAGCCTTTTTGCATTTACAATATTGGAGGAAAAGGCATTCAGACCGAGCATAGTCCCCACATGATGTAAGTTAAGAAAACTTGCAATTAACTCTGCAAGAAGTAAATTAAACACAATGTTTGGTGTGGTAATGATTTAGAAACTATGTTGCCAGAGTTCAATATCTATATTCAAAGTTAAACGATATTGAAGTGAGCTTTTTCTAGATGCCTCACCAGGTTCTAAAGAGAAATCGACTCTGTTGCCTTCATGTAATTCCATAAAGTTCAAAAAGGCAGACTGAACGCTTTATATTTGATGGTGACAAGTCCAGTTCAACATTAATATATAAAAGTTATAGAATGGGCAAAAGATCAAAATATCGGGCTGTTTGACTAACCAGCGCATACATGACCTCTAGATTATGAATACTCTGACCTCCTGCAGTAAAATTTATAATAGTGAGTGTCACAAATTAATTCTAGTAATCCACCATATTCTACAACCACTTGATATCTTTTCCTTATAAACATAAGCTGCGTTTCATGGACGGTCTTAAGTTAATCCTAAATCCTATGAAAACAGTTTTGGCATCGTCTCAAGTTAATGTCCTATATTTTGTCGTAATCTCAGGACTTATGACCAATTCGCTCTCCTGAAAAAAAGTCAAGAAATACAACGGCGCGCGCATAATCCTGCAATGTGTCAATGTCGTTTATGAACAAAAATGGACGCAGCCGGCGAATCAAGGCGAAAGGCAAACTGGACAGATGCTGAGCTCATCGCACTGTCCGAAGCCATTAAGGCATCCATTACAGTGATACGGGGGGAATATTCTCCCATGATAACAGATAGTGTCAAGCGAGAAGCCTGGGAAAACGTTTGCGATCGGTACTTTCTCTTCTTTGCATTGAATAGTTGGTGTTTCGTGTAGTTTTTTAAGGGGAAACCAATGTAACCACTGCCCTTGGTGGCCCAATGTCACGCCGCTGTTTTACACGTGATGTCATCCTGGTGACAAATTTATGATTTGTCCAAGGTTTATCAGTTGAAATCAGGGGTACTTTCCTGATATTTAGCATGTTTGAGTACATAAAGTACTGCCCTGCCACCATTCCCCTAGAAGCCAAAACAAAAAAGGAAAGTTCAAATTATTTCTGGTACTTACATAAGTTAAAGTTCCGGATCTTGTTTCAGAGTTAATGCTGTTTCCCCAACAGACAAAAGGACTGTTGAAGAATGAAAAAAAAAAGTGGTTATGTGCAGTTCTTGTTTCAGAGTTAATACTGTTTCCCCAACAGACAAAAGGACTGTTGAAGAATGCAAAAAAAAGTGGTTATGTGCAGTGTCGATAGTGAAAAAAGATGAGGCGAGGAGAAGAGCAGAAGAAAGAGGAATAGGAGCTGGGCAGCCCCTTTTAAATCTGCCTTTATGTCAAGAAATTGTAAGTATTTATCAGTACTGTTACAACAAAACAGTTGGGATACTACACTGGTATACATGTACACCCTCACTGACATCATAATAAAGCGATCTATTATAACTTATTGATTGTTACGAACAACAACTAGCCCGAGTACCCTATATTTTATCTACTTCATTTATTGAATAATTGAAGAACTTTAAAATTGCCTAATTAATGAGTAATGCTATTTTGAAGTTTCAGAATGGGTACTCAATGGTTTTTATTTCCTCGGTAACAAGTTAATTCAAGGAAATAAAGTATAAGACAATAAAGCATGAAATTATTAAATTTAAGCATGTTTTGTTTGTTTGTTTGTTTGTTTCATTTTACGCCTTTTCCAACAGTATTTCAGTCATATAGGCGGAAATCTAAGCATGTAAATACTCTCAGGTATACAATTTCTTTAAGTCTAAAGGCTAACCGAAAAACTTTGTTGATTACTTATACAAAAATATTGAAATTCCTGGAACAATAGTTGTTTTTTTTTCATGTGCAAAGATTAAACACCCTATTTGAAGATTATTGTATAAGCAATAATAGTTCAAGTTACATGTATATGTGTATAGACTTGATTGCATGGAATGTTATAAATGTGGATATGGATAAAGAAAATTTTGTATCACTTATTAAAGGTTCTAAGCACCATCCCCAATGTGCAGTGAGTGGGATAAGTGGGGGTATAGACAGGGGTATAGACAGTGATAATGCAATAGAGAAAGGTGAGACACATTACTGTTTGCCAATTCTTTTATCAGCACAATGTTCTTGTTCATTTCCATTTGTTTAAAAGTAAGAAATGTAAAATGTATAGGACAAATTATTACTTTTAATATCACCTTTAGTATTTTAACACAGTGTAGCATTTCTTTAAATTCTTCATGTTTGTAAACTTTTTAATTGGATAATCCTGATTAATATATAGTTTTATAGATACAGCTGCTATCAATTAAAAAAACAACACTTTTTTCTCTAATAATGATGCTTGCTGTATTATAAATTCGTTATAAATATTTCTGACAGGTTATATGGCCATATACAATTATACATGGCTACTAGGCAAGGGTTATATTACAAACAACTGTTTATTTATGGCCATATAACCTATCTTAAATTTTATAAATTATATAATAGATTGGAAAAATAGATAAATACAGAATCCCTAAAGAAAGCCCAACACGGCAAAATTGAAAATGTTGCAGACTCGGTTTGATTGAGCCTGTTCATGGACGGTACTGTCAAGTGCAAGTTACCGTCCACGCCCCCTAGCACCGGCTTAAGCAGAATTCAACATTTAACATGAACTGGTAAAATTTAGAATTTTGAAACATCCGCAGATGTGTTCATATGGCGGTTATCATGGAACCTTCAATGTGACACGTTAGTGCCATTCCATGAAAAGCGGCATATGGTCCCCAAGTAAAAAAATGCGTGTGCCCTAAACGAGAAAACAATGGGCGGAACTAAATAAAATGGAATTTTGAAAGGGGATCTGAGGTTATGATGCCTGCGTATCACAGATAAGACGTCAAAAGACAAATTTAAAAAGCAGGCAACATATCCTAAGGGTGATTCAACATTATTCAAGTAGGAATAATGGAACCACCCAACTAGAAAATGCCAAAAAGTTGAAACTAAAAATACCACAAGCACAAACATGACTCAGCTTTGGCATTTATCTGACTCTAATGCTGGTGTATGAAGCACATCAGATCTGATAATGAATTAAATGAAACTAGTTGAATATGTTCAATATATTTTGCAGTCATTGATAACTCTATTATTGTTGGCAGACCTCACCCATCAGATGAAGGTTTGATTTATTTACATAAATGTCATCAATTAAAGTACTTCTTAATGTTATTGGAATTAAGCATATCGTCTATTCTTTATTAATTATTAAATGCTTCCGGGGGATCACTTTGCTTCCAAATTTTTTTAATACACCTAATAATGTCAGACAAATTACTTCTATGCTTAATGTATTTTTTGTCAAATATCTGTCTGTTTACATGTTTGCTTTTACATATTGCCAAGCTTGTCTTAACATATTGTAACTTTAAATAATTTTATTTTGATAGAACAACTTATTACTTATTTTAGACAAAATGTTTTTTAAGAAATAATGTATCCCAAACAGTGATTTTAGCGCTCAATAACATCACTGTTTGAAGTTCGGAATTATATCAAGTTACATCAAGAGGGCATAGCATAAGCATGAGAGAACACGGGGAAATAGCAAAGACGGGGTGCAATCACGAAAGAAAATCATAATTTTCCTAAATTACATATTAAGAGCATTTTCTCTGCGCGAATTCTAAGATATTTATATACAAGACAAGCATATTTTTATGTAGGTAGACGTATAATTATATACAGTTAAACTTTATTTTCGAAAAATCCAAATAGTTATACTGTACGATACATCTGCATTGAAAAACTATATTTATAATAATTATGCATATAACACCGTTTTTAACGTTATGTTGTCATGCCAGAGAAGTCTGCAAAAGTAATGACAATAACATTATAACATGTACAGTAATCACTGCAAGATTATTTTAATAATGATATTTAATTATCATTGTTGTTCCAGAGAAATAGGATACAAGAATAACAGAGCGAAAATGCTTACATGTTGCGTAAGAAAATTCCTAACATATGATTTGAATTTTTTGCACATTTTCTGTAAGATATTTACTTCCAATGCTTAAACAAGCACCCTTGCCCAAGTCAATAAATCTATAGCACAAAGTATTGAATGTAGATTTCGAACTTGATTATATGTTTAACATTCATTGACAAGGAGCTAATGTGGAATATTTACTTTTACATACTAGATTTAATTTGTTTCATGATTTTGTCATTTGAAATTCTCTAGTAAAAATGAGAATTTATGTTGTTACATCGATTTTTGTTACCTTTTAAGGATATGTTGCCTGCTTTTTAAATTTGTCTTTTGGCGTCTTATCTGTGATACGCAGGCTTCATAACCTCTGATCCCCTTTCAAAATTCCATTTTATTTAGTTCCGTCCATTGTTTTCTCGTTTAGGGCACACGCTTTTTATTACTTGGGGACCATACGCCGCTTTTCATGGAATGGCACTGAAGTGTCACATTGAAGGTTCCATGATAACCGCCGTATGAACACATCTGCGGATGTTTCTAAATTCAAAATTTTACTATTTCACGTCTAAATGTTGAATTCTGCTTAAGCTGGTGCTAGGGGACGGTAACTTGCACTTTCCAGTACCGTCCATGAACAGGCTCAATCAAACCGAGCCTGCAACATTTTCAATTTTGCCGTGTTGGGCTTTCTTTAGGGATTCTGTATTTATCTATATTATGATCACATCCGTGTTATTTGTGCCGTGTGGCGGCTGTAAAAAGTCTCCCCGTACATAAAATCAATGATGTTATATTTTTGATCCTTGAAGATCGTTCAGCACGACATTATTGTTGTGCTTGTGGTATTTTTAGTTTCAACTTTTCGGCATTTTCTAGTTGGGTGGTTCCAATATTCCTACTTGAACAAGCAATTATCATAGTATTGCAAGCAATCCATAAAATATGAAAAACAAGATCAACAAGGAAAGGCGGCTACCGGTTAGAACCCCATCAACATTCTGAAGGGCATTGGCCATTCACTTATGTTTCAATTTTTCTCTATTTTAAGTAAACTTGTTGGAAAAGTTCTTTAAAAGTGATCACAGGAAACAGTTTTTATGAACAGACAGACAGACGGACTGAAGGACACTCTAAAGTTAATATTTGAAACATCCCTGTTACCAAAATATAACATTTTAAAAGCAAAATTCTTAAATAGGAGATAACTCTTGACTTAAAGATGCAATTTCATAAAAATTTTCAGCTCTTTTTGACTTATCACAAATATTGTTATATTTGCCATGTTTTAAGCCTATTTGTTGCCAAGGCAACTGATATTTTTTCAAAAAAGGAAGAACAGATAAGACATGCATAATATCAAATAGATAAATACAGAATCCCTAAAGAAAGCCCAACACGACAAAATTGAAAATGTTGCAGGCTCGGTTTGATTGAGCCTGTTCATGGATGGTACTGGAAAGTGCAATTTACCGTCCACGCCCCCTAGCACCGGCTTAAGCAGAATTCAACATTTAAACATGAAATGGTAAAATTTTGAATTTAGAAACATCCGCAGATGTGTTCATACGGCGGTTATCATGGAACCTTCAATGTGACACTACCGTGCCATTCCATGAAAAGCGGCGTATGGTCCCCAAGTAATAAAAAGCGTGTGCCCTAAACGAAAAAACAATGGGCGGAACTAAATAAAATGGAGACTGCTATCTACCCATATGTCAAGTTTCATAAAAATATTTCCAGTACTTTTTGAGTTATCACTGGATTCAGTTTATGTGTAAAATTTGCCATATTTTCAGTATATGTGTTGCCATAGCAACCAGAATTTTCAACATAGGAAGAACATAAAAAGTAGTGCATAATCTCAAGACTGCCATCTACCCATATGTCAAGTTTCATAAAAATATTTCCAGTACTTTTTGCGTTATCACTGGAACCAGTTTATGTGTAAAATTTGCCATATTTTTAGCCTATTTGTTGCCATAGCAACCAGAATTTTCAACATAGAAAGAAAAGAAAAAGACGTGCATAATTCCAAAAAATAGATAAAAACAGATTCCCTAAAGAATGCCCAACACGGCAAAATTGAAAATGTTGCAGGCTCGGTTTGATTGAGCCTGTTCATGGACGGTATTGGAAAGTGCAAGTTACCGTCCACGCCCCCTAGCACCGGCTTAAGCAGAATTCAACATTTAAACATGAAATGGTAAAATTTTGAATTTAGAAACATCCGCAGATGTGTTCATACGGCGGTTATCATGGAACCTTCAATGTGACACTTCCGTGCCATTCCATGAAAAGCGGCGTATGGTCCCCAAGTAATAAAAAGGGTGTGCCCTAAACGAGAAAACAATGGGCGGAACGAAATAAAATGGAATTTTGAAAGGGGATCAGAGGTTATGAAGCCTGCGTATCACAGATAAGACGTCAAAAGACAAATTTAAAAAGCAGGCAACATATCCTAAGGGTGATTCAACATTATTCAAGTAGGAATATTGGAACCACCCAACTAGAAAATGCCGAAAAATTGAAACTTAAAATACCACAAGCACAACAATAATGTCGTGTTGAACGATCTTCAAGGATCGAAAATATAACATCATTGATTAAATGTACGGGGAGACTTTTTACAGCCGCCACACGGCACAAATAACACGGATGTGATCACTGCCATCTACCCATATGTCAAGTTTCATAAAAATATTTCCAGTACTTTTTGCGTTATCACTGGATCCAGTTTATGTGTATAATTTGCCATATTTTTAGCCTATTTGTTGCCATAGCAACCAGAATTTTAAACATAGGAAGAAAAGAAAAAGACGTGCATAATCTCCATACTGCCATCTATCCATATACCAAGTTTCATAAAAATATTTTCAGTACTTTTAAAGTTATCGCGGGATCCAGTTTTGTGGACGGACTGACAGACAGACGGACGGACGGAGGGTAAACCTAAAGTCCCCTCCGGTAAACCGGTAGAGGACTAATAATGTTGAATCACCCTTAGGATATGTTGCCTGCTTTTTAAATTTGTCTTTTGGCGTCTTATCTGTGATACGCAGGCTTCATAGTGATTAATGCTTCCGAGGGATCACTTTGTTTCCAGAATTTTGTACTTCACAACAGCAGGTGTCAAGTGCCGTGTGGCAGCCGTAAAAAGTTGCCCCGTACTTCACTTCAGTGTTGTTATATTTTCTGGTCCTTCGGGATCATTGATGCCAACACTATAAAGTGTTGAGAATTGAGTACCGCTCAAGCCGGTGCTAGGGGGCGTGAGGGATGTTGCACTTATTCATTATCCCTCATGTACAGACTCAATCAAACCGAGTCTGCAATTCTTATGTTATTTTGTTGTGATTAATGCTTCCGAGGGATCACTTTGTTTCCAGAATTTTCATAACCTCTGATCCCCTTTCAAAATTCCATTTTATTTAGTTCCGCCCATTGTTTTCTCGTTTAGGGCACACGCTTTTTATTACTTGGGGACCATACGCCGCTTTTCATGGAATGGCACTGAAGTGTCACATTGAAGGTTCCATGATTACCGCCGTATGAACACATCTGCGGATATTTCTAAATTCAAAATTTTACTTTTTCACGTCTAAATGTTGAATTCTGCTTAAGCTGGCGCTAGGGGGCGTGGACGGTAACTTGCACTTTCCAGTACCGTCCATGAACAGGCTCAATCAAACCGAGCCTGCAACATTTTCAATTTTGCCGTGTTGGGCTTTCTTTAGGGATTCTGTATTTATCTCTTTTTTTTTTGAGAATTGAGTACCGCTCAAGCCGGTGCTAGGGGGCGTGAGGGATGTTGCACTTATTTAGTATCCCTCATGTACGCAACTTTGGGGGTTGCGTTCATTGAACGCCGCCTTTCCTTGTTGATCTTGTTAATCATATTTTCAAATGAACAACCTCCCGAAACAAGATCAGAATTTTAGAATTTATCTGCAGGTGATGTGAATAAATTTATAGAAGAGCAAGATAACAAAAACTTTGTAAGAAAAACTTATGGTGACTTAAATAAGTTCAGAAAATTGCTTGAAACAAAAGATGAGAGAGATTCATGAAATAACTGTTGATCAACTTGTAAAAATTTGCCCCGTACTTCACTTCAGTGTTGTTATATTTTTCTAGTCCTCCGTGATCATTGATGCCAGAACTATTAAGTGTTAAGAATTGAGTATTGCTTAAGCCGGTGCTAGGGGGCCTGAGGGATGTTGCATTTATTCATTATCCTTTATGTACAGACTCGATGAAACAGAGTCTGAATTTTTTATGTAATATTGTTGTGATTAATGCTTCCGAGGGATCACTTTGTTTCCAGATTTTTATACTTCACAACAGCAGGTGTCAAGTGCTGTGTGGCATTTGTTTCCAGATTTTTATACTTCACAACAGCAGGTGTCAAGTGCTGTGTGGCAGCTGTAAAAAGTTGCCCCGTACTTCACTTCAGTGTTGTTATATTTTTCTGTTCCTTCGGGATCATTGATACCAGCACTATTAAGTGTTGAGAATTGAGTACCGCTCAAGCCGGTGCTAGGGGGCGTGAGGGATGTTGCACTTATACAGTATCCCTCATGTACAGACTCAATCAAATATGATAAACAAGATCAACAAGGAAAGGTGGCGTTCAATGAACGCAACCCCCATATGACCCAGCAACAAGAACCAAAATATGAAAAACAAGATCAACAAGGAAAGGCGGCGTTCAATGAACGCAACCCCCATATGACCCAGCAACAAGAACCAATGGCAAGGAGCCCAGGCGGACCCCAAACATAAAAAGGACAGGGCAACGACACGTTAATCATTAAATGATAAATAATTTGTAACTGATTAGGAATTCAAAGAAAATAATAATAGGCCCACAAAGGGGAAGGGGACAGGAGACCGGGGGAAGGGGGGGGGGGGTTTAATCAAAGAAATAAAAACTAGAGGCAATGGGGAAGATACTTACCGTAGACGAGAAAACAACAAGGGACACAAGCAAAAGTGTCACCAAAACAGTATGAAACAACATAGACATACATCTGAGGAACACAGTGGGGCGCCGCCTTGGAACGGTCAGCAGCATAATAATGACTGCTGGGGAGTTTAAACCGGTTAATGGTGCACCAAACCTCGCTCTTAGCCCCACCATGTTCCTATAAACGAGACAGTGTAAATAAAATGAATCCCCGCCAAGTGAAATTCTAACAGTTGTCATGGTTACAAAAGGTTAAATAAGTAAAACACTAAAAAGGCAAGGAGCCCAGGCGGACCCCAAACATAAACAGGACAGGGCAAAGACAGAGCACGGACAGGTTAATCATTAAATGATAAATAATTTGTAACTGATTAGGAATTCAAATAAAATAATAATAGATAAATGCAGAATCCCTAAAGAAAGCCCAACACGACAAAATTGAAAATGTTGAAGGCTCGGTTTTGATAGGCCCACAAAGGGGAAGGGGACAGGAGACCGGGGGAAGGGGGGGTTAATCAAAGAAATAAAAACTAGAGGCAATGGGGAAGATACTTACCGTAGACGAGAAAACAAGGGACACAAGCAAAAGTGTCACCAAAACAGTATGAAACAACATAGACATACATCTGAGGAACACAGTGGGGCGCCGCCTTGGAACGGTCAGCAGCATAATGTCTGCTGGGGAGTTTAAACCGGTTAATGGTGCACCAAACCTCGCTCTTAGCCCCACCATGTTCCTATAAACGAGACAGTGTAAATAAAATGAATCCCCGCCAAGTGAATTTCTAACAGTTGTCATGGTTACAAAAGGTTAAATAAGTAAAACGTAGAAACATATAAAAGTAAACCCAATGACCAAAACAAAAGTACTCAATGTCCGAAAGGAAGACAGAGCAACAAGAAAATCACCTACAAGGGCCCGACGAAGCAAGGCAGAAGACGAACATTAAGACAATTCAGTCCCAAAGGGCTTTACGAACTATCCATCATAGAGTCCCCCACTTGGTCCGTCAGATGCAATCAAAAGAGGAAAGCGTAGTGTCCAACTGTAAAAGGGTTGAACACTAAACATGCAGTATGTCTTAAAGGGGCTACACTGAGGTCTGACAGGTAATTTGGTGTCCAAAAAAAATGTAAACAAATTTCCTCACAAATCACAATATTATGACTAAAATATCAATAAATTACACTTTAACTAACCTTCTAACAACAATTATGCTAGAAAATGCATTTTCACATTAGCTTTAGATGCAAAAATGAAAGTTGGTTTTCCCAGACATGTACAGAAGTTACCCACAATTCATCGGGTATAACTAAAATACGCAACGGACATTTAGAGTAAACGGGGGTAAAAAAGTCTATTGATTTTTTCTCAACACTCTAACCTATCATGTTTATATAACTTGAGTATAACGAAGAAAAACTGTATAAAAGATAATCAAGGTAGCAATTTCGTTGTCTTGAAAAATCAAACGCCAGCGAAGCGGACATTTTCTAGACAAAACGGAAAGATATTATATACATGTACAATTATTTTCATTGACATTTCAGTTTCAATTTCAATATTCTAAGGCAAACACAATGCATCGGTGATATTTATACTATAACGAGCACAGTGTAATCACACTAATAAAAGTATTTAACGCTATCTATAACGTATTTAAATCAAATACAGTTAATGACATGTCTCATTTGATTTGATTGTTTGTTTTGGGGATGGAATGGGGGTTACGTCACACAAAACTGTGTAGGTCATTTTGGCGACTCTTCAGTTTTACTGGTGGAGTAAGAACTCAGGTGCCCCCTTTGCAAAATTGTTTCTTGCACAAACGGGCATCTGTGTATGTAATGAGTGACGTTTCGTAGGCTATCTTTATAGGATCGTACATACACGTTCCACACACAATTACATCATATTATTCATACCATAGGCAAAATTAAATGCACGTTCCCTGTTGTAACAATATGAAACCCCAGAAAAAACCTATGAACCAGCTTCTGAATGTGGTATTTCTATTGTTATTCCACAAAAAGCACCCCCCCCCCCCCCGCCCCCAAAAAAAAGGAAGGAAAAAGAATGAGTACATCAAGGGGCATGCTCTGGAGTGTTGGGAACTATTACCTGCACTCCAGTTACGCACTGTGCATGTATATAAATTCGATCTAACTCTGACACGTTTTCAACAGAAAAGTCTTCAAACTATGATACAATAAATGTTTATGATTCTATTAGAAACTTGTTTAGAATTTAATGATTTTTCGGTTAAAACGATATAGTTTACTTGTACTACAGATAAGATCAAAGTGCTGAAGGCACTGAAGAAAAACCGGATAAACTAACACATTTTCACTCCAGTTTCACAGGTAAATTAATTTTATATGTCGCGGTTTACATCTTAATATCAGCTAACCTTTGCTTTTTGAGACTTTTGTTTTTGAAAATAATCTAAACGAGTAAAATAGACCCTCTTGTGGGCAAATAATTTAATAAGTAGCATCCCCGATTTCTCTTTCATAAATTGGCTTAAGCAAATTCTTTTCTATTCAAATATTAAGATTATTCTGTCAGTGACGTGTCTTCTACTTGAAATCTTCCTGGTGTGTATTTTTCGGTAACAGGAAGAAAATGACTGTTCATTTGATCATGACTGTGAAAAATCATGTTTTGTGAACCAATATATCCTGCCGATAAAGATTTGGCAAGCAATCTGGTGGTTTATGTTCTAGTGCTTACACTTAGTATTTAATTTCAAAGAACGTTTATTAGGAGACCTTTAACGTTTGATTACGGTATAATCACTATAACCGAAATACTTAGGAATTAATTTTAATTCCTGTTACTATGAAATTTTTCGTTCATGTGTTTAAAATACTTAAGTAGCTCTATAGATTTTCAAAACGATATCCAGTATTTCCGAAACAATTTACAAAGGCTTTTAATACACAATCTAATAAATCTTAAAGTATTACGAGAACCACCCACCTAATCTCCAAAACATACATACGAAAAACAAGATAAATTAAAAGGCTGCAAGCTCTGTGGTATTTTCTGATCTTTGCAATCTAAAATATGAATGCAATCTAAATCGCACTGTATAACTGTATTATTTTCCTGTATAAGTTTATTTTTATGTACTATAAGTCTTCTTTCTTGGTACCAGAGTTTGATACATATGGAATTTTGCATGACTAGAGTTGCATTAAAAAATCATTTATGTTCATTTTTATGACAGCCACACTTTATCCTTGCATATCGTGGCTATTTCCTTAACAAAGAAACTTTATAAAAAATAATTGCCTTGAATTGGATTTGAACCCAGACACACTAAACGAGCGCGTTACCCTTGCACCACGGAGAAGATATACGAACAATGCCTGAATAAAATCAAGTAATACTAAATTTAGATTTTCCATTGCATTTCGGGTTAATTTCGAGGTTTTTTGTTCCAGATAAACCTGTTGTTTAACATTGATATAAATAATTTAACAAAAATCTTCTCGCCAAAACAGTCCGACATGTATATATTCAACTACTCGACAGTCAGATTTATTTGTGAAATACGCTCTCGACATCGCTTAAAATAGCATTTTCATTGATTAAAATGATATTCATCCGCGTAATTTGTGAATGTGCATTCATTGACAATTCTATAACCCAAAGCTTCTTTTAAACTTTGAGTTCTTTGTAATTTGTTGGATACTTTATATAACAAAATGAAAATATTTCTTTCTTTTAAATCGCTAGTTTTCAGCTGTTTTAAGAACTGCTTGTTGTTAGGTTTGTCGTGAAACCGCTGTGTCAGAGATTGAATGTTAGCTTTGTATTTCCTGATCTTCGATCAGAAATACAAAAAGGAATGGTAACATTCAATGAATGCAACACCCACACGACCAAGCAACACAGGACCACAGCTAAATTATCAATGAAAAATTTAATTTCAGGCTTTCAAGTGGTAAATAAAAAGACTAAACAAAAAAAATATAAAAAAACAGGAAGAAAGAAGAGACATAAGTAGAGAAAAGTAAAGGTTTTAGTGCTATAAAGCAAGAAAAGCAGGGTTCTCTTCCTAACTTATTTATGCAATGAAATGCATTCGATGAATATTTAGCCATTGCAGTTTTTGAAACCAGTCACTCGTGTTTTCAAAATAGTCGGGAAATGAACCTGACCTTTTTTATCAAAATATTTACAAAACTAATAACAATGAGTACTAGTATGCCATGATATACAGGCTATAAGGAGTAAAAATAATGGTTAAGATATGCATTGCCCTTTCCCAAGTTTGTATACCGTCTAGGAGTTGGAAGTATTATAAAACATAATTTAAGCAATGGTTGTTGTATGAGGTGATGTTAATAATATCTTACTGAATTCTTAAAGTTAATTTTACTTACCTGCCCTTCACATTTGTCTTGCAAGTATCATGATTTTGTTTGTTTCGTTTAATTTGAAAGAAAGTTAGGGTTTAAAGAACAACAACTATATAATCAGTTTTAAGTTTATTTCACTAGTCACGGCAATAACCCTGCTGTGGAAGCTTGACTGTGTCAGGGGCTGCGTCCTGTGAACGTTGCCGTCGCCTTGATTGTCTTTATTCCAGTTTTCCTTTTTTACTCTCATAACGCTCTCAATTTCTTTTCCACCGGGAAGCTTCAATATATTGGTAACATTAAAGCACAGCTCAATTGACCCATCACTAGTACGGAGGCCTTCCAATAAGAAAGAAATTTATCAGGATATCTGCTAAATCAATAATGATAATAATAATTATAATAGAGCCAGATTGTAACTCTTTTCCGACCTTCTTGATAATGTTTACCATGTGCATGAAACAGGTATCACTTACCTATAGTTTTGAATGTCTAGATCAAAACGTAGTAATCTTCTCATCAACAAAGTTTACATCCAATGCGGATAATTAGCAAGTATGTATGTAAAATGATAAATATTAAATTTCAGATCTAGCAAAGGAGATCGATTTTTTCTTATAGAATTTTAATTATATGCACTAGACATACATAAGAAATATTAACTTATAAAGTTGAAGCCTAAATGTCCTATAATGAGGCAGGATTCATTCTCTATTTAGCCAGTGCTTTCAGTGCTTTGATTAGAGTTAAAGAGAAATCTCTGGAATAACATTCTGTGTGTGCGTGTGATTTTTTATGCTTACAATACTCAAGTTCATGTTCGTTGTATAAAAGGCATTACGAAGTTTTCTTTCCTGAACGGGTGTCAGATAAACCAAAGTGACCTTTGAAATAGGACCCATTACACTGATTGACAAAGTAAATTTTCTTAGCCTAGATATCATGATATTTTAACCATTACAAAGTTAATAATAATTACACGAAAGCTCTCAAATTAACATAGAATATTTGTAAAATTTGTGTATGTCAGTTTCCAACTCCGCACGTTTAGCTAAATTCATCATTGTAATGGAGAAAAAAACTTGATTACAACAATTTAATGCTTTAAATATATTGAAATTGCTTTTGAAAGATTTTTCTCACAAGAACATATGTGAACAACAAGAAATTTAACAAACAAACCCATAATTTGCTTTTAAATTTATGGAGTGTTGGTATATTCCACTTTCGCACTTTCGTTGGTGCCGATACACAAAAAATTCTCCGTTTCGCTTTTTAATCATCCCGAGAATCATTACGTGACCATTGTTTTTATTCAGATTTGCAAACTGAAAGGTGTTTAAACGCTTTTCCCACAAAATTGGAGAAAATATGTATTTCAAATGACTTGCCAATCCAAAGAACACATATCAATGTATCACTGATTCTGTTTGAATATCCCGAACACGCAGGTAACAAAAAATTATCGGTTCGTGAAATTTTACTTTTTTTTGTGACATTCGGCCGTACCTCAGTGGAGTACCTTTAAAATAGTAGGGTCATAACCTCTTTTAATAAAACGTTTAATGATTTTAGTAAAAACAGCAGAAAAATTACCCAAAATCTTACGAAGTTTGTAAATCACATCGCCATAAAAACCAGGCTGGATAATCCCTTGTCGCAGAAGAGTTTTTAAATCACTATTGAATTTAGAATTTAAACCAAAGTTACGATTGTAAAATTTAGTAAAATATTTCCGTAATTTATGGTTTTAGAAGCTTGCTGGTAATAAAAATATTCCTCTCGTTGAAATTGTGAAGTATAAAAATCTGGAAACAAAGTGATTCCTGGAACCCACAGCAGTGAGGGGCAAGTGGTTTTCAATTTTGCCGTGTTGGGCTTTCTTTAGGGATTCTGTATTTATCTATTTTTTGGATATGCAGGCTTCATAACCTCAGATCCCCTTTCAAAATTCCATTTAATTTAGTTCCGCCCATTGTTTTCTCGTTTAGGGCCGCTTTATCATACGCCGCTTTTCATGGAATTGTGTCACATTGAAGGTTCCATGATAACCGCCGTATGAACACATCTGCGGATGTTTCTAAATTCAAAATTTCACCATTTTTCGTGTATGTTGAATTCTGCTTAAGCCGGTGCTAGGGGCGTGGACGGTAACTTGCACATTCCAGTACCGTCCATGAACAGGCTCAATCAAAGCGAGCCTGCAACATTTTCAATTTAGCCGTGTTGGGCTTTCTTTAGGGATTCTGTTTTTCTCTATCTTGAAGTCAACGACCTTAACCACTCGGCCACGGACGTATTGAATATGAACAAAAAATGAAAAAAACAAGAATAAAGATCGATCAACAAGGCAAAGGTAACGTTCACAGGACGCGGCCCCCGACACACCCAAGCATGACACCCAGAAGGCACCAAACAAAAACCCGGAGCGGACACAAGGGTGGGTAAAAGAAATGGGACATATAATGTGAAATAATATCAACTAAATTCTGGAAACAAAGTGATCCCTCGGAAGCATTGATCACAACAAAATTACATAAGAATTGCAGACTCGGTTTAATTGAGTCTGTACATGAGAAATCCCTCACGCCCCCTAACACCGGCTTCAGCGGTACTCAAGAGTGATATTCATTTCTCAACACTTAATAGTGCTGGCATCAATGATCCCGAAGGACCAGAAAATATTAAACAAGAGGGCCATGATGGCCCTAGATCGCTCACCTGACTTATCAAACTCATCCAAACAATTACCTAGACAAACATTATGTCCAAGTCTCGTGACAGGTGAGTCAAAAATGTGACCACTACAGTGTTAACAAGGATTATCCATATTTGAGCAGTGCGACCTAGTTTTTTACCCAGGTGACACATATTCAAACTTGACCTAGAAATCATCAAAACAAACTTTCAGACCAATTTCACGGATACTTGGATCAAAACAGTAGCAACTAAGTTTTTTCTCTTTTTAGCTCCGGTGACCTAGTTTCACATGTGATTTCGAACTCATCCAAGCAATTACATAGACAAGCATCCTGACCAAGTTTGATGATAATTGAGTCGAAAATGTGACCACTAGAATGTTAACAAGGTTTTTCCATATTTGGGCGGTGTGACCTAGTTTTTCATCCAAGATGACCCATGTTCGATCTTGACTTAGAAATCATCAAAACAAACTTTCAGACCAATTAACAGAATATTTGGATCACAACAGTAGCCACTAGAGTGTGAACTAGATTTTTCTATTTTTAGCTCCTGTGACCTAGTTTTTCATCCGAGATGACCCATGTTCGATTTATTCCCAGCAATGACCTAGACAAGTTTCCTGACCAAGTTTGATGGCAATTGAGTCAAAATTGTGACCACTAGAGTGTTAACAAGGTTTTTCTATTTTTAGCTCCTGTGACCTAGTTTTTCATCCGAGATGACCCATGTTCGAAC
Organism: Ruditapes philippinarum; assembly: GCF_026571515.1. Taxonomy (NCBI): domain Eukaryota; kingdom Metazoa; phylum Mollusca; class Bivalvia; order Venerida; family Veneridae; genus Ruditapes; species Ruditapes philippinarum. The sequence continues at coordinate 39,925 of NW_026856137.1, forward strand.
TCATCCAAGCTATCACCTAGACAAGCATCTTGATCAAGTTTGATGATGATTGATGCAAAAATGTGACCGCTAGAGTGTTAACAAGGTTTTTCTATTTTTAGCTCCGGTGACCTACTTTTTCATCCGAGATGACCCATGTTCGAAATATGATAAACAAGATCAACAAGGAAAGGCGGCGTTCAATGAATGCAACCCCCATATGACCCAGCAACAAGAACCAATGGCAAGGAGCCCAGGCGGACCCCAAACAGAATCAGGACAGGGCAAAGACAGAGCACGGACAGGTTAATCATTAAATGATAAATAATTTGTAACTGATTAGTAATTCAAAGAAAATAATAATAGGCCAACAAAGGGGAAGGGGAAGGGGGGGGGGTAATCAAAGAAATAAAAACTAGAGGCAATGGGGAAGATACTTACCGTAGACGAGAAAACAAGGGACACAAGCAAAAGTGTCACCAAAACAGTATCATCCGAGCTATCACCTAGACAAACATCCTGACCAAGTTTGATGATGATTGAGGCAAAATTGTGACCTCTAGAATGTTAAAATATGATAAACAAGATCAACAAGGAAAGGCGGCGTTCAATGAACCCAGCAACAAGAACCAATGGCAAGGAGCCCTGGCGGACCCCAAACAAAAACAGGACAGGGCAAAGACAGAGCACGGACAGGTTAATCATTAAATGATAAATAATTTGTAACTGATTAGGAATTCAAAGAAAATAATAATAGGCCCACAAAGGGGAAGGGGACAGAAGACCGGGGGGAAAGGGGGGTGTAATCAAAGAAATAAAAACTAGAGGCAATGGGGAAGATACTTACCGTAGACGAAAAAACAACATGGTTTTTTCTATTTTTAGCTCCTGTGACCTAGTTTTTCATCCGAGATGACGCATGTTCGATTTATTCCCAGCAATGACCTAGACAAGTTTCCTGACCAAGGTTGATGACAATTGAGTCAAAATTGTGACCACTAGAGTGTTAACAAGGTTTTTCTATTTTTAGCTCCTGTGACCTAGTTTTTCATCCGAAATGACCCATGTTCGAACTCATCCCAGCTTTCACCTAGACAAGCATCTTGACCAAGTTTGATGATGACTGATGAAAAAATGTGACCGCTAGAGTGTTAACAAGGTTTTTCTATTTTTAGCTCCGGTGACCTACTTTTTCATCCGAGATGACCCATGTTCGAACTTATCCGAGCTATCACATAGACAAGCATCTTGACCAAATATATGATAAACAAGATCAACAAGGAAAGGCGGCGTTCAATGAACGCAACCCCCATATGACCCAGCAACAAGAACCAATGGCAAGGAGCCCAGGCGGACCCCAAACAAAAACAGGACAGGGCAAATAATATGATAAACAAGATCAACAAGGAAAGGCGGCGTTCAATGAACGCAACCCCCATATGACCCAGTGCAGAGACAGAGCACGGACAGTTTGATGATGATTGATGCAAAAATGTGACCGCTAGAGTGTTAACAAGGTTTTTCTATTTTTAGCTCCGGTGACCTACTTTTTCATCCGAGATGACCCATGTTCGAACTCATCTGAGCTATCAACTAGATAAGCATCCTGACCAAGTTTGATGATGATTGATGCAAAAATGTGACCGCTAGTGTTAACAAGGTTTTTCTATTTTTAGCTCCGGTGACCTACTTTTTCATCCGAGATGACCCATGTTCGAACTCATCCGAGCTATCTTCTAGACAAACATCCTGACCAAGTTTGATGATGATTGAGGCAAAAATGTGACCTCTAGAGTGTTAACAAGGTTTTTAGCTCACCTGTCACAAAGTGACAGGGTGAGCTTTTGTGATCGCTTTTCGTCCGTCGTCCGTAAACTTTTACTTTAAATGACATCTCCTCATAAACCACTAGGTCAATTTCATCCAAAGTTCACAGGAATGTTCCTTTGGTGGTCACCTTTAAAAATTGTTCAAAGAATTTAATTCCATGCAGAACTCTGGTTGCCATGGCAACCGAAAGAAAAAACTTTAAATATCTTCTTTTAAAAAACCCTAAGAGCTAGAGCTTAGATATTTGGCATGAAACATCTTCTAGTGAGTGTCTACCAAGTTTGTTCAAATAAAAGCCCTGGGGTCAAAATTGGCCCCGCCCCAGGGGGTCATTGATTTTCCCTATATGCATATAGTAAAAACTTAAAAAATCTTCTTTTAAAGAACCCAAAGAACTAGAGCTAAGATTTTTAGCATGAAACATGTTCTAATGAGTGTCTACCAAGTTTGTTCAAATAAAAGCCCTGGGGTCAGAATTGGCCCCGCTCCAGGGGGTCATTGATTTTCCCTATATGCATATAGTAAAAACTTTAAAAATCTTCTTTTAAAGAACTCAAAGAGCTAGAGCTTAGATATTTAGCATCAAACATGTTCTAATAGGTGTCTACCAAGTTTGTTCAAATAAAAGCCCTTGGGTAAAAATTGGCCCCGCCCCGGGGGTCATTGATTTTCCTTATACGTGTATAGCAAAAGCTTAAAAAATCTTCTTTTAAAAAACCCAAATAGCTAGAGTTTAGATATTAAGCATGAAACATCTCCTAGTGAGTGTCTACAAAGTTTGTTCAAATAAAAGCCCTGGGGTCAAAATTGGCCCCGCCTCGGGGGTCATTGATTTTCCTTATATGTGTATAGCAAAAACTTAAAATCTTCTTTGAAAAAACCCAAATAGGTAGAGTTTAGATATTAAGCATGAAACATCTTCTAGTGAGTGTCTACAAAGTTTGTTCAAATAAAAGCCCTGGGGTCAAAATTGGCCCCGCCCCGGGGGTCATTGATTTTCCTTATATGTGTATAGCAAAAACTTAAAATCTTCTTTGAAAAAACCCAAATAGCTTTAGATATTAAGCATGAAACATCTTCTAGTAAGTGTCTACAAAGTTTGTTCAAATAAAAGCCCTGGGGTCAAAACTGGCCCCGCCCGAGGGGTGTCATTGTTTTTCACTATATGTGTATAGTAAAAACTTAAAAAAATCTTCTTTTAAAAAGCCCATTGAGCTAGAGCTTAGATGTTTAGCATGAAACATCTTCTTATGGGTTGGGGGGGCTATATACAGGTGAGCGACCTCAGGGCCATCATGGCCCTCTTGTTCTATTTTTAGCTCTTGTGACCTAGTTTCTCATCCGAGATGACCCACGTTCGAACTCATCCGAGCTATCAACTAGATAAGCATCCTGACCAAGTTTGATGATGATTGAGACAAAAATGCGACCGCTAGAGTGTTAACAACTAAATGTGAACGGACGACGGACAATCATCGATCTTTTAAAGCTCACCCTGAGCATGCTCAGGTGAGCTAAAAAAAACAATAATAAAGATCAACAAGGCAAAGGCAACGTTCACAGAACGCGGCCCCCGACACACTCAACAACACTGAAGTAAAGTACGGGGCAACTTTTTACAGCTGCCACACGGCACTTGACACCTGTTGTTGTGAAGTACAAAATTCTGGAAACAAAGTGAGTAAAACCACAGGAACTTGAAATTCTATCAAATAACCAATATTAATTATAATTTCCAAATATACCCCCTATATACTATATGTTTTTTTATAGTATATAGGGGGTATATTTCGCATATTATCGTTAATAGTGATAGAATTTCAAGTTCCTGTGGTAAAACGGGCCCAGACCAAGAAATATGAAAAACAAGATCAACAAGGAAAGTGCCGCGTTCAATGAACGCAACCCCGATATGACCCAGCAACAAGCACCAATGGCCAGGAGCCCAGGCGGATCCCAAACAAAAACAGGACAGGGCCTATTCATGGACGGTTTTTTACGAGGAGCATATTTCAATTAGTGGCAACTCTTCTATTTAACCCTTACTTGCGCCTAAAAGTACATGTATAATATGCTGTTGGGAAGATTATTTATTTTTCTAATCAACAGTCTGTTTTGTGTCAACATCATCAACGTGTCATTAGATACTGTGAAACAGTTTATGAAAATACGGGCAAAAATCTTTTTTGGTCAACTGAAATTTTAGATAAGTTGAAAGTTAAGAATTATCAAAATTCTGGTAACAAAGTGATCCCTCGGAAGCATTAATCACAACAAAATTACAGGAGAATTGCAGACTCGGTTTGATTGAGTCTGTACATGAGGGATAATGAATACATGCAACATCCCTCACGCCCCCTAGCATCGGCTTGAGCGGTACTCAATTCTCAACACTTAATAGTGCTGGCATCAATGATCCCGAAGGACCAGAAAAATATAACAATACTGAAGTGAAGTACGGGCCAACTTTTTACAGCTGCCACACAGCACTTGACACCTGCTGTTGTGAAGTATAAAGATCTGGAAACAAAGTGATCCCTCGGAAGCATTTATCACAACAAAATTACAAGAGAATTGCAGACTCGGTTTGATTGAGTCTGTACATAAGGAATAATGAATACATGCAACATCCCTCAGGCCCCCTAGCACCGGCTTGACGGGTCCTCAGTTCTCAACACTTGATAGTGATGGCATAAATGATCCCGAAGGACCAGAAAAATGTAACAACACTGAAGTGAAGTACGGGGCAACTTTTTACAGCTGCCACACAGCACTTGACACCTGCTGTTGTGAAGTATGAAAATCTGGAAACAAAGTGATCCCTCGGAATAATGAATCACAACCAAATTACAAGAGAATTGCAGACTCGGTTTGATTGATTCTGTACATGAGGGATAATGAATACATGCAACATCCCTCAGGCCCCCTAGCACCGGCTTGAGCGGTATTCAATTCTCAAAAAAATAGAGAAAAATAGAATTGCGTTCATTGAACGCCGCCTTTCCTTGTTGATCTTGTTTATCATATTTCCTAAAGAAAGCCCAACACGACAAAATTGAAAATGTTGCAGACTCGGTTTGATTGAGCCTGTTCATTGACGGTACTGGAAAGTGCAAGTTACCGTCCACGCCCCCTAGCACCGGCTTAAGCAGAATTCAACATTTAACATGAAGTGATACAATTTTGAATTTTGAAACATCCGCAGATGCCAATACTTAATAGTGCTGGCATCAATGATCTCGAAGGACCAGAAAAATATATCAACACTGAACCTCAAATAAAATATGAAAAACAAGATCAACAAGGAAAGGCGGCGGCGTTCAATGAACGAAACCCCCACATGACCCAGCAACAAGAACCAGTGGCAAGGAGCCCAGGCGGACCCCAAACAAAAACAGGGCAGGGCAAAGACAGAGCACGGACAGGTTAATCATTAAATGATAAGTAATTTGTAACTGATTAGGAATTCAAAGAAAAGAATAATAGGCCCACAAAGGGGAATGGGACAGGAGACCGGGGAAAGAAAAAAGAAAAATAAACTAGAGGTAATGGGGAAGATACTTACCGTAGACGAGAAAACAACAAGGGACACAAGCAAAAGTGTCATTTTCAAAATTTCACCTAAACCTTGAATAAATCATCAAAATATTTTGTTTTTATACTTATATGACGATAACTTGTCGGATCACGAAAATAACCTTCGAGAACTCTTTGAAATGTGATTTTAAAATAACTCCAGGCCATTCTAAACCAATCTTTATCAAAGTATAAAAACGCAAGTTTCCAAAATTAAGAGGAAATTGATTGTGACATTTTGAAAATCTGCTAACTTTTATACGAAAATATAATTTTCTTCTAGGAAATGTTACGAATTTTTTCCAGGGAAAAACTAAATTTCATTTCGACTGATCTCTCGAAAGCATGGGATTATAATAGAAAACAAAATTAACATTTAAAATCTGATTTTGATATTTCCATACCTTATATTCTCATTTTTCCATACAGTGGATTAAGATTTATCAATTTTGAAAGTTCCGAAAAGCATTATTTATAAAGATATTACCGAATTAAATAAATGGAGGTTATAAAAAATTTATTTTCTACAAAGATCAAGTCAAATGTTTCAATAAGAAATGAATGCATATATTCTAATGATTACATTTAATATGTACAAATATTTGCAGTACATGTTTTACATATTCTTCGATTTTTGAAAATTGTTTCATAAGCATAATTATATACATATATATAATTTCATTTAAGTGTGGTATACAACCTCAATTACAACTTGAATTGTAGTACAAAATATAACCATTCGTATTGTACATGTAACTCAGTGGCTGTCTATGGAAAAAAAACGTTCAACATGTTCATTATATAACTACTGTATAGCAAAGGAATAATTTGTACGTTTATTTACTGAACCTTATCATATATATAAAAACGTGTATATTATTATTTTGTTTCTCTAATTATTGATTATTAATTACAGTTTTAACACACAATTCCAAAGAGTTATTTACTAACACACGGACGAAAATAAAGAATCGAGGGACTTCATTTGCAAAAGATTGCCGTGATTAGGATAAAGAATCAAATGGCTTTGTTCAATGTTAATTCAGGATGTGTGACGATACATTTGGTCACTGCTAATTATTTTTTCCTTATTTTCTGTTGTATTTTTAAATATTTGAACATTTACTAGGTAAATATTTGCTTGTTCCATTATACATATTTTACCAATGTAGGTTTTGAACCGATATGCTTGCTAAAAATTTGTGGCATACTTTTATAAAAATACTGCTGCCTAGAAAACATTCTGCAAGCATAACATAAGAGCTGCACAATTGAATTGGCAAATACTTACCATGAACATGATATACATTTATTTTTTTAAAATTTTTCAAAATTTACGAAAAAATATCGGTTTGCCCGGGGACACAAATTTTCCGAAAAAATCACTTTATACCTTTTCCTTTTCTTTCCCAAAATTTTAAAAAAAATACTAACCCAAAATAATTTTTTTAAAAGAAAATAAAAAAGTTTAAAATTTTAAAATTTAATAAATAGGGCTTTTTGAATTAAACCCTTTAAAATTTTTTTAAAATTTTAAGCAACCCCAATGGGTTAATAACAATTTTGTCCATACAATTTTTTACCTATTTCAAAAAAATAAAAAAAATTTTCTTTTTTTGATAATTTAATATTTTTTGGGTTTAAAAAAAATAAGCACCAACAAAAATAATTTTAAAATTTTTCCCCAAAATCCCTGTTTTAATTCATAAAAGGGATACTGCCGAACCAATGGCCGGGAATTTTAGAAAAACTTTAAAAAATCCTTTTTTAACCCTTTAACTAGAATTTTTATTCAATTTCCTATTGCCTGGGTAGCAATAGAACATAAACTGAAAAAACTAGAAAACCCACGATATAAAATTGAAGTTAGTGTGTGTATGTATTGTGTTTTGGCATAATCCTGCATTCAATGCTGCGATTTTCCTGCCTGTTTCGAATTAATAATTTGATGAATAAGGAATTTCAAATGTATGTTATTTTCTTAACGGTGCTTAATATTATACGCGCAAATGATGTTTAGGAGCCTCTTGAGACATCAATGTTTCATAAAATCCCAAATGTGTTAAATGTTTTATACTAGACATATGACACTATAAAGATTAAACTCAGACATATTGCTTCCTATATAGCTCTTTCATTTAAAGATAATTAATGTCAATTAGTTTATGGAGATTTTATTGCCCTCAACTGAATGAATTTTATGATTAAAGTGATTAAATTTCTTCATTCTTGCACAATAAATTCATCCCCCGGCGTTTAATTCCTTTCTGGAAACTAAGATTTCATTTGTTTAAAAAACACGGGGGGGTCTTAATTTTTAAAAAAAGCATTTTCATTTGTCCCATCAAGATGTTTTTTAAACTCTTTAAAACAAATTTTTTTAAATAATGTTTTGGGAATTTCGCATTTACATTTTAAATTAAAAAAAATGTATTTCCCTGCAAACTGAAAAAATAAAGATTTCATAAATTGGTTTCTGAAAAACCTATATTCTTTTTTTAAAAAATAAACCCAAAACGTTTCTTAAAGTAAACAGCCAAAATTTAATTTTTTAAATTTTAAAAAATATAAAATTTGACCCTTCTTTTGGTTTTTTACCCAAAAAAATTTAAATGATTTAACCCAAAAAAACTTTTCCATAAATACATTTTTTTTACCTCACATAGTATATAATACAAGTTAAAACACAGTATATAAACACTTAAATTTAACACAGTTAATTACTGTTTTATGCATTATTTCCCATTAATGATGATGTAGTTAATTGTGACCCAGTGATAACTAGAAAGATCTTAAATTTAAATTTGATCTGCAATTCTCTACAGAACTTTGCTGCCAGTTCACAAAAGTGTTTTGTTTCAGAATATCACCAAAAGAATCAAACACATCAAATTCTCGTAACTAGAGTCAGCTGAAAGCCCTGTGAATGCTGTGATACTACGTAATAGGAATGTGTGCACCATTTAAAATGTGTACTGGAGTGGCTCTTAAACTATGGTTTGTGTAAGAATATGACAGTTCTGCTTTTTTGCTCAGATAAGCAACCATCCCACCAAGTTTGTTGTGACTAATGGCTGTAAACTGAAGTAAAATCCATCTTCAGAGCGAATCTTTAATGGTCTATGAAAACAAATAGTTGCACCTAGATGGCAATTACCTTTTGTACTGAATAATTGTCCTGAATGGACTTTTCTTACCATAGCCTGAAAATAAAAAAAAATAATAACACATTCACATACTGTATTTTATTTTGACAGAAGGAATGCAGCAATAATGTAAACATATATATAGATATATAGTGATAAACTAATTACATGTATGATTTGTTGAAGTGTGTATGAGTTACACTTTTTTTAAATTAAGTTTTATTATATCTACTTATATAGATTGTTAATTTCTTCCAAAATATGCCTATAAATTCTTTATTTTATTTTTTATTATTCAACAGGATATAGTTCCGATATAGTTACATTTAATCTCATACATGCTGCCGTTGGCTGTATTTGTATCTGGCTGGTGGTTCATTGTTTGCTCATCTTTTTCGTAGGCAAAAGTAAACGTAAATCAAACACTGTCTGTTGGGCATACCCCAAAAATAAAGTACACAAAAAATTTACGAAGGTTTTTTGACCCTTCTTTAAAATTTCAACATAAAAATTTAACAAAAACCTGAAAAAAAAACAAAGAGATATTTAAAAATATACTTCAAGTTTAATAAAACAAATTTTTTAGCTTTCAATTTTTAAAATTTTTTAAAAATAAAATTTATGTAAAAGTTTTTTTTTGTTTTTTTAAAGGGATGGGAATTTCCAAAATTTAGTTTTCAATTCAACCCTTCCCTTTCGTTTAGTTCAGCAAACATGGGTTGAAAAACTTGTAAAATTTTAAATTTAGGCCTTTTACAATTTTTAAATTATCCCAAAAAACCCCTGTTAAACCCTGCGAAAAGCCAAAAATGTTGAATTTCTCAAATTTATTTACGCCATTCGTACCAAATAAAAAATTTTATCGGGTCAGGCTGTGTAATTCACCAATCCTCGTTACAGCCCAAATGCGCCGCTGTCCGAGGGACGGATATTTCTATCCGATACGAAAACACATGACAGATATTATTATGCAAACTCTATAATATTCAGTTTCTTTACTTGGTTCTACACAACCTCTTATGCCTGGAAAGACCTGAGAGATTAACATAAATTCCCAACATTCTGTATTTTTATGGTTTATTTTTCTTGGTTATATTCCACTGAAACATGGTTGGATAGCTGATACCTGTAACAGAATTGCTCGTTACAGTCATCACAAGAAAATCCTCTGAGGCGCAGGTGATGGACTTCATTAACATGTCTCTTCAGATCATCCTTTATAGCAAAGTTGGATATTCACTGACTGCTGATATATAAACATTCTTTGTGCCCCATGTTTGTCGCATCTAAAACATAATGGAATTAAATACATGAACGATATTGTAAGAGGGACTAGAAAAAAGTAAAATATTACAATCACAACGAAAAACGACACGTTTCTATTTGTGACTCTTGAACGAAGTTTGAGGTGCAGTTTTCAATTTAGGTCTGAATACATCATGTTCGCATCATAAAATATCGACATATCACGTCAGTATCATTTCGTATAAACATATATCTATAGATCATGCGCCGCGTTCATTTAGCTCAAATCAACATTTCAAAATTTCTTTTAAAAGTTCTTTTGATATTTCTAAGGACTAGTTCTTTTGATATTTTTAAGGGCAGTAGACCTATGCTGAAAATATTCATTTTTGTCCCTGAAGGCCCGCCCACAGTATGGGCTTTTCTCTTCGTGTATGCCCTTTTTTTCATGGCGCCCTAGGTCTTGCCTTCTTTTAAATTCTTTCCCGCACACATTACATAGATACGAGGGGTTATCCAAAAATTCGTGGACTTTCTTTGTTGCGTAAAATGTATTTGAAATATTGACTTGAAAATATTTCACTGCTTAGAAAAATTAAAAACAAATTAACACAGAAAAATCATGTAAGTAGCTTTTTATATTACAACAATATTTAACTTTATATAAACACATGTCGGCGACAGCGGCGCACTCCAAGAAGTTAATGACGTCAACGTCATAATAACGTACAACTTCTAAATAACATTACGCAGTCATTGACCGTTACTGATTCTCAAAATAATGTCCCCTGATCTGCACACATCGTTCATGATGATGAACACAGCTGAAAACCATGCCTCATCTAACTGACACAGAATACGATGTGTTGCGTTTCATTAGATTTGCCCAATGGACTGGGGAAGCGGCCGACCCCGCAGTTTCCTTTTGACTGTAATTAGCATGAAGCGAGTACAACATTCATTTTTAAATGTAAACGAATAATGTTGTTTGTTATTTATATTTTATTTGTTTTTAATATTGTATTATTAACTTTAAAACAGGGTAGAAGTTAATTTTGTTTAAAGTTTTAAATTGAATGTCAATGTTACCTCTGGAAAGGGACCGCAAAGTCCATTGAGGATAAGTCCGGCGAAGAATGCGGGATATGCACACTCTCAAGATCCATCAGTGACAACTCAAGTCTGGTATCTGCGGCCGTATGGCTGATGCATTTCATGATGTAGCAGAAATGGTTGCTGATCGGCGAACCCGGCCTCTTCTTTTCCAAAGCATGCACCAGATCGCGCCTTAACACCTGTAATCAATCAATTACATTTTCATTATTATGAATACTTTACCACACAGATAAATAGTCCAACAATCGTACAATGTAAGTGTAAAATCTTTTAATTATCAAATTAATAATTAATTAATTATTTAAATAATTTATTATAATAATTTAATATTTTTGCGGCTCTACACATTATTTTTTTTTTATTCAATTATTAAGTTTCAATAAAGTTCAACATTCCTTTAAGTAGTAAGCAGGGTTCACGGTGTTCGTATATTGCAGGACTACTGAAATTAAAGATAAACGCAGATGAAAGTCTGTTATTTAGTATTTGTAGAAAACATTTTGTAAACAAACACTATTCAAAACTGACTGATATATAAGCAATCCATTAAGCAGAAAAATGTGCCGTTTGTTATCATTGATATTTTGTGCGTTATCATTTCAGGAAAATGCCGATAATAATATCTACAGCGGTTATTCAAGCCGGAATGGGCATTAATGCTTAGATAACGACATATTAAAACTTTTAATGTCTGTAGTTTCAGTTAATATACGAATCTGAGAAAAAAAAGCCCCCTCTTTTCACATAAACCGGTGGGAAAAATTTTTCTCGTTCGGAACCCTTTTGACGCCAATTCAGAAAGAAGAACGGGAAGAAAAAATCATTAAATTAAAAAACCCGGGGGCCCGGGGAAAAATTTTGGAAGGGGAAGGTAATTCCCTGTTTCCCCCTTTTTCACAAGAGCATAAAAGGGAAAAAATTACTTTTCGGGTCCATCCGCCATCTTGTGTGTATGGGTAACGAACGGCGTGATTCTCCCCCTTGTTTCTGTAAAGAACTTGTACAAAACACTGCCGAGATCCGTCTTCAAAACATTCATTTAGTCCTTTTTCACGTAAGTACGATCTAAATAAACGAACTGCTAATTATGTGGACTTTTTGTGTTTTGTTGTTTTTTTTTTTAATTTCTATTCATAGATCTGAGTCAGAATATGAAACAAATCTACGTTGTTGTTTTTTTGTTTGTTTTCTTTTTCCATATCTGTCAAAAGAACGCACCGGAAACGCTTCCACTTCGGGTATAAACATTCAACGACATTGCAGAAATAAGTACCCGAATGACATTCGATATATTCCGCTCCGGAAATTACAGAATAATGATTAGATGTTGGGTATTTTCAAAAGTTCTATTTTTAGAAAACATAACGGTAGATATACCTTAGGTAGAAACTTTTAGTAAAACAAAAACAGTGAATATACTCTGATATTCACTAGTTATGTTATAAAAATATTAAATCTTAACCAATCGGGAAAATGAATTTCAAAGCTATTCATAGATCATAGTATATTTATATGTATCTCCGAGATTGCCTTAGCCTTTATTCTAAAGATCTTGAATACATTTACAAAGTGCTAATATTGCACAATCACCAATCACAACTTTACAGTGCAAATCACGAAAATGTATACATTTCATTCGGGAATCAGGTGTGTTTCTGTGTTGATTCGAAACAATGCATTTTCCAGTAATAACTATTTTACATATATTTTTATTTATTTCGTATGCTTTAAGTGTTCTAAATATTGTTGCAAATTTTTACTTTTAATTACCATCGCGTTAATTCCATTAAATTAACGAAATAAATAATAAATCACGCTTGATATCACAAGCAGACACATACACGTTACAACAGACAGTTTGAAGTGTATTCAGCTTCTTGAAAGTCTGCTATTATTGTTCTGATATGAAGATTTTTGTTTGTTTTATTTAGTGACATTTTCAAGATTCTTATCTTAAAATACTCTGCTAGACATGGTAAAGTTATAGAGAGAAATAAGAGTCCCTAAAGAAAGCCCAACACGGCAAAATTGAAAATAGTGCAGGCTCGGTTTGACTGAGCCTGTTCATGGACGGTAATGTCAAGTAAAACTACCGTAATCGCCCCCTAGCACCGGCTTAAGCAGAATTCAACATTTAACATGAACTGATAAAATTTAGAATTTTGAAACATCCGCAGATGTGTTCATATGGCGGTTATCATGGAACCTTCAATGTGACACGTTTGTGCTATTTCATGAAAAGCGGCATATGGTCCCCAAGTAAAAAAAATTGCATGTGCCCTAAACGAGAAAACAATGGGCGGAACTAAATAAAATGGAAATTTGAAAGGGGACCTGAGGTTATGAAGCCTGCATATCACAGATATGACGTCAAAAGACATATTTAAAAAGCAGGCCACATATCCTAAGGGTGATTTAACAGTATTCAAGTTAGGAATACTGAAACCATCTTAATTGTATTATACACACATCTGTCATATTGCATTGGCCATGACAAAAAGTTTTGTCTTGTTACATGTATCTAATAGCTTATGATAATTCACGTGCCAGTAAATTTGTATGGCTGTTCATTTCTGTCATCATGAACACATTTGTAAATACATATACCCGTCTAAGAGCACGCAAAAGACGATAAAATGGATGCACATATTCATAATTAGTTATTACATTATAAAATGAACAGCTGTTTGCATAAAATAATAAAATGGTAAGGTCAAACGATATGAACACCTGTATGTAAATGTAACGTGCGTTTAAAAATGAGACCGTGATAACGCCTTACTTTTTAACAATGCAATAAGCTTTTAAAACTAAATTGCATTCAATATATATAACTTGAACTTGTGTGGCAGGATTTAAAATTCATGTTTGAAATATTGTGGCTTCCGGAAATGCTTGTTGGATCTCAATTAAAGTTTATTAGATTTGATACTGTGTGTCAAAGGCCAGAATATTTTATTTGTTTGTTTTGTCTTCATCTAAGGGTATTTGAAGATAATTGGTTGAGAGAAAATCAAAGGACAGTACACTTATCCAAATACAATTAATACCATGAATATATCAAATGTTTGTTTATAGACAATGACATTTAGATGTACATACCTTTTTCAATTATCATTTTAGAAATGTTATCTTACTTCTGCAAAAGTACCAATGGTTCCGATAACTTGTATGATTGTGAATTCAATTTTAATGAAAAAATCCCAATAGTAGCTTGATTGACACGTAAGTGTTTTGTCAAAGTCTATTCCAAACCTCATATTACAAATTCGGGGAGACAAATAAATGATAAATTTTTGAGAAAAAAGTTGAAAGTTATAGACAATAAGAACAAACAGCAATATGATATAATGTATGTGTTCGTTTATCAACTATTCACACTTTGTAATCATTCAGTGCATTACAAAACATTTTGATATTCAGATCACAGTCAGACATCGTCAGGTAAATGGTTTCATAAATGAGTATGAGCATAAACAAAAACAAAAAGTTAAATATTTATGTAAACTTACAGATAAACTTTGATTCCGAGATTAATCATATAGCTGATAGCTTCCAACACAATCGAACTAAAATAAATTTGTATAAACTAAACTAATCATTTACTGATTTGATAATTGTAATAAATGAGATTTTCCTTCAATTTTAATCTACGTAATTTAATAAATCGTAAAATAAACAGCCTCTGATAAAATTATTAATTTCATGTAACCACACCTTGTAGTTATTAAAGTAATAAATAAACAATTATGAATATCAACCTGCAAATCAAAACTTCGTTGTGCATTTGATGGCTTCATTCCAACTTACTTTAATAGTTTCTAGAAATGATCCAATGGAAATGTTTGATGCAGTGTTCGAATAATAATCATCGCAGTTATTGAAACTAGCCTTTGCATATATTTTTTTACGTTTGAATGTGTTTTCATTGACAATCACCACACTTTCATTTGTTTCAATATCAAAAAGTTCAAACGTCTTTGATAAATTTCAAAATATTATTATCAGACAATATCTCTTCTGCAAACCAAACAAAACATAACAATAAGATGTCTCTAAAGAACATCACCAATATGTTGCTGACAGGATATTAAAGAGAACATGATTTCAATACTTCGTGATTCATTTCATACATTTAGACCTTTATGTTCAAAATGTAAAGAAACATACAGTTGGAACATTATTATTATTCATCCTCCGAGTTCCTTTTTGGTGACGTTTTATTTGAGTAATGGCGTAAACTATGCAGACATTATGGAAGGTATTGTGTGCATGCGAGGGGATGAAAATTATTCGGTTAAGATGTTTTAACTACAGGCTTTCCAAGTATTCAGATTTCCTCTCTTACTATTAGTATAGACAGCTTTTCTTATGTAATATATACAATAATTCGCTTTAAATTATGATGACACGACGTTAGATACGTTGTGCAAATTCTAGTAATCCTGATTCATCATAATAAAATTGAAATTACTCAAAAACCTTTGGCAAATAATTTCGTTACACTGACAAATAAAACCATAAATTGTAAGTCAAACCTACATACAAATGTTAAAAGTGACGAGATTCGCCTTCTCTTCCATGACTTTAGAAAATTATTTATGTAACTGTAAATGTATATTTTCTAGAATCCTGAGTAAATTTTATGCAAGGAGGTCTCTGAATTTTATTTTCATTACATACGAAAACCGATATTCTAGTTACAGATATAAATGTTTCCAAATTTTATGGTTTCAGAATTTGCTATCGTGTATTTTGTTAAATATATTGTTCTGACAGAGAAAAACGAATTTGGTCAATGATAACGTCTACACAAACATTTCTATCTGAATATTTTGAAAAGCCAGAACTTGATACATTTTATACCAAATAAGCAATTAACCAAAACATAAAAATTAAAAGTCCGAAATGATTTGTGGTATCAAAGCAAAGTGTTTTTCAACATAACTTCTTTATGTAGGTAGTATACATAAATCATAATAAAAGAAATAACAAACATTAATAATATAAGAAACTCATAACAAGACAATTTACCTTTTGTGTTAAATGATTGCCAATGTTTGTCATCTTAAATTGAACAATTTTATTTAAAGGGGAATGTTTGCTCCTCACAGTAATGATTTATCCTTAAAAAGCAAGTAAAGTTGAAAGCCATGCATTGTTAACGAATATTTTCTTTGACATTGGTTGCAACAGAAACGATGAATTTCATTTCAGTTTCACAGGAGGGTTGTATAAAGCAAAATAAGTGTTTTATCCCGTCCAAGGGGGTCCCTATTTCCAGATAATTATTTATCAGAAAAACATATTTACACTTCCCATGGACATTTTGCTAATTATAAGAATTGCTACTGTTAGCAAGGGTAACTTTCTTCAGAATTCTATAGCTATGAGCTTGATACTAATTCTGCTCTGTAAGCTCGTTTAAGACGATAATTGGTACACATTTTCATAATGATATTACATAATGAACAAACCAGCTGTTTGCATAATAGAATAAAATGGTAAGGTCAATGAATTTGCCTGTAAACACCTGTATCTGAATGTTACATGCGTTTAAAATGAGTTACGCCTTACTACTTCAACAATGCAATTAGTTTTAAATTACATTCTCTGTTAACTCAACTTGTGTGGCAAAATTTAAAACTCGTTTCTAAGTGCATCTAATTTTAAGGTTATTAGTTTTTTGTATATACAATATATGCCTTTTATTTATTTATTTATTTATTTATTTATTTATTTAATTTATTTATTTATTTATTTATTTATTTATTTATTTATTTATTTATTGTTTTGTTTGATATTAAATTTAGGGTGTAAGAAAAAAAATACAAATGTTATCTTGAAATATTTAATTCTTGCATTTAGTACAATAACAAATATCATACCATTAATGTTATCTTACCTCTGCAAAAAAAGTTTTAATAGATTTTATAGTCATCTGGTATCATTATTTAGTTTATTTGCACGTAAATGTTTAATATAAAGTTGGTACAAATCGTTAGCAACCATGTAATCATTTACTTATGAACAAGAAAATGAAAAGTGTTTGAGAAAAAAAATTAAAATAAAAAAGCAACGTGATGGTATGCATCTGATCATTTATTAGCATTTCAATCATTGTAATCGGGCTGTTTATTTTTATATTTATACACATCAGATATCATTAAGTAAATGGTTTTATAAATGAGTACGAACAAAAACTAAAAGTTGAATATTTATGTAAACTTACAAATATATTTTGTTTCCTTTATTAATCATTAAATTTATGATTTGATTATTGTGAAAATAAGATATTCCTTTAACTGCAGAATACGTTCATACATTGCTAAATAATAAGATGCTGATAAATTTATTTTAATATATTACCCATTGTCATTATATTAAAGATTAACCATTATTTACATTTTCTTACTTATCAAAATTGTGTTATAGTAAACATTCCAACTTTTGTTTAATAGCTACTAAAATGATCATATGATAAATGGTTTAAGGCGTTTTATATAAATAAAAGTTATCTTGAATCGAAACTTTCTTAGCCCTTGCATGATTTTTCACATGCTAATCTATTTTTCACATGTATTTTATTGATAATCACCAGTGCGATGATTCTTTTGTTTCGATATCAAATAATTAAAATGTAGTAGATGTATATTTACAAATATGCAAAAATTAGATGTTACTATTTTATGTTCCTTATTTAACAGATACGATGTCGTCTCCAAACAAAGCAATTTACAATAATTAGATGTTTCTGAAGAATATCAGCTTAATAGGTTGGTGACTATATGGCTTGAATATGTACCACGATTATATATATATATACGATACCTTATTATTTTCATTCACTGTTTAGAACAAACAACTGGCTGGTAGATATCTATTATTACTCTTTTTAATTTTCTTAGTTAAATAGAATTGAAATTACATGAATTGTATTATTCGTGTGTGTATACGTTCATTTAATAGGAGTTATAGAAAATTATTGTGTTGCTGCTTGCAGTCATATTTCAGTGATTTTGTTTAGATCCTACTACTAGATTCTTTCCAAGTAGCAAGGAATATAACCAAAGTCAGTGCGGCCTTTGATGAATAAAATCAATAATGCTAGAAATATGATGATGCGATACGTTGTATAAATTATAAAAGTAATCTTGATTCATCATAATGAAAATGAATATATAGGAGTTCCCGTGCCAATAACTTGAAAATACGGCCAAATAGAATAATAAACTGTAAGTAAAACCTTTATAAATGTTAACGAGTGACGAGTTTGCTTTGTCTCCATTGACTTGGTGTAAACATTCATATAACTGTTAAAACATACAATTTCTTTATGTAACTTAAAACATACACTTTTTCAAAAAATCTTATCATTTAAAAAATAACTTCAGATGTGCACACTTAATTGTTTGCTATGGACAAACAAACAGGAATCATGGTCATGATCCAAAAAGTTTCAGTATTGTATATGTCCATCCGTTTGTATCAGCTTTTGTTTTTTCGAAACTTGCTTCATCATTTTAGCGTAAATTAGGGTTTTTTAAGGTTTTGTGTCAAATAACAGTGAATATGCTGCTTTAGAAGATAGTGTATGCACGATTTCACTAGCAACGCTTGAAATAAACAAGCAGCTGTTTGTTTAATTGAAACGTATGCTAAGGTCAATAAATGTGTATGTTAACACCTGTAACTAAGTGTCTGTTTGTAAATTAATGGCAACGCCTATGTATTGAAACACTGCACTTTGCTTCTGTTTATATCCATCGTCATATTTCTGCAAAATGTTCACTTAATTGACAAACATTAAACTAGCTTCCCTTAAACATAGAAAACATATTGCGGTACGACGACCATTTTAAAATGAAGCAATTTTAAACGATGCTAGGTACTGTTCTTATCAAAAGTGACAGTTCTTTAGTTTCTTGTAAGGCGACTGACACACAATAATGTATAATATTTCATTCTGTAAAATTTGATAAAAATAAGTAGAAGTCTTATAATCCTGGAGAAAATTGTTACTGAAACAGGTTTAATGTACGAACACATCTGTAGATGTTTTTAAATTCAAAATGTCACGATTTTCTTGTTTAAATGATGAATTCTTCTTCAGCCGGTGCTAGAGGGCGTGAATGGTAGCTTGTGTTTACCAGTACAGTCCATGAATAGTCTCAATCAAATCGAGCCTGCAATATTTTCAATTTTGTCGTTCTGAACGTTCTTAAGGATTCTGTTTTTCTATATTTTATGCAGGTGGTAGCATACCAATTTTAACACACTTCATGTCGTTTTTTTCTCATGTGATATTTATAAATGTTTTCTTTGTCTTACAAACTGCGATTGTCTGTAAATCATATAAACCTTCTTTTATATAATCTTAGTTTCTGATGCATTGTATTTTTTTTACAGTTGGGCGAGAACTAATTATAATTTATTATAATCATGTTTAACCAAGAATTTATTTTTTGAGATTTTGTTACTATATTTTCTCGTTCTTTCTATGTATTATGACTGGGCTATAAGACTGCAGCTTCGATTCTATAGTTAATTGTCAGCATCATAAGCTTTATTATAGAGTTTAAACAAAGATCAAGTACTCGTATCATTTATGTGACATTTTTATTATTTTGGCAATCAATTAGAACACTGATTTCCTTCTATTAGTAAAAGAAAACACTATAATCACCCAACATTGCGAAATGCGGTGCACAAATAACGTTTACCGGAATTAATCTAGAATCTGTTAATACTTCAAACAACTTAACATAAGCCGTTTTTCAATCATATTTCAACGTGTATTTTATCGACGTTGAAATATGATTTTTTTTTCAAAACGGCTTATATTAAGTTGTTTGATATATATGATCAGTACATGTGCTGGGATTGACTAATATGCATTTTATTTGGATTTTAAAGGCGTTTTGAGCTCCACACCCCAATTGTCTATGATTATTTGCAGTACAACTAACTTACATGTAGTTATCAAGGAATGAACCAATATGACTGGGTGTCAAGTCCACATTTATGAATGAAATTCGTTTCCGTTTATTCTATTAATTGTTTAACCCACTGTTTATATTTCCTGATAACTGTTTACCTATATTGCATAATATTAGAAGAAAAGATAAAATTCTCATCAATCAAAATAATAAAAATCAGACACTAAATATAATTGAAATAAACAATATATAAATTGATTATTGAATTCATCAACATGGGCGAACTGGAAAAGAATTAATATTGTTTTAACAAGTGTACGAAAATACCTTATCATTTTATTCAGATAGACATGAAATGAAGAAACAACGCGTAATACATTCCAAAGTAGTTTATTTATACATTACACACCTACAATGCCAGAACCTTAACTTATTGATATCTTTTGTTTCCAAGATTTTAGCTGATACATTAATTGTGTTGACGGTTCTGGTAAATTGAAGATATCTTGTATCTTTAGGATAATCTCTTTACATAGTTGTATAATAAACAGCTGATACTAATGTTTATTTACGACCGCATTGTCCCATGGCTAATAAATAACAAATCATTCTTTTCTATTAGTTAATGAAACGCACGTGTTGAAGAAATCAAAACGAGGCCTATGTTCTCTTGAGGAATTTCATAGAAAGTTATATGTTAGTAAATTGAACATCTATGTTATCTAATTTTCTTATCTAGATTCCTTCCTTCTGGCCAGATTGGTTTCTTTAAAGAAGATTGCACGAAGTAAATTAATTATAATTTATTTCATTTCCCTTTCAATAAAAAAGATGTTCATATTGTATTTGATATAGCAATATATTTTTATTATTAAGATAAAATATTAATATTCTTTAATCTCTTTTCACAATTAACTAGACTTTATCAAAAAATAAGAGTTACGGTTATAATTTTAGTGTCTTTATACAGTAAAGTCATCGTATATGTTAATCATTTAATTTTTTCATGTCATTACATTGATTTTTCTTGATAAAGTGCATGCCTGATAAGTCTTATAAGTCTCGTTTAGGGCACATGCTTTCTATTACTTGGGGACCATACGCCGCTTTTCATGGAATGGCACGAAAGTGTCACATTGAAGGTTCCGTGATAACCGCCGTATGAACACATCTGCGGATGTTTATAAATTCAAAATTTTACTATTTCATGTTTAAATGTTGAATTCTGCTTAAGCCGGTGTTAGGGGGCGTGGACGGTAGTTTGCACTTGACAGTACCGTCTATGAACAGGCTCAATCAAACCGAGCCTGCAACATTTTCAATGTTGTCGTTTTGGGCTTTCTTTAGAGATTCTTATTTTCTCTATTTTATCACCTTCAGCTTTATCAAACACCTCATAAAAACACATTGAAATGAAAAGAAGAGAATGTTCTATTTTTACCTCTTACTAGTTTGAAACTATTAAATTGATAAACTTTAAATCGAATAGAACTTGTGAATATTATAGTCTCTGTTACATGTGACTAAAATAATAGGGACTATTTCGTAGTATTGATATGACCTTAACTCGGGATGTTCTTTACAGGTTTTTGTTTCATTCTAAATATAAAGAAAGAAAGTCATATTAAAATCGAAAACATGGTCAATAGAATACCAAAGAAGTGTCTTATATAAAATTTGTCAGGCTCTGTACTTACACAATTAAGGGCTCGACAGACCCTTTTCCTTCTTTTTTTCTGAGTCTTGTATGATCAATTTTGTTATCTCAGACTCTGGCATGGTATTCTCTTTATATTAATTTAAACTTATGCTCTTATCACCTTTATTCATATGATTAGATAACATATTAACAATTTCCTATACCATTGATTTGATGATATTTTTGTTGTTAAATTGTTAGTCAATTTCTGATTGTAGAGACAAAGCCAAAATTGCAAATGTCAAACATCCTTTAAAAATAATTAATAATAATAATGGTATACACTTTATTTCAGGAAGGTAACATACTACTAGAAATGCATGTCTTATTAACAATATGGCCTTCAATTAAACAAGGTAAAGAAAGCCACAAATATGTACACACATGTCATAAATATAAACAACAAACATTTAAATCGACAGACACATTCATTCATCAGATGCATTTAATTTGTATATCTAGTAAAACATTGTTTTAATATTTCTTATAAAAACATATAGGACAAAAAATCTTTAAAAATTAAATAAAAAAATTAATATTTGCAAATTATCAATAAATGGGTTTTTAATTTTTTTGGAATATCGTTATCGTACGCGCTTTTTTTTTTTCAAATAAAAAAAAAACATTTATTTTAAAATATTAATTAAACAAATCTACGAAAATTAATACTTCCGTTTTAATTTTTTTAAAAATTTTTAAAGGGGAAGTTTTAATTCCATTTCCATATTTTTAATGCCCTCTATTTAAATAGATTCCATGTTCTGAGATAAAAATTTTTAATTTGTTTTAACATTCAACAAAACGGGGATTTCTTAAAAATCCCTTAAAAACTAAAATTTTTTTTAAAAAAGATTTTAATTTTTGTTTTTTAAAATTTTTTTTAATGTTTAAAAAAATTCCAATTTTAAAAAGGCCCATTGTTAAATTTTAAATTGTTAAAAAAACAAAACTTTAAAATATAAGTTTAACAGACAAAAAATATTGCTGCTCTATTTATTGTTTATTTATATACTTTTGGAAAAGAAAACTACTAAAGATCCGGGAAAAAAATAATGTCTTCAAGATGTAGTCCCCAACAATGTTTAAATTAACTTCAAGTAAAATTTCCCTTTTATTTTTACTTTTTTTTTAAGATAATATTCACTTTGCTTCCCATTTAAACTCATTTTTTAATTAAATATATATTATTTTAAAACCTCGGACCCCTTTAATTTTAAACCAAAAAAAAAAATAGGGCCGAAAAGGTAATTGTTATATTGAAGTTTTGAAAAAATCACTTTAAAAAGTAAATAAAATTCTATGAGATGTTTAAACTTATTTAATAATAATAAAAAAACTCACGCGATTTTTAACATATCATTTCACCAAATACACGCAAGATTTTTTTAATGATGGAAATTTTGTTGTGCCATTTGTTATCATTTTTTATATTAAAACAATTATATTGTATTGATATATTTTCAAGCCAAGCATTCATTGCACTTTATGCCTATTTTACCTTCCATTCTTGTCTTCTGTTCAACATAATATTGATGTTTAAATATTTAAATATTATAAACTAGGAATAGCATAATTATCCTACTGAAAAATGTAATTGATTTATTAACATCGTCTACAAATAGTTTCGTCTTGAAAACATTGCATAAAAATTGTTGTTTAAATGTTATGTTTACCACTTATTATGACACATTTCCTTTCTACAGACATATTATTTGATACAATGTCTGTGAATTAATGTTCTCCTTTTTCTATAAAAAATATATAACAATATATAACACGCTCATCATTATCATATGAAAAGTGATATTAAGACACATCTACTGCCGTAGTAAGTTTGTAATGTGTTGTCTTACCAGTTTCTCATATATGCCAAAGTTGTATGATAATATTTTAAATTTCGACTCCTGTTTATGTTCTTAACACCAATAATTGCAAAAAAGATATAAACATAAACACAAAAAGTGTAAACCATTTACTCTTGTTGTCTTGGTGTAACAGTACCTTCTAGGAAGTCATAGTTTATCCTGTCGTTTGTACAGACGGTAATTTGAAAAAAGTCCCTTTGAAAATAAAATGGTCTCTTTTACAAAAATATAAATGTAAGACCAGTTTTGGTAGTTTTCAAAATGTTTTTTCCCGATTAGTAAGTGTTTCATTCTGAAGGGTAGATCATATTTGAACAAAACATTCTACATGAATTGCAATGCATAGATCGGTATCCAATTCATTAACCTTTGAAATACGAAATAAACTTAAGGGCTTATACTTAGAAGATTGAGATAATTGGAAAGAGAACATGACGAATGCTAAGTAATCACATTAATATTAATTAATCATTCCTGTGTTACATTATGAATACTTTAACTTTTCGGATTAGAAATAATAGTATATACGTGTTTACTTTGTTTCATTTCTTTCTGGCTGTTAAGTGAAATATTGTTTTTTTATCATGTTGTTTGTATCCATTTTTTATGAAAAAATAACAAAAAGCCAATATGCAACATCAAAATATTTGTTCTGTGTAACACTTGTTGTGTTTGTCTTTTTGTCAAACGATTTATCATCAACTACAAATTATTTAATTGTTTAGATACAAACAAAATAAAGCATTATTTTCTGTGCTCTTCAGTCCGTTACTTGATGACTGGTAGCATCTATTTTCTGATATCATTCTGATAAGAATGGTACAGTCATGTGTCTTGTAACTGCTCAATGAAGATTATTTCTTCATCAATAAAGCTTAACTAGGCTTTAAAACAACTATTTATTGTGAAATATAGATTTATAAATTCAATTATATTCAAGGGTGTTGCAGATATTGCATAAGCCGATAATAATAAATACATTTTGAAGGCCATTAAAAACGTTATTTATTGGAATTGCTTTTTTTGTAAACTGTTACTGATATATATTTTAATTAAACGTACTTAAAATATAAAATGGTAAATGGAACTGACATAGGAATACAAACGTTTTAAAGCACTAGGAAAGGAAATAGCTTGTATTGAGTTGAACAAACTTATCTTCATCCAAATGCCAAGTAATTATGAAATTCATTGCATTAGCCTTCTTTCTATTTGCATCATTTTGAAAAGAAATTGGATTGAAATAATCAGTTGTGTTTTTGTTGTTGTTTTTTGTTGTTGTTGTTGTTTTTTAAATCGGTTCTTTGTGAAACAATTGAATTTAGATAGCTAATAAAGATATAAATGATGTATAAACAATTATCTATTTGGAAAATAATATACATGTATGTGGTAAAGGAATAGCAAATAAAATATAAAAAAAAATATATTATTTAAAAACTTTGGCAATTAAGCCATTAGGATCAAATATTGTGGGAAACTGTTACACTTAATCATTCATTGTCCAAAACGGGGAAATACATATATTGCTTGCTTGTTCAGATAGGATACGTTCATAGGCGGTAATCTTACTTTGCATGTGACTATTAACTCCCAAGAATTTTTGCGTGCTCCAAGTTCTACAGACTCGTATGAATTTGATTTACTTAGTTATTGGAACGTCTAAAGCATCTGAGAATTATTTTCATATGACGAATACTTTTTAAATGTTTAAATTTGCCCTGTTATTTCATTTCACGAAAACCGGATATTGACCTTTAAAACAAATGCATGTGTCCTAACAAAGAAAACAAGGTACCAAATTGATATGGAACTTAAAAAGAAGCTCCTCCCACATTATAAATAACAGTCGAAAACAAATAAAAAGACATATCTGAAATTTGATTAAAGAAGGATCTGTTTAGAATATTAGAATTATATATAAACAAATAATGAAAGAGAAAAAAAGCAGAAGTGATATGATCGTAGCGTATAAGCTCCATAGAAAGTTCTTTGTTTGAACAAGACAATGGTCATTGCACATTATGTTTTGTTTTGGACGTCGCCAACAATAGCAAATTAAATGTAAGCACCGTTTGTCATGTTTCTTTCAGAACACTCTAATAAAACTGAAAATTATTATTATCTTTATTTGATCATATTTATACCTTACGTTATCAAAAAAGTGAAAAAGTATAACACGTGATACATCACTCACTTGGAATATTAACAGGTAAAACTTTCATTGGGGTACAACTTGTTACTAGAAACATCCTTTTACAATTTATACCGCACAACTAGATACATATTCTTTTTAACAGTGACTCTTAAAGCATTTTTCTTATTTTTGCGTAAAAGATATTATTTCAAATCTTACTACTAAATTTGTAGCTTTTTGGGCGTCCATGACCGAGTGGTAAAGGTTGTTGACTTCAAACCTCTTGCCTGTCACCGCTGTAGGTTCGAGCTATTATCCAGCTAGCTTCCGGAACGTCGGTGATTCTACCCAGGTGTCCGTTTGTGTCTGAAGTAATACGAGAGGGGCACCTGAGGTCCTCTTCAACCAATAAAGCTAGAAGTCAGTCGCACCATATGATCTATACTGCATTTGTGCAACATAAACCCCAATTAAAAAAGAAACAGGTGATCTTTTTTGGATTCATTATGGCCAATTCATAGAAGATAAATAATTAGTGAAACATGGAATTATCAGTGAAAACAACAATCGAGCAAAAACAGAACAGACAGTTTGAAGTATAATTATCTTACTTCTTAACGGAATGTCAGTTTTATTCTCCCATGAAATATATCATTCATGGATAACATTTTTGAAGAAATATTGGCAAAGACAATATGGGCAGTGACATTTTAAAGACAATTAGATTGTTAACTACATGTAATTGAATGTTTTTCTGTTTGTGTCAATGATTATCGGAAATTTATTTATTGCTTCTTGCTTATCGAAATAAATAGCAATGCAAATATGAAACTATTTTTTCCTGTAATTAATTGACACAGCTACACCAACAATGTATCATAGTTCAAACAATCATACATTTTCACAATGTTTGCCTGTTGTTAAATAAACGTTCGAAAAGGCCGTATTTCGTACAAACCTTTAGATTATTAACAGTTTTAACGAAACATCTCAATGTCGCCTTCAATATGTATTACGTACGGTACGAAAAATTGTGTGTTTTTTATACTTCATCCTGTTTTATAAAATAACTGCTACACTGTTAATATTAACATACCATTACACAAAATTATTTTTTAGAACAAGTAAATTTAAACGTAATTCTTGAAACGCATTAATTTTACTGCCTTGATTTCACGTAGTACAAATTCAGTTTAATGAATATTGCTTGATATGAATTGTTGTTTGACTGCTTAAAATTATTACACAATTATGTCAAAATTTTATATGTTAATTGTTATGTGAAGAAGTATGGTAGGGTATGTTTAGTCATGTAAGCTAAAGTCTGATTGTGTGATATAAGGGTTGTTAAGTTTGTATATTTATAAGTTAAGTCCATACAAGTCATTGTTGTTTTTTGTCTTTCTTTAAATACCACATATCGTTTTTATAAAATAAAAATCATATAAAATTCTTCTTTGAAATAAAGCATTATTTAAATTAAAAATACAAACTCTTCATTAAAATGAATGTGGTTGTATTTTTTTTAATCTCTTATACTCTGTGAATGTGTCATTAATAATTTCTTAATACTGTGTTAAAGACACATGTTCAACATATGCATAATTAAATATTGATTTAAAGTTTTGCTATATTCTACATATAAACTGGAACAGCTAACAGCCCTCTTTATAGTGTGTACTTTTGTACTTTACAAATGTATTTCGGATAACTAAATTGAATCTCCCCAGATTTGATAAAATTGTCTGTAATATGTTATTTAAGTGTGATCTGTATTTAGAAACAGGATGTCATGTTGAGGGTCGTTATGACAACGTTAGAATATGATCATAATCCTTAATATAAACTGTAGTAGAAATAAAATATTTTATTTACAGCTGCAATAATCACTGCCAAATTTTGCACAGCAAATAAACACAGTATATAAATGGCATGCCCTTTATATGGTAACTGACTCTTTGTGAGAAAAAGACAGGTAACGGCAAGTAAATATATTGAGGTATTTTATATTTGTAATTACAAACGTCTTCGTCCGGGCTTAAATATTTCTGTTAAGATTTTATTTTTCGCCAATGCTCCATTTTTGTCATTTAATTTGACATTTCTTTCACTATAGGTCCCTTTCTATCTTTTTTTGAATTAATTTGATTATTTTTATGACTTAAAAGAGGGACCTGTATTTACTCAAAACGATAAACAAGTAAAGAGTGATGCTTTCGAAATATGTGATTAAAGGAAAAGAATTTAATCTACATGATTAAATTGTTATAATTGTTAATTTTATATATGCCATTTAATCATGAATTCCTCACGCCGAGTCAAATGGGAATATCATGGTAGTTAAGCATTGCCTTTTTCGCGGTAATCCTTTTTTTTAAATTACCTTTTCGGGGGCGAGGGGGGGAGTTTGATGACATCTAAAACCGTTACTTCTCTGGCTTGGGGTTTAAAAAAGGCCCCCGGGGATGCTTTGGGAGTTTGCCCCGGAGGAAAGGGAGCTAGTATGGTTTTAACTCCCAAAGGAAAAGATGGTTAGGAAACCCATATGACTGAAAAAAAATGGAAAAAGGGGAAAATGGAAAAAAACAAAACCAACACAAAATTAACTCCTTTTTTAAATTGAAAAAAAATATTTTTTCAGATAAAAGCTTGAATTCTTTAAAAAATTTAATTGTGAAAATTTAATTTTTTGAATTTATATAAATAATATTGAATATTAAAAAGTTTCCCAAAAAATTTTTTTTAAAAAGAAAAAAATTTCTAAAATTTTTTATTAAATTGTAGTTTTATTTTATGATGAATTTATTCATTACAACAAAATATAAAACATATGTATGGTTAATGTTGGATAAAGTTTTATTGTTCCAAGTTGTTAATATTTTATCCCTTTATTGAAATAATTTGCAAACGGACTGTTGAAAGACATAACTTTCTGATGTATGCATTATATCGTAAAAGAATGCTTGAACACCTGATGCAATTATTTTGTTACATAGTTAAGTAAACCGGTATTGCAAACATTTCGAAAACTTTTATGAATCATATATACGAAACGAATGGAATTCAATTGAGAAAATTCAATACACATTGATAAAATTATATACAAATGCTAGAATTAATCTGAAAAAACTGGCACAATGTTTTTGTACATCCCTCTTAATCACTATATTATCTTAATGTGTTTAAATCTAACGTTTTTTTTATCTATCTAAATAAATAAATAATTAAAAGAATGGCAAAAACAAATTAATCGGCTTTGGGGAAAAATTTATTTTGATCAAAAACAACAAAACAAAAACATTAAAAAGCTCGGTTTTAAAATTATTTTAAAAAAAAAGTAACAGGGGGAAATAAACCTGGATTTTTATTATGAAGGAACTGCCCCCAAGTCAACTTAAATTAATTTTCTTAACCCCTCGACTAAAAGCCGTTATTGTTCGGAAAAAAAGGCCCAAAATTTTTAAAATAAATTTTATCCGGGGCATTTCCCGGGGAGCTATTTATTTTTCGCAATTTTTTTGTGACATCGAAGAAAGATTTCAAAATAAACCCAAACCCCGTACGGGAAAAAGGGACATTCGAACCGAAGGGCCAAAAAGGGAAATTTTTCCCAAATGCAAGGGAAAAACGGCAAAACTTTTCACGTTGATTTTAAAAATAATTATTTTTATCGCTTTTTGGTAAAATATTTTTGGTGGAAAATTTAGAGAAAATTTTTAACTTGAGAGTCCCTTTATTTAAAATTTTTGTTTTGGGGAATGGGCCAAATTAGTGACGAAAAGCATTTAAATTAAAACAAACAATACTTTTTTAACCCATTCCCACATTTTTAAAAAAACATTTAAATTTATTTAAAAATTTTTTAAAATATAACGCCCCTTAAAAAGTCTTACTTATTCAAAATTTTTTCTTTCCCGGAAAATTTTCCCTTTGTTGCAAATTGTTTCGATCTAACAAATTAAAAAAAGGGACTACTAAAATTTTGCTTTGTTTCCATATAAATTTTTTAAAAAAACAAAAAAGATTTTATGTAGGAAGGGAAAAAATTTTTTAGAAGGGGAAAACCCCCATATATTCTCCCAAAAAGTACATACGTGCCCTGTTTTAAACCCTGATATAAATTAATTTTCAATGGGACAGAATGATATAGAAACATCAAATACTACGTACCAAAACTGACCGTAGTATATTACAGAAATAGGATATTGTATAATGATTTCACACTTGGTCTATACCAACTGTAAAACAAGTATAAATGTGTCAATAATGTGCCAAAGCAGTCGTAAAACGATAATTTTAATACTGCTAAATTTCAATAATTTGTCATGTTCACACTTTCTAAATTACAATTCGATAACTATAAATTGACACTGTTTAGATTATACAAATATTCCTCTTCAGACACAAGAATTTTTTTTTTTGAATAGGAGAAAATAGCGTGCCTAATATTGCATGTTTGTCTGTGATGAATCAGTCGTTATGTTTGATATTTTACAGTTAGTTTGCAGCATAATTTACTTGGGGATATCATATGAACTAATTCTAAAACATTTATCATCCTACGATATCTGCATAAAGTTTGATTTGGTGCATAAATACATTGTTCTTCCAATTCAAATATGCAGGTTTTGAACAATGCTACAGCTTGCAAATATTCGTAATGGTATGGAGTGCATGATCAGTAATCAATAATGTTTCGAGTTAAAGAATTTTAGTTCGATTTTCAAAGACATATCTTTATCTTGCTATTCTCTAAGAAGACAATCATATCAATATAACTCTATCCATTGAAACTCCACATTTATGGTACACCATTATAACACGATTTACATATACGTCTTGCAATATGAAAATAAGTTTTACAGTTTTGAGACAACATGTTTGAATTTGAAATGTCAGTTTCAAAATTTATTATTTCAAAGCATCAAACGTTTAAAATGTCCTAACAGCATTGAGCTTAACATCTGTGATTCAATTAAGATATTTGAAATTAACGCTTTTCACAACATATTTTGAATCATATTGTAGTATCAATTCAACGTTTCTGTTGATCAGAAACACTTAATTGATCTTAAATCTCAATTATTATACAATCATATTTTAGTTGTTAAGTTATTTTATTCTGGTGTTTTCTAATGAGAAGCCATGCCTAGAATTAAATGTCATTAGATACGTTAATTTCTATGAGGTAACTTATTTTAAGATGTCGGTATCTAGATTAATGTGATACCAATTTCAACACCAGAAACAAAATTATTAGAATGCAAAGCATATCTGAACCATGTATGCTATAACAAATCTATTAATACAACACTTGAATAACATTACAAACGTTTTATCTATCATTACACGGATAGAATCAAAAAGCGATTTCAATAGCTAGTTTGGGAGAATATATATCAGAAAATTTTATATAAGTAGAATATATTGGCATAGGTCAATTTCTTGGTCTAAACACAATATTCTTCGAAAATATAGCTGTAACATGAATAATTTTAACAGATGAGCTGTTTCTTAATTTCATATTTTTTTAGTTAAATGTATTTTGTATCGCTCACCATGAAATAAAAGAAAGAGTGTGATCAAAATGCTGTCGTATTATAGTAGTTCTTGATTGCCACCCTTGGTAAAATTATGAGTAAATTCAACTTTGTTTGCATCATATTTATGCTAATCTATCATATTGGCTACATCTACTTTACGATAGAAGGAGTAAATTTATTTTATTCCGATGGTAAAAGGGAATAAAATTACAGGGAATCAAATGATTATTTACTTCCATTGTTACAAAGTTCATTTTGTTCTCTTAATGACCATACTAAACACTGTATTTCTCTTGTTGTAATTCAAGCAAACACTTTGAAAACAAACTTTTTTTCTTTACATATTGTAAATTTTATTTTGGTGATCTGATTGGTGTGAAGTACAAATTAAAGACTTCAAAGCTTCACGTGTCTTATTTCAAATTATTTATAAAATATGCCGTTGCAGATAACAAAAATCATTACTTTTTATTTGAAACATAGATCAGAACAGACTGATGTATCAGCCAGAACATTTAATGTAAAAGAATATATATTTTATCATTTTATATGCGCTTAATTACGTTCCAGGTGTTATGGAGTTACCGCCGTCTAATGTATGTCATTTTGGTCTATTCTTGAATAGTTTAGATAAACATATTTATTTAAAGCTTGCCATTTCCTATTAATTATAAAGGGTTCGAAATCTCCTACAATATATAATTAATTCGTTCGTGAGTTATGTAGTTTAACATTTGTAACTTGGAATTCGTTCCTGATTGAGCAAGTTTTCTATGGCATTGAAACAACAATATAATTAAAGTGTTTTAACTATAACTAAAATATATTTATTTGTTAGAATAACTGAATAAAAGCTTTTGGTATTACACAGTTATATTTCATTTCCTTTCATTTACAATTATGTTATTTTCTAAGCTGTTCTTTATGAATCGCTCAAAGCATGAAGTGTGTGACAATTAAACAACCTGGCACATAACAAAGGGTCCTAAGATCTGGAAACATTTATGCACAAACCATTATGCCATATCTTACAAAGATACGGAGTAGGAAATTTACCTGTTAGTAACACAATTGTATGATAGTTTGCCTTTATCCGTCCCGTATTGTTTGCATAAATCATAATTTTGCATAAATCAACATCTCATTTTGATGTAATGCATATAGCAATAATTGATTTTAATAATAATAATAAAACAATTCATAAAACAATTAACGTTTTGCTAGCAAAGAAACATGAATTATTTCGGATAATGACCTATTCAAAGTAAATCATTTCTATATAATCATGACATATTCGTTAATTATTCTCTAAACGTGTATACCCTTAAAGTATTCATATGCCGTATTTTACAGGATTTGAAGTAAATAACTGATGTGTTATTTCGATGTTTTGAAGCATCAATTTCCAGTCGAAAATGTTGCAGGGTCATGACATGTACTGGACTCATGCTGGAACAATTGGTTCGTCATACCAATGCTAGTTTCACATTGTGATGACCGGTAACTAAAGGTCAACGAAAAAGTAACGTCACAATAGCTCGGTAATATCGTTTTAATCAAGTGCGTGGTTATATTAACACAGAAATAAATGAATAAAATGAAACTAAAAATTGGCAAAAAATTAGACTAGCGGGAAAAAGAATTTAATGGACTTGTATTGTATTATTGTCTTGTAATGCAGCAGTGATGGCAGGCCCCGGTTCGGGAATTTAAATGAAATATTTCTCTTGTTTGTTTTTCTGTTATGATAACAATTGTCAGTATGTTTTTATATTTGCAGTGACGGAAACGATTAAGAACATAAGTTAATATCGGGTTAAAGTCTGTCACTGACACTATATCGGATTGGTATGAATTGTTAAATCTCTTTTTAATGAGACTTTGATTTTTGCACTTAAACAAACAAATACCTGTAACACTGGTTACGATTCTTTAACTGAACACTACTATCTTTTGTGATTGCTTATTCGTGATAGCAGTCAATAGCGTAAATGTAATGAATTTATTCTATTTTTATCTTAACGACTTCAAAGTCAGCCGCAAAAGATATCAATACCTGATATACGTTCAAGTCATTAATTAATCATTCTAAGCAGCTTATTTTTATAAGGAAGGATGATGGTATCAATTTTGGATATCCTTTGATGATAGCCTTAGCTGCTTACAAGAGATATTTCTAATTAATTTGATAATTTTTTCTAAGCATTGTTACGTGATATAGTTGAGCCTCGACAAAGATATACACTTTGTACTCAACCAGTTATCCGCACTTCTATTATTGTTAATTACAAAATGGAAAAAAATCATTTTTATTGCTTTACACTTTAGTTGTGGACCAGAAACTGCATGTATATATAATGTTGTAGACAATGCAAAATGAGATTGAAGAAAAACGGTTCTTAGAAAAAATTTAAAATCGATGACAACACTATATAAAGTGACTTTGACATTTACTTTATTCATTTAAAAATACATTTTCAAACATTTCTGAAAATTTAAAAAGTTTTGAAGAGACTATCACATGGTAAAGCTTATTAAGTTGAATTTTATTTTTGAAAATTGAGAAATGAAAGAAATAGGATGTGTTCTAACATGGGTGTGTCTATTTATATTTTAGCACCGGTTAACGCAGTAGTCTTTCAATAATGGTTTCTGCGTTTATCATTTTATAACATGACCGTGCAAATGTACAGTTTATCTTGATAACGTCTGGAACACATAGCCAACTTTAATATCGAAACAGTTTACATTTGAAGTAAAATAATTACTGCTTTATAATTTGTTATCATTATCATACATCCTAGGAATGTGATCAACAATGCTTTGCTCAATGAATGTTAAGAACCATCTGTTAACGGTGTATTTATTGTTTTAAACATTGATGAATTTCTTATTTTTTTCGTATATCTTATGCAATCATTGTTTAAAGTACAAACCGATGTTGCCAGTACCTTCAAAAGATAACTGTTTAATGAGATTTTTTATCAGTTTTACATCTGTATTTTACAAAATACGTTACTCTCATCAAAGACCATTTGAGAATGATAAAGGCAATTCAAAAGTGTTAATCCCCTCCATTTGTCATGCAATTATTCATCTGGCAATACCTGTCTGACAAAATCTTATAATTATCTTTTCATATGGGGGATGCATGAAGAAAACATTATAGTATTATCTTTCACGTTCATGCGCAAGACATTATGAAATTAATTAGTTGTTAAGCCTTTATTTTAAAACACAAACTAAGAGAATAATATATGTATTTAGCGATACTAACTTTGTGCTATACTGATCATAGTTATCTGACATTGTGTTACTTCAATTTCAACTCTGCTAAAATCCAATCGATATTATATCGCTTTTAACAAGAGCTGTCCGTAAGACAGCGCGCTCGACTTTTTTATTGCTTGCCAATAAAAAAAGTTTTTGCAGTAAAAGGCAATACAAGAATCTCTGTATTTTTAAAGTGAACAATGGCCATGAGCATTAAGATATTTAGTGAAGAATTATTTTACTGAATTGTGTGATACCCTTGAACACTGCAGCAAAGTTTGAAATGTTTAAGTCAAAAGAGGGCTGGTAAGAAAGAAAAAAAAACTGAGTTGAGCCTTAAATAAATTTAATTCTAAGTCGATAAAAGGCCTTAATTTTTAAAACAAATCCTTGACAGAGTTGACAGAGTTACCTTCTCTTGCGTACAGATGGGGGTAATGATGTGAAATAGCATTAAAAGTTTCAAAGCAATATCTCAAAGGGTTAAGGCAATAAGTGGATTTTACCCATATTTAATGTATTTTCTAAGTCAAAAAGGGGCATAATTCTGTCAAAAACCTTGACAGAGTTATGTCCTCTTGTCTGTTGATGAAGGTCGTGATGGTAAACAAGTATGGTCAGTTTCAAAGCAATACCTCCAATGGTTTTGAAATAAAGTGAGGTGGTACAAAAAACTTAACCAAGCTCAATACACTTTCTAAGTCAAAAAAGGGCCATAATTCTGTCAAAAACCTTGACAGAGTTATGTACTCTTGTCTGTAGATGGAGGTTATGATGGTGAACAAGTATGGTAAGTTTCAAAGCCATACTTGTAATACTTCTGAAATAAAGTGGGGTGGTACGAAAAACTTAACCAAGGTGTGACGCCAACGCCGACGCCGGGGCGAGTAGGATAGCTCCCCTTTTCATAGAAAAGTCGAGCTAAAAACGTATTTCAAATCATTTCAAATTGGTATGAAGGAGAAAAAACATCTAAAACGCATGGATAATAACAGTTATACAATATAATGCATATATTTACGATCATAAAACCAATATTTGACTTGTTTTAAATTGATATCTGTGTTCTACAAAAAAAATAAGTCATACGAGAAACCGACAATGTCTTTCTGAAAGCATTATATATACAATTGCCAGCTGACAACGTCTTATACAAGATACGGGAATTACTATCTGATGGAGAATAAATTATTTGCTTACTTTACCTGTAACTATATCATTTAGAAATTCGCAAAAATCATCTTTCTATGATTACATTACACAATTAAAGCAAATCCATGAAAGTACGACACCACCGCAAATATAATAAGGAATGATATAAACATTTTTTTTTTATTTGAAATATTTAACTTTGATTAAATGTAACAAAAATATGGCACATATGTTTGGAATATGTGCCAGTATGAATTTCAATAAACAAACTTGATAACAATTTTTTGTATGTAATTATGTAAGGTTTAATATTTGATACATTTACATATTATAACAATAAAGAAAAACAAATTCCTGCTTAAAATTCTCTGTCATAAAACTGCATTGGTCTATTCTTCATATCGCTGAGTGAAATAGTGTTTTATAATGTATGATTCATGATCTGACATATGGCTGATAACGTCATAGTTAAGAAGCTTAGATTATACACAAAGTTTTGCAATGAATAACTGTTTTCATCCGAGATCAAATAAGATCATCCCGGATAAGAGGAAGGTCCATTGTTGCATTAATCCAGTTATCTGCATCTGTAAATAAAACGAATAAATCATATCCATATTATTAAATCTCATGTAATTATGCTGTCATTCATTTAATTGTAAGCACAATGTTATTGTTTATTCTAACACAACCCGCATTTTTCACTATTGAATAAAGAAGAACCGAAAGTGTGTGTTATTTAAGAAATAATATATCCCAAACTGTGATTTTATTGCTCAATAACATCACTGTTTTGAGTTCGGATGCGGGGAATTATATCACGAGGGCGTAGCCCGAGTGATATAATGATGCGCATCCGAACGACAAACAGTGATGTTATCAAGCAATAAAATCACCGATTTGGATATATTATTTCGATTCTAACACGACATCAACAAATAAATGCTGCCCGTACATGATAATTAGCTAAATTGCGCCTGATTTGTGTCCGTACTTATTGTCAGCGCGTCACATTTTTAGTGGTTACGTCACGTGTATATTGATTACGTCACATGTCTAAATATAGAACGTCAAACAGTGATTTTATAGCATAATAACACACACTTTCGGTTCTTCTATGTCCAATAGGGAAAAATGCGGGTCGTGTTAGAATATGCAATAGAGTCACAGTTGACGTTCTATATTTAGATATGTGACGTAATCATTATACATGTGACGTAACCACTAAAAGAACCCGACGCGCTTAAAATAAGTACGGAAACAAATCAGGCGCAATTTTGCTTAATATCAGATACGGCAGCATTTATTTGTTGATGTCGAGTTAGAATCGAAATAATATATCCAAATCGGTGATTTTATCGCTTGATAACATCACTGTTTGTCGTTCGGATGCGCATCATTATATCACTCGGGCTACGCCCTCGTGATATATTTCGTCGCATCCGAACTCCAAACAGTGGTGTTATTGAACGATAAAATCACTGTTTGGGATATATTAGATAGAGGATATTTGTTTGTTTTGCATGTAAGATCGAAATATAATTTCACTGAGTGAACACCAGATGCAATATTTTCACGAGTGGCGTAGCCACGAGTGAATATATAATAGCTGGTGTTCACGAATGAAATATATTTCAATCTTATATGTAAAACAAATAAATTTTCTTTTTATTTCATGCCTTTTAAGTGATTTTAAGTATTTTTTACTGATTTTGCCGCGTAACGTCGCGCATTCTCCTTTGTGACGTCATCACATCATGACGTCACATCATCAATTTCGAAATATAGTTCTGCTAAATTTCTCTAATTTTGTTACATTTTTAACATGATGTATGATGACATCGACTTTCTTTTCCTAAAGAAGCAAAATTTACGTATGACGGCATTTATTTCTGCGTGTTATTCCATTTAGTTATGATTTTCTTTTCATCCGCATTCAGATATAGTCCGGCTACAGTGAAAATTATATTTTATAAATTTCACTAGTGGTTTATCAGAATATAATCATCTGATATATTACAATAAAACACTGGAAAGCATGAAATAAATCTATTTCTTAAATATCATTTGGAAAATAAACAGTACCATTACTCTTGACCCATGTTCCGATATATTTCTCTCAGTGGAAAATTGTCTGCACAAAATAATAGTGTATAAATGAGAGATTTCGTTATTTATTATTGTTAATGTGTACTTGCTAACTGAAAATTTATAACTATGTCGAACATCGTCCATGTATTTGATTTAATTGAGAATTATTGACTTCACTGAAATATTTACACCCAAGATATTTCATCTAAATAGTTGCCATTTCAAAACGTCACAATTACGTTGCTGTCTTTTTGAATTTGAAGACTTTATTTGTATATTTTACCATTTCAATATATACTTTATTTTATTATTTGCTGATGTAATTGTTACTTTAATGATCATTCATGTGAACTTAAAATATTGATATCCATATTTACGTTGTCTAAATAAATGTAAACGATATTTATTACTTGCTCCTTCAATATCAAGTTCTCATCTACGATATATTGGCTTACAAGTATCATAATGCCATTTTTAACGATTAAAGTTACCAGTGCTTTAAATTATATTTTCTATCTGTACGATGTACCTAACCATGTAATATTATTTGTGTACGACCAATGACGGAACGTCGTACAATTACTTAATATTTTAATATACATAGTATATTTAATTTGTGTTGGGTTTTACGTCGAATCAAATATCAAATATGTAAGATACTATAAAAAGTTTTCTTCATATTTAATATCTTTTCTTTAAAAAACTTAAGATTAGCAACAGAAATTATGTGACCAAAATAGTCATAGACGCCTAGTTTTTTTCTTTTTTATCCTGTTGGACTAGCATACCTGTAATTTCATTGGAAATTTTTAATAGAACCGTATATCTGAAGCAAGTACAAGTTTTTTTTCTTCAAGATTTATAATATCGTATTGATACGTAAAGGTCTATCCTTTACAAGCAATTTGATAATTTGATAAATATTAGTAATCGGATCAGTTTTTCTAACACAAATATGCAAATATCTTGTTTCTTATGCAAGACCATGCTTTGAATTCAATGTTGTGCAATATTCATCGTAACTCAGTTAACAACATCGGTAATAAGATCATTACTGAAACACCGTTTCAATAAACTCTTACTTATCAGAATGCAAAGCATAGCATGCTTACTTTGGCTTAATTATTTTAATGCAAATCTGATAAAAGAACTATCTTGTTTTGCATATAGCAAAACTGAACAGATCATCTCTGACACTATTGACGAAAACTTCATTATCACGGGTTCGATTACATAAAAAATAAACAAATAAATACGCTTTTGGTCTTTTATGAAACTCTGAATTTTAATACAAGAGTGAACACGTTAGAACCAAAGAAACACTGAAAATAAAAAAGTCTAAACCATTTGGCCGGCCTTTATAGCTGGATGTTTATGGCTGAATATCGTGAAGGATCCCCTAACTTTTTTTACATGTTTATACAATGTCATGTTTTGTGCAATAGCTGTAGAAAGGTAAACTTTTAACAAGAGAACAATGTGAACTTTTATGTTCAATATATTTATGCACGATGACCATAAAGATCTCATCAACATTTGTTCACGCCTGACAGCAGTGATCAATTTCAATTTATAAACTTTTTATGGTGATAACTTCATGTTAACAATGTGTTAAATTACTTCTTAATGGGATTTTAATTTAAACTGTTACAATCATCTAGATTTTCTGCTATACCGCAAGAGTGAAATGTCTCTTGAGTTAATAATTATAGAACTGGGTGTCGTTTTATCAACGGTCGTACGCCCGGTCGTAGCTAAGATTTGGTCGTACGACCGATCTTACGTCTACGTCGCGTTTTATCAACATGGTCGCAGCTAAGACGTCGTAGATTTACGTCGTAACTTTAAGGCTGCCTCAGACCAGTCGTAAGTAGGCGGCCATTTTCGCATACTTCCCGATAGGAACTTTCAAACACAAATATTTGAACAATAGAAGTTTTCAACTAACGTAAGTTTTTCGCGTACATGTTTATGTACAGTGCTAAATCTATTTTAACATCCAAGGGACGCAACAATCACTTAAACTTCTAGTTTAATCTGTTGATAATTCCGATGAAGAAGCTATTGTTAGTTGTATTACTTTCATTTTAGTACATTCGACGTATATATATATATATATGTGTTAAATAAAACTCCTGTCACATATGTAGCCAGATTAGCAAATGATTCTTACAATTTTCTATACAGTTTCCTACTTTTCTTTTCGAAATATTTTAGTACAGATATTTCGGACAGTGCAGATTTGGACAGAACATTTAGATCTAACAATTGTCAATAACAATTGTGTTAATTGTCAAGCTATAAAACCAATTTGATTGTTATAATAAGTTAAGTATGTTCTTTTGTAGACCTTTCAATGAAGTTGCTACAGTATCTTGGTGAAAGACAATTGTTAATACTGTGAAATCAACAAGGCAACAACCTACAGTACAGTATTGTAATGGGAATGCAAATGAAACTGTAGCACTGTTGTTTGGTAAAGCATGTACATATATGCGAAATCAGCATCTTAAGATCCAATTTGGTGTATCACATGAAAAG
This sequence comes from Ruditapes philippinarum, assembly GCF_026571515.1. Classification (NCBI taxonomy): domain Eukaryota; kingdom Metazoa; phylum Mollusca; class Bivalvia; order Venerida; family Veneridae; genus Ruditapes; species Ruditapes philippinarum. Next base: position 80,057 of record NW_026856137.1, read on the forward strand.
AGGATTGAAAACAAAGGAGAAGTAACTTGTGCAGACAGGTGAGTTTGAAATATAGACAGTTTAGAGTTCACTTCACCCCTCTTTCTGAAGCACTACACCTCCATTTTTGGTTATGTGTTGTGAAAGTGTGAACATGACAAATTATGGAAATTTAGCAGTATTAAAATTATCGTTTAACGACTGCTTTGGCACATTATTGACACATTTATACTCATTTTACAGTTGATATAGACCAAGTGTTAAATCATCATACAATATCATATTTCTGTTAAATATTATGCTATGGAATCATTTTTGTTACGCAGTAGTTGTTGATTCTATATTGTTCAGTCGTATTGGAATGAACTATACCATGCTTAAACATGGCATATATGTACATACTTTTACATATATAGGGGTTTTCTCCTATAAATATTTTTTCTGCATAAGCTTTGTGTTGTTAAAACAATATTGTTTTCAAGCAAATAAATTAATACGTCGTGAGTTTCGTTTGTGCGTTATGTAGTTTTAAGTGGAAATTCCAGATGATTATTTGATAACATTTGGAAGTTGGAATTTGTTCCTGATTGAACAAGTTTTATGGCATTTAAACACCATATACTTATAGTGTTTTACTATCAACAAAACATATTTATTTGTAAGAATAACTGAAGAAAAGCTTTTGGTATTACTTTAATACAGTTATATTTCATTTCATTTAAAAATTATGTTATTTTCTAAGCTGTTCTTTATCAATCGCTCAAAGCATGTAGTGTGTGATAATTAAACAACCTGGCACATTACAAAGGGTCCTAAGATCTTGAAACATTTATGCACAAACCATTATGCCATATTTTATAAGAATACGGAGTAGGAAATTTACTTGATAGTATAAGAAGTGTAATGATAGTTTGCCGGGATTGTTTGCATCAATCATAATTTTGCATAAATCAACATCTAATTTTGATGTAATGCTTATAACAACAATTGATAATTTCATAATAATAATTAAACAATTCATAATACAATTAGGGTTTTGCTAGCAAAGAAACATGAATTATTTCGGATAATGACCTATTCAAAGTAAATCATTTCTATAATCATGGCATACTTGTTAATTATGCTCTGAACGTGTATACCCATAAAGTATTCATATAAATTGGAATAAATAACTGATGTGTTTTTCCAATGTTTTGAAGCATCAATTTTCAGTCGAAAATGTTGCAGGGTCATGACATGTACTGGAATCATCCCGGAACAATTGGTTCATTAGTCATACAGATGCTACTTTCACTTGAGATGACCGGTAACTAAAGGTCAACAAAAAAGGTAAAGTCACAATAGCTCGGTTAATATCGTTTTATCAAGTGCGCAGTTATATAACAAAGACATAAATGAACTACAATTTACCACATATCAAACTAGCAAAGAAAGAGTTTAAAGGACTTGTATTGTAATAGAATTGTCTTGTAATGCAAGAAAGTGAAAGCAGTCGATTTGGGAATTTAAATGAAATGTTTCTCTTGTTTGTTTTATGTTATGATAACAATTGTCAATATGCATTATTTTTTAGGTGACGGAAACAATTTAGAACAATAAGTTAATATCGGGTTAAAGTCTGTCCCTGATACTATAACGGATACATTGGTAAGAATTGTTTAATCTCTTTTTAATGAGACTTTGATTTTTGCACTAAAGCAAACAAATTTCTGTTACACTGGCTACGATTCTTTAACTGAACACTGACTATCTGTCGTGATTGCTTATTCGTGATAGCAGTCAAGAGCGTAAATGTAATGAATTTATTCTAGTTTTATCTTAACGACTTCAAAGATATCAATACCTGATATACGTTCAAGTCATTAATTAATCATTCTAAGCAGCTTATTTTTGTAAGGAAGGATGATGGTATCAATTTTGGATATCCTTTGATGATAGCCTTAGCTGCTTACAAGAGACAAAGTCATTTCTAATTAATTTGATAATTTTTTCTGAGCATTGTTACGTGATATAGTTGAGCCTCGACAAAGATATACACTTTGTACTCAACCAGTTATTCGCACATCTATTATTTTTAATTACAAAATGGAAAAAACATCATTTTTATTGCTTTACACTGTAGTCGTGGACCAGAAACTGCATGTATATATAATGTTGTAGACAATGCAAAATGAGATTGAAGGAAAAAGGATCTTAGAAAAAGTTTAAAACACTATTTAAAGTGCCATTGATATTTACTTCATTTAATTCATTTTAAAAACATTTTCAAACATTTCTGAAAATTTAAAAAGTTTTGAACAGACTATCACATGGTAAAGTTTTTAGAGTTGAATTTTATTTTTGAAAATTGAGAAATGAAAGAAATAGGTTGTGTTCTAACATGGTTGTGTCTATTTATATTTTAGCACCGGTTAACGCAGTATTCTTTCAATAATGAGTATCTGCTTTAATCATTATATAACATGACTGTACAATGTAATGTTTATTTTTGATACCGTCTGGAACACATCGCCAACTTTAATATCGAAACAGTTTACATTTGAAGTAAAATAATTACTGCTTTATAATTTGTTATCATTATTACACATCCTAGGAATGTGATCAACAATGCTTTGCTCAATAAATGTTCAGAACCATCTGTTAACGGTGTATTAATTGTTTTAAACATTGATGAATTTTCTTTTTTTTTCGTTTATCTTATGCAATCATTGTTTAAAGTACAAAACTGATGTTGCCAGTATCTTCAAAAGATAACTGTTTAATGAGATTTTTTATCAGTTTTACATCTGTTACATGGTTAGCTTTCATATTTTACAAAACACGCAACTCTTATCAAAGTTATATTTGAGAATAATTAAGGTTATCAAAAAGTGTTAAGCTCTTCAATTTGGCATGCAGTTCTTCACAACGATTCTCTACATTTTGTAGTGAATAAAATTATATAAATATCTATTCATATAGTGTACTGATGAATGAAGAAAAAAACGTTCATAGATGATGATCAATATGAAATGATTTAGTATTTTTAACTTTATTTTAAAACACAAACTAAAAGAATAATTCATGTATTTATCGATACTCTCTGTGTGCTATACAGATCAAAGTTTTCTTGCATATAAGACCGGATTATCTCCCGTTAACACCGGTGCTAGAAAACCCTGTCTTACACCCCCAATGTAAGACAAGCGGCGTGCTTTAAATAACGTCATTGTTCCGCGCCTTTTATGAATGAATTGCGTTCTAAGGATGACGTTATTTTACAGTTATGAATGAAGGTTCTAAGTTCAGAAAAAAGTGCGTAATGAAAATATCAGTTTTCGTAATTTCTGTTCCGAAAATAATTGACATTTAATATGCAAGAAAAGAATCAAACACCAGCTGTCGGTACAGACGGGAATATCTAGCTATCAGGTAACTGAAATAGCGGAAACTCGACAGAGCCTGTTACAACCGTAAACAGTCATCCTCTAGCTAGATATTCCGGTCTGTACCGGCAGCCAGTGTAAGATTCTTACAATCTGTAAATAAGCATAATGGTGAATGAATAACAATGTATTACTTCAAATTCAGCTCTGCTAAAACCCACATTATCTTAACTCAGTCGAAATGATATCGCTTGTCCAAACGTATTTCAAATCATTTCAAAATGGTATGAAACAGTAGAAACATCTAAAAATCATGGATAATTACAGTTATACAATATAATACACAGATTAACGATCATAAAGCCAATGTTTGACTTGTTTTAAATTGATAGCTGTATTCTACAAAAAATACGTAATAGGAGAAACCGACAATGCCTTTCTGAAAGCATTCCACAATTGCTAGCTCACAACGTCTTATACAAGATAAGAGACTTACTAACCGATAGAGAATAAATGATTTGATTACTTCAAGTGTAAATATATCAATTAAAATTTCAAATAGGTATGTCATCTTTCTATGATTATATTACACAGATCTATGAAGGTACGACAACACCGCAAATAAAATAAGGAATGATATAAACAATTTTTTTCTTTGATTTCAAATATTTAACTTTAATTCAATGTTAAAGAAAGTATGACAAATATTTTTAAGATAGGAATATGTTCCAGTTTTTTTATTTCTATAAACTACTCGGAATGTTATTTTAACAACAATAATGTGTATGCAATTAATATGTAATTATAGTTAATATTTTAATTATGTAATTATAGTTAATATTTTAGATAAATTGTCATGTTGTTACCATGTTTGTAACTTGACTTACCAATAAAGCGTATTGTATTGTATTGTATTGTATTGTAAGGTTTAACGTTTGATATATTGAAATATTATAACAAAAAAAAAACAAATTCTTGCATAAAATTCACTGTCATAAAACAACATTGGTTGTTTTTTCTTGCTTTTTATCCAAAATTCAAGTTTAAAGAATATTCTTAATATCACAGAGTGAAATAGTGCTTTATAGTGTATGATTTATGATCTGACATATGACTGATTATGTTATTGTAAAGGAGCTTGGATTTTGCAATGAATAACTGTTTTCATCCGAGATCAGATAAGATCATCCCCGATAAGAGGTAGGACCATTGTTTCATTAAGCCAGTTATCTGCATCTGTAAATGAAACAAATAAATCTTATCCATATGCTTTAATCTCGAGTAATTATGTTGTCATTCAATTAATTGTAAGTACAATGCTATTGTTTAATATTATTTAGAAAATAAACAGTACCATTACTCTTGATCCATGTTCCGATATATTTCTTTCAGTGGATAATTGTCTGTACAATAAAAATAGTCTATAAATGAGAGGTTTATGTAATAGAAAGAGCACCGAAACACGAGGCTATCTGATTTGTACGAGGGGGCGTAGCCCCCGAGTATAAATCAAATTGCCGAGTGTTTTGGTGATCTTTCTCTTTTGTATCATAGTCAAACATAAAAACACATTCCATGTTGTCACAATATGAAACCCCAGTAAAAAGTAACCAATGAACGAGCATCTGAATATGATATTTCTGCCGCTTTCCCTTTCTCTGCCGTCACAATAAGTAAACCACAACAAAAATGTGCCAATCAACGGGCATGCTCTGGAGTGCGGGTAACTAATACCTGCACTCCAGTTACCGCACTGTGCATGTATATGTATACGATTTAACTGAAACACTTTTTCAACAGAAAGGTCCCCAAACTATGAATCAATTATTTATTATTGTTGATGTGTACCTCCTTATTGTTTGATTTTATTAACCTGTCAATTCCATACTAATCATACGGTCAATGCACAGCATATATTAATATTCGATAAATGTTCGGTAAATTTCGTGAGAGGTATGCAGTAAGATGTGATTAAACTTATCTAGTTTCGATGAATAAGTTACACTGACCGTTATGGCGCAATAGGGTGAACAACGGGGGTATTTTATCTGAATGTCCAATGTATTGTAAGATCGAGTCAAAATATGTCCAGGTTTTTTTCTTATTCATAACTATTTTCAACATTTTTGAAGCTATGGTTGTTCCGTTTGCACTTTCTTTGTAAATACTATACTTTTGTATATAACATTGTTATATTATAACTGTTTGTTATAATAGAATTAATTCTGAAAATTCATTCGGATTAAAAGCAATAAATGTAATTTCAGTACCGTAAAATACAATACAAAATGTGACAATTCAGGGTTTCTTAGGTGTTTCATATCCGTGCAGACAATTTTGACCATTTTATGAAAAAAATCTTAAAAATAAAGAAAGAATAAGTCTAAAAAGAATGCCGAAAGAAGGGATCGAACCTCAGACCTCTCAATCAGTAGGTAATTACTTAACCGGCTGCGCTATTGCAGATGTTACGAGAATCTTTATTAAGATATACACTGTGCATGTATATGTATAAGATTTAACTCTGACACTTTTTCAACAGAAAGGTCCCCAAACTATGATACAATCATGCTTTTCTTAACGAATATAGTTACCAGTTTTTCAAATGATACTTTCTATCTGTACGATGTACCTTACCATTAAATATTCTTTGTGTACGACCAATGACGGAATGTCGTACAATTACATTATATTTACACAAACATATATATTTATTTTTTGTTGGGTGTTACGTCGCATCAACACAGTAGCATAATTGTGGCGACTTTCCATCTTTACTCGAGTCTATAGCGATTTTAATCTAAAGCGGTAAGAGACAATTGGTTTGAAGTCAACGACCTTAATCACTTGGGAACAAGCGCGCCTAAATAATTTCAAGAAAATAATATTTGTGCAATTAAATGAAAGGCAAAATATGTAGTCTACTATAAAAAAAGTTTTCTTAATATTCTTAATATCTTTCCTTTACAAAACATAAGATTTGCAACAGAAATTGTGTGACCAAAATAATCATAGACGCCTATTTTTTTAATTTCTTTATCTTGTTGGACAAGCATACCTGTAATTTCATTGAAAATTTTAATAGAACCAACTACAAGGTGTTTTTCTCTGCAAGATTTATAATATCGTATTGATACGTAAAGGTTCATCTTGTACAAGCAGTTTTGATAATTTGATAGTAGTAATCGGATAAGTTTTTCTTACACAAATATGCAAATATCTTGTTTGTTATGCAAGGCCATGCTTTGACTTCAATGTTGTGCAATATTCATCGTAACTCAGTTAACGACATCGGTTATAAGATTACTACCGAAACACCGTGTCAATCAACACTTACTTATCAGAATGCAAAACATAGCATGCTTACTGTGGGACAATTATTTTAATGCAAATCTGATAAAGAACTATCCTATTTTGCATATAGCAATACTGAACAGATCAACCCTGACACTATTTACGAAAACATCATTATTGCGGGTTCGATCAGACTATAAAATGAAAATTATACGTTTTTTTTTTTGTCTTTTATAAGATCTGAATTTTAATACAAGAGTGAACACGTTAGAACTTAAAGAAACACTGGAAAAATAAAAAAATCTAAAGAAATAGTGTTAAATAGAGCAAGATTCCCATGACGGACTGGGCATGTTGTTTGAAGTCCGAAAGTGATCAAAGATAATGTAAATAACAGCAATGAAAGAAAAGACCAAAGGACATGACATTTTAAATACCGATTTGGACAATCTCAGCTTAATTAGTTCTTATTGAATTGTTTCGTCATAAACTTAAGACATAGCATACACAATATTGCTTAATACACATTGCTAACAAAAGAAGACAAGCAGGAGTTTCAAATAGATAACTGGAATGAAACATTTGATATTTTCTGTGTGCTCATAAAGTTCCATGTGCTATATATCTACCCACACTTATATGTCAGTTTACACTAGTTACGCTTATTTCACATAAAGAAATAAATTTAAAGATTACCTTCAACGACCTTAGTTAATTTAATCTATGTTTTATTTATTTATTAATTTGTTCATGGCGCTTCGACCTTCTATTTGAACAGGGAAAGTTTATACTTTACCTTTGTGACAAGTAATTATAACGCAATTGTTTCAATTTAGGAAGAAGGGATATTGACAACATCTTTCAACAAAGGAAACTGATACTGTTTTTTTTTATTCAAATTAAGAGTTTGACTTATAAATGACAAGCTTTTAATGACGAGGCAGTTGTGTTCTACGAACTCAACATTTTTCATTTACGGTTGCAAACTTTTTTTTCAAGTTTTCCCTTCACACCAGAAATATTACAACAAATGACTTTTTGGTAACCAACAATTTACCGAAAGATCAGTTATATGTTCACCGACTTGCGTGATTTTATTTTTTGATATCAGCGGATAGGTCAAAGCAAGAAGATATTCATAGTAAAATTCCGTGCATTATTTCAGGCACGAACGAGAACCTGAGTAGAACCACCGACGTTCCGTAAGCTAGTCAAACAAATTCTGATAATATTGAAAGCAACATATATTGAAAAGATACAGTGAATTACCAAAATAGATTCCAGATTGGCATGTTATTGATAGAAGAGAACTTATTTAAATAATACTGCATTCAATCTATTATATATTTATATTAAAATCAGCTCCTAATTAACGCTACGCATTAGGATCTGACGGGCACCAATAAGGTGGTCATCTTCTTGTGATCTTTCAAACAGCCAATCATCGGGCGAGCTTTCACGATTTTGAAAGCGATGCGGTTTCTAATTTTAACTGATGGAAAACCAGTACTGAGTAGGCTTGTTTGTTTGTTTATAATGAGTTTTACGTCACCCCGAAACAGCATATGTCATATGGCGACAACCCAGCTGTACTGGTTCAAAGACCTCAGGTGCCCTTCCGTGCATTATTTTAGGCACGAACGAGAACCGACGTTCCGTAAGCTAGCTAGATAGCTTCCTCACGTGAAAAAATCTTTAGTCCCTTCCGGGATTCGAACCCACAGAGGTGAGGGGCAAGTCAACGACCTTACCACTCGGCCACGGATGCCCAGTATAGCTTTGGGAAATCTAAATCACAATGAAGGCGTAACAAATACGGTGACAATCTGATCTACACGCAAGAAATAACTAAAGAGATCTGAACATTGGTTAAATTGTATAAGCTATCAGTTTTAAATTTTTGATATCCAGGCGTTCATAAGTGTACATGATATAAGTCATAAAAAAGCAATTAAGAAAATATCATATAGAATCATACGGTTGATTTTGAGGTAATTAAAAACAGCCAACACTGTCACAATTGTCGTATGTATGTACATGTGCAAGAAGTCTATATGACAGTTAACTAGAGATAAGATAATGTATAGTACAAGTTTTTGAAAACTACCAAATCATTGTCTCGGTCCTTTTTTTGTTTTTGCAGATTACAGAATAGAACATATACATTTTTGGAATGACACAGATTATAATATACAAGTTTAATGTAATAACATGTGAACAAAGTCAGTATAGTAAACAAAAGCAAACCAAATGGGTATGAACAATTGACAGTGATAAAGTGTAATGTTAGTAATCTTTAAAGATATTTTTGTCATATAGGTACATGTATTGCTGTAAAAAGTAATATCAAATTATCAAGTAGATAGGTTCTTTTTCTTGGTGAATGCGTATTGCATGGTATTTTTACTCATTTATTTTTCTGTTATTACTTTCATTTGCATTTCTTTCTTGTTCTTTTTTTTGTTTTGTTGTTTTGTTCATTTTCCGTATTTCGTATTTTTTTGTATTGTTGCATTTCCGCTTTACGGAATATTGCATTGCACTAGTGCAATCATCAAGCTCCGGAAGCACAAGTGATCCTATCACTAATCAGTGCCCTACTGGGTGTATTTACGGTGGACCTTTAAAGCTGGATGTTTGTGGCTGAATATCGTGAAGGATCCCCTATCTTGTTGATATATACTCATGTTTTGTGCAAAAGCTGTACAAATTTTGTGCAAAAGCTGTAGAACAGTACACTAGAAAAGACGTAGTCTTTTTAATTGCATTTTAACTTTTATTTTTCAGTAAAGTTATGCACGATGACCATAAAGATTTCATCAGCATTTGGATATTTTTTAATATTGTTCACGCCTGCAGTACGCCTGACAGCAGTGATCAATTTCAATTTATAAACTTTTTACGGTGATAACTTCATGTTAACAATGTGTTAAATTACTTTTTAATGGGATTTTAATTTTAACTGTGACAATCATCTAGATTTGCCGCAAGAGTGAAATGTCTCTTTAGTTGTTTATTATGGAACTGAACTTTTATGTGTTTCAAGCTGTGATTCCGTTAAATCAGTTACATCAGTTAACATGATGAGGATTCATATCTACCCTAAAACAATTATATGCATCAATTCGATCCCACAAAACTTGATACGAATACGAGCTTCTCTTGGCATCTAGGTCAAGCTTTTTTAAAAGATAAAGCTACGAAAATTTAGTTGAAAACTTTATTTTGAAATGAATATCGAGACATTATGGGAAGTCATGACAACCGATAGAAATGTACTTGGCAGTAACAAATACACCAAATGCCTTTGTATGAACAAATGTAAAGGTATACGTATGATTTTCTAAATCTAATTATTATGTTTGTAATATAAATGTTACAACAAGTGCATTTATGTTGCAATAAATCCGTCATAAAACTGTTCATTTTAATAAAATTGCCCAGGTGCCTGTGGTTAGAATATCATTGAATCAGTCGTGATTCTATTGAAATTGAGTGTACTATATGTACATTGTATATCTTTCAATGCCATTATGAATGTGATTGGAACACTTTGGAATGTAAAAGCGCACAGGAGCGCACCTGTTGTAATAATTGTTTCGAAAATATGTTAAAGCTATGTCAGCTATACAATTCAAAAATTATAAATGCTTTTAAAATCGTAGTGTCTGAATTCGACCATCAAACCGACAAACATTTTAAAATATTTCCATTGCTTGTCTGTGTGTTGTTTATTTATTTGTTGCTGTTGTTTGTTGGTTGGTTTTGTTGTTGTTTTTAGACGTGCAAAATTTTGTGCATTTAAACATAATTTTATATAATGTGTCCAACATTACAACCTATTGTTAAATTATATACATGTACATACATCAATGACAGGCATAGTGTAAATAAATAAAAGGATAATGTCATCATAATAATTCATAAAAAACGTTTAACGATAAACAGTGTGTTCCAAATGGGAGGGTTTTTCGGAAAAAGGGCGAAAGTACAAATCGTATTTGGTTGAGATTGTGATTCCTGGAATAGTGTGTGTTTTGTGCTTTCTTAAGTCGAAATACGTACCAAAAATATCCTTTAAAATAACTAGAAAATAAAATCTCACCATCGCATATCATAATGTAAAAATGCAGGGAAAATGGTGCATATTATCAACCCGAGAACTAAAATAACTCCCGAGTCAAAGCCGAGGTCGATGGCCGAGGGTGTAACTTCAGTTCAAGGGTTGTTAAATATGCACTTTTACCCTGAGAGGACTGCGTTATTTTTTATTATACCAAACCTTTTTTATTATACCAAACCAATATTTTAATGATATTATAAAGGTTTATGTGAGCAGAGCGTACATGGGAGAGAACTAGGACATGGCGTTTTCTTAAGTCTGTATAGATAACTCGCCCCTAGTAAATATTGCAAAAATTATTGACCATCGAAATAACACAATTTGATGTCACCTTAGGCTATGTAGTGATTGTAATTTGTGATTGTAAGAAAGATTTTTCTAGTGTGTCCAGATGTTCAAATAAGCATTTTATATGCTATCCAAAAACTGTGCCGGCTCTCTATGATTCCGTGCAGTAAAAATGTTATCAATTTGGATGTTTAGGTGTTTTTTCCCCTTTCTTTTTTTTTGCTAAGTTTATTGACATATACTAGTACCTCAAATGTTGAAATCAATATCACCATGATGTGTAATATATCTATGCTGTTAATTAATCATTCTAAGGAGCTTTCAAGCTTTCTATAAGATAGACTGATGATATCATTCTAGAATGTTCTTTGATGATTACAATATCGGCTTACAGGAGACAAAGTCATTTGTAATTAACTTGATGAACTTTTAATATCGATCAAAATGCTTGGTCATATATTAAACTGCACTTTCTGTTAGAATCAGCTTCAGTACAAAAAAAATGATTGAATTGGTTGTCTGCCCCGAGCCACATTGTGAGTTCATCAAAGTTCAGCCACCATACCATTTATCTCCCATAAAAACGGGAGACTAATGAATCAAAGATCATGCTTAGAAATAATATAACTAAAAACCTAACTTTTTAATTAGATGCATATTTAAATCTTCTTTCAACTCGGCTATTTTTTCTTTTCCTTTCACAAACCTTTATCATCATATTTTTTTCACGCACCTAGGCATGATTATAGTTTTGAGGGTGTCAAACGTATAGAGGTACGATACTTTTATTAAGCGAGGTGAAATGGTACGTACGATACGGTGTAATGGCGGATTTTTAATCGGAACATCCTTGGCTGTTATCTATAATAACCACGGAGTTCATACGGATTAAAAGTAATTCTACCACGTGGTTTCAGATGTAAACAGAAACAGAGAGTGTTATCTTCAATAATTTAAAACGAATGTTTATATTTGACATTCAAATGAACATAATGTTTGTTCCTGATAACCATTTTTTTATTTAGATATGCCCACTGATATACATTTTTGAACAAATCCGACTTAATGTCAAAAATTTAGCATTTTGTACTTTCGGTTTCTACGACCATAATAAATATATAAATAATGTATTGTTTGCTTTTGTATCTATTACTTAACTTCTTTTAAATGGACGTTTACTTGATATATTGGAAATAAACTTGTCATAGATTACTACATGTATATACAACAAAAGCAGGAAAAAATCATTTACATGGACTTTAAACACTTGTTTAATGTATACTTAAATAGATTAGATACATTAAAACATTAAATAGAATATTCTCCCTTGCATGAATATTGAAATTATGATTTTGAATGTCACTATGTGCAACCTTGACCTTAATCAGAGGAGGATGAAACCTGAGTTCTGCACATGTTAATTTCCTCCTGAGTTCAAATTTCCGAAAAAAGTCGTAATTTTCTTCCAACACTTCAAAAGATACACAGTTGACAGGAAATATTAAGATTTATACATGTAATGGTCAACTAAAAAGTAGCTTTTGAAGTTGACCATGATCTGTTGAAGCCTAAATCTTTGCTCTGCACAATGTCTTTTTATAGCTAACATTTCTGCCAAATTGTTTCAATTTCATTCCATTGAAACACATGCATTGAAATTCATAACATAATGAGTGAGCTAATCTTGACCGTGATCCAAAAGGAAGACTAAACCTGCAGACTGTTCATTGTATCTATAAGATTGGATGCAGGGAATTCTTTCAGGGTGATTAAAATATAACAAAATATAAAGTGAATAAGCCTATACTGCTTATAAGTTGTAATCTCAAAAAATGAAAAACTAGAAACAGGACTATTCTCGATTAAAAAATCATGATTTATATAAAATAATTTACTCCACGGACAACACTGTACAGGGTCACCAAAAATGCTCTATTGATACAAATTACTAGTATATGTTAATTTTGTTCAGATTGGTGGAGTCCCTTTAAAATATATTTTGCTAAATTATCTGAATTGACAATTTACATAAACATTTTTATAAGATGTTATCACCTATGGTTTGTTATAACACCAATTCTAAGTGCAGCTCAAGAACAAATACTCTCAGAATGCAGCCTACATTGACAGCAGCATTGACTTTAGACCATTCAGATATGATTTAATTGTTAGCCATATCATAGTTAAAATTTGGATTATGGTAACTCAATGTTTTCTACAAAGGACATATTCATCAATAATAGTCCTGATAAAGACTACAAAATGCAAACTGGTTAAGGCCCTGTCACACTAGACTGCGCTTTTACTGCGTTTGCATGGCGTTGTTAAATTCAACAAAGCGCCGCGAGATCGCAAGAATAATCTGAAATTTTTGGTGACATAGAGACTTCACGGTGTCTTTATGGCGTCCGCATGGCGATCATGTCGTTGCTACAGAGCTTCCACGGCGTTATAACGCGTTCTTACGGCGTCTTAATAGGCGATTGACTGCGTTGGGACTGCGCTTCTACTGCGTTCTTTGCGCTTCCACTGCGCTTTCACAGCGCTCACACGGCGTTCACAATGAGCTAAAATCGTGCTTCATATACCAGCGATTACTCATTCTAAATAGTTGTGTAACTGCTACAACTGCATGCAAGCAAGCAATATTCCAACTTGCTGTCGTTCATCATCACTGGTTAAAATGACATTTACGTTCTATATATACAGTGAAAAACCTCAATTAAGATCACCAAAGGGACTGCACAAGAGTGGTCTCGATTGCGGGTGTTCTAAATTGTGGATATAATTAATTATCAAAGCATTTCTATTTCATGACAACTCTATTTGAATTATTATGTATGAATATGTTGAAACAATTATATTATAACCTTTAAAGATTACTATAAACTGATGTTATAATATTTATTAATCCTAATTAGAACATTAATCTGAAGATATTTAATGTACAGATTGAATTTTCATAGGTCTTGTTTCATTAGCATAATTCACATATTAATTAAGAAATTAATTCGTCACAAAATAAATGTGCAGAAGGTAACATTAAACCAATTTAAAGATTATCTTCTTACCTTTATACAATATTCTACTAATCATGACAGTTTCAACACATTGTTTCAAGTTTTAGAGAATTCAAGCAGATGAATAACAAAAAAAATTGTCATCTGAATAGGTACTGACTGGAAAATCAGTAGTCTCAATAGTGGGGTTCGATAAATAAAACAATGAATTGGGACTAAAACTGGTGGTCTTAAATGTGGGTAAGTGGGGTGGTCTTAATTGTGGATCATGTTACCATTAACATTAAGAATGACTGCAGTCTTAAATTAAAGGGAAAAAACAATGAAATATGTATACACATGTTTACTTTTGGAAAACTTATTGTTAATTGGGGAAAATTAAATCCATTGTAACTGAACAGTACTAATGCAGGTAACTTAAACTCACAACTAGAGATTTGTAAACTTATTGTTACTTAACAGTATATAATATTAAAGAAACACCACTTTAGTCCAAAAAAAATCCTAAAAACAAAAATTTGAATTTCTTACATAGATTAGCTAGGTGAACTTTAAAACAGAAAGATATGCAAAAGATAATTCAGAAATATACTAAGAAATAAATTGAAAACCCTATTTTTGTGCTATATTTGCCTGATTTGAGCATTGTGAAACTACAATTTCGGGTCATTTTCACATTTAAAATAATAATCCATGTAAAACCAGGGTGAGCAAATGATTTGAAATTTTGTGTAAAACTTACTAGTCTGGACCTACATCAAATGGAACATTAATTTTGAAAAAAAAATCTAGTCCTGTCATGTCAAAAACCTCAGTGGAGTCCCTTGAAACTCACCAAAATAGACAGATGTAATGGAAAAAAGTAAAACTTGCATAATTTAACCGTTGTAATGTAGGTAAATCAATGTCCCTTAAGCAAAACAGTTGTAATGAAGAGAAATTAAACTCATTGTTTTTTTTTGTTTGTTCACACTGACACAGTGTAGGTCATTTGGCAACATTCCAGCTTTACTGGCGGAGGAAGACCTCAGGTGCCATTCCGTGCATTATTTCAGGCACGAACAGGCACCTGGGTAGAACCACCGATGTCCAGTTAGCTAGCTGGATAGCGTCCTTACATGAAATAATTCATAGTCTCTGTTGGGATTTCAACTCACAGCGGTGAGTGGCAATTGGTTTGAAGTCAACGACCTTAACCACTCAGCCACGGACGCCCCTAAACTCATTGTAAGTAGAGAGTTGTACAGGAGGTAAATTAAAACAAACAACAAAGCTTGTTCATAAAATATTTAATTTTGTATAAAGAGAAGAATTTTGCTTATGTTAGAAACAAAACAAGAAAATATAATGAAATAACTGGAAAGCAAACATAATATGTTTAAAGTTGTTCAGTTTTAAATAACATACAAGCATTATATCAATGTAAAATTCAATTAACAGTATAAATAAACCATATGATTAGTTTGTATTCTTTTCAATTTCTTGGCAGAAAAGTAAGAAATTTCTGTTACCCTATAGCCTGCTGAATTTGTGTAATGGATTTGCCCAACAAAGACATTGGAACAGTCCATTCAAATATGAAGGGATTTCAATAACAAAATACAAAGACATCTACCAACAGTTAAGAGACTGGTCAGATTTAACAGATACTAAACATTTTGGTTCCAGCAGGTTTAAGGTCGAAAACTGACACAAAATTGACGAAACATTTTATACTACAAGGATTTGAATGACTCAAGTTTGGTTCTTTTATGCTGTTGGTTATTGTTTGTTTCTGTGATTCTGTTACATTGGCACAGTATAAGTCATATGGCGACGTTCCAGCTTTTACTGGCGGAGGAGGACCTCAAGTACCCATCAGTGCATTATTTCAGGCACGATCAGGCATCTGCGTAGAACCACTGACGTTCCATAAGCTAGCTGGATAGCTTCCTCTCATACAACAATCCAAAGTCCCTGTCGGGATTCGTACCCACAGTGGTGAGGGCCAAGTGATTTGAAGTCAACGACCTTTACCAACCAGCAATGGACGCCCCTATGATGTTGCTAAACCGGGAATAATTAAAGAAGAAAAATAAAAGGTCTGAGAAACACATCGTTATAAACAAAATGGAAATAACAAATTACAATATATGACATTAAGGGCTTAACTTTTGTAATATTTACAATCAGTAACTAAACATTTACCCTACAGAAAAGCAGATTGAAATTAAATTAATTTTATTCAATAAGCAATAAAACATAAAATCCATAACAAGTTCTGTATCCAAAAATATGTAAGTATTTGTTTAACTCAACAGACTTTCTTAATTTTCTTTCTTTATTTCCATTAAAAAAAAACTTCATGAACATTAGAATGATTTTATGGGTATGCTACTTTCATG
This sequence comes from Ruditapes philippinarum, assembly GCF_026571515.1. Lineage (NCBI taxonomy): Eukaryota > Metazoa > Mollusca > Bivalvia > Venerida > Veneridae > Ruditapes > Ruditapes philippinarum. Next base: position 96,510 of record NW_026856137.1, read on the forward strand.
GAAACCAATAGTGAAAATTAAATGATGAATGATCTGAGATTGCAAGAGTAGGAAATACATGTATAAGACTTTCATACAGAACTTTAATGGCACTAATCATAAAGTAATTATTTTAATCACCTAAATTTGTGTAATAGATTTTTCCTACTGTAAATTTAGAACAGTTACATGTTTAAGCGATTTCAATATTGAAAATACAACACATAAGCTACCAACAGTATAAAGCCAGGTCTAATCTAGTGACAAGCCAAGTCTATACTGGCAATGGTAGCAAAAGTTATTCACCTTCAGTTCCAGCAGATTAATCCTCAAAATGTTACAACCTAAAAGTAATAGACCTTTTTGCCACCAGCATAATACAGGCCAGCCAGCACAACTGTATAGTGTGAGTAAGCTCTATACTGATGGAATCTCAACTTTTGTATTCTTATATTGAAATCCCTTAAACTTTTGAATGGACTGTTCTAAATTCAAAACTAGGCAAAATCCATTATAAAAATTGGGTAGATTAAGGGTGAAAGGTTAACCTAAACTATCAACATACAATCACAATACAATAGGACTTACTATATTTCTATACCAAATTAACTACAGCAGTAAATATGATAAAAAAAAATACTTACAAACAGGACAGAACACTTGTCTTATAAAAAAAATCATAATAAAACATATAGCACTTTTATCAAAAGATTTCAGTAGCCTATGTGATAGATATATTTAATTTACAGTCACGTTATTTCTATATACAAAGTACACATCTATCTATAGATAGCCTATAAATAAAGTATAAATATGTTGACCAAAAAAAAAACTAAATGAATTCAGGCTGAAAATAACTATCCCTAGCAAACATTTCATTATACATGTATAAGTTTTAAATTTCCAAGAACATTTGTTGAAAAACTGTTATAGAATTTGCGATATAAGAACTTTTTTGAATGGAAACCCGTTGTGTGAATAAAATGAAATATTGAATTTGATTTTTATTTTGTTACAAAAAAAAGCATTTTTTCTTTTTCTTTTACAACAAGGTAAAAAGTTTTGAAAAGACAATACTGTATACAATAAAACAATTGACCTTAAAAATGAGACATATATCCATCTCAGAATTTCATTACAAAGACAGACTAAATACAACAATGCTCAACTTTACACAAAAAACAATTTACATATATTCATAAAAATATATCTTATGAAATATTTTTAAAAGAATAACTAACAATAAATTATATTGTTTCCATAATCTTATGGTGGATTCTCCAAAGAGTTGTAACATAGAATATCTCTGTTATTGAACAAACATCAATATTGTATGTAAACAGAATAAAATGTTCTGTACCAAAATATTACTTTGCTGTTTTAATAAGTAGAATTCATTCCATTTAGCAATGATTTTGTGTATGCGCCATTTGCTTATTTGCATATTTCTTTGATGCAATCATTTTGGTAGTAGTCTATTTTATTCTTTTTAAATTAAAATAACACATCAGACAAGTGATCTCAGGATTGCTGACAGTGGGGGTTTAAACCCCTTCAGGAGCAAGTCGTTGTTTCCTTGAGCAAGAATCTTTACGCTCATTCCTTAGGCTTAGTACAGCTTGGTTCCAGGTATGGATTCAAGAGTGTTTCAATAAGCTTATAGCTTCAAACACAACTAAACTAAAATAAATTTGTATAAACCATAAATTAAAATACATGTATATATATCTTTATACATTTTTAACACAGCTTTTCCTTAATTATTTAATCTTTAAATAAAATAATAAACTGTAGATATACAAGAATTGGTTTTATAAGAGGACAACATGTGAAAATATAAGCATGTCTGAATATCTAAAGATTCAAGAAATGAGCCGCGTCACGACAAAACCAACATAGTGGGTTTGCGACCAGCATGGATCCAGACCAGCCTGCGCATCCGCGCAGTCTGATCAGGATCCATGCTGTTCGCTATCAGTTTCTCTACTTGTTATAGAGTTGAAAAGCGAACAGCATGGATCCTGATCAGACTGCGCGGATGCGCAGGCTGGTCTGGATCCATGCTGGTCGCAAAGCCATTATGTTGGTTTTGTCGTGACGCGGCTCAAATGTATGATCAATGTAACATCTGATGATCATCAAATTAACCCCATGCTAAAAGTACACTGAAAACAGATTAATGATCAAAGATTATGTTAATGCTTTTATTTCAAATTCTAAACAACTTTTGTGACTAAAATAAGCAAAATTCAACTCCGTAAGACAATATACATACAACACCCTATGTAAAACAAAAAATTGCTAAAAATGTTTTATTTTCATTCATTATTTGTTTCACACTAGGCAATCCCCCCATAAATTTACAATATATCCCCCTAAAACAGTTTATTAATGGACACTACTGCCATGATAATGCCATTATGTTTGGTGTAAAAATGTAACAAAAATGAGGTTATTAACAATGACAAAATGGCCTGGCCTCAAGGTTATGAAACATTCTTCCGAGATCTGACTCATATCTCAGGATTTTCATTTGTCAGTGCACATTCTGTGACGGTTCCTGGCCAATCAAATACCTGAAATCCGAGTTTGAAATCAGAAAATTTCTATATAACCCCTGACACTGGTACTTGCTCACCTGAGTTCTAATCTACAGAAACATAATGGATGTGAAAACAAAATACTGAAACAAAAATTGTAGCAGGAACTCAAAAATTACAACAGTTTGGGCACCAGTTTTTCAAGATTCATTGCTAACAGTTAGTCACTGCCTATCAAAGTAATTCAAATCCAACGTTGTGTTAAAAATTAACTGAGCTTTTGGAAAAAAATCAAAAGAGAACATATCTTAAATTTCAACATTGTGAAGAGATTTTCTCACAGAGATTTTTGTAATATTTATGCTCAGCATGTCTGAACTATTTATAAACAATATAATTGGAAATCTATGAGACAGACAAAGAATAATCACGGTGATAAAAGGTGTAAGCCATTAGTTTAACACAAACATTTGGCAAGCTTTCATCATTATCCATTTATTTTATTAAATTAGACAGAGAAAAGCTAGCTAGTTTCTAGATTTAGTCTTGGTAAATCTAATTTGACCCAAACACAGTAAACTCTGCTTGATTTTCATGAAATTGCATGGATATGTACTTAATAGTTTTCAAGTATTTTAATATTTTCTCCTTAAAACTCAGCCTCACATTTCTTTCTCTCTCTCACATTCTAACTCCCTGCTCACAACCCACTCAAGAATCTCACAATGCCCTCTCAACATATGCTATATAAGTCCTTTCTTTTTTTTATATTCATCTAGGTTTAGAGAACGTCGTGGGGCTCCTGGCTTAAATTGAGGTGTTGGTCGATTTTGTACAACTACAGCGGTATCTGGAATAAACAAATAAAAACTTTCATTAAATATGACTATACTCCCTGTCACCAATTTGTGGCTTACATTTATATCTCCTACAGGTAGTTATGAATTTCTCTCTACTATTTAAAGAGACTACATTTGAGCAATTCTGCCTATTAAAAGCATGAACAATACAGTATGCAAGCATTAATTATGAGCGGGCCTATACTGTTATCTTTAAATATTACAAGAACTTTCATAAGGGAGTACTTCCATATAAATGTGTAAAAGTCATATAATTCGTTCACGCTTTGATTCTAGAGTTAACACAACACGAGTTGTTACACCAATACTTGTATTTTGTTAAATTAGATGGGACTCTTTCCTACACATTTCAAAGATTCCTAAGTCTTTTAACTGAGATGGACAAGTGATTAAAAGTCAAAGAAACTGACACTTTGTTCATCCTGTCCATGGTCTGGATATTTTTTTTTCATTTTAATAAAGCCACTTACTTGTCGTCGAGAGATCCATGTCAATTTTTATTTCAAAATCGTGATCAGCAAATGGATCTTCAGAAAGTTTTTTCTCAGCTGATTTTGAACCACTAAACATCTGTAAGCAAGAAAATTCAACTGTTACAAACATATGTAATATCTGACATTTATTTTGTTCATTGCTAGACAATTACTTATAATACACTTTTGATATATACATAAAATCTTAATGAAAATTAGGAAATACTTCATGAAATATGTCTTAAGAAACTGCACAAGACAACAAATCACTAAAAATACTTAAATCTCCTGTATTAAGGACACAATTCTCAAACAAAATAAGTTAAAAGTAACTTTTTTGAAAAGCAGCTATAAGGTTATATATCAATAGGATAGTTATACATTACCATGGAGTCATTTTTCTTGTCTTTATTTAATGCTGCCTGAAAAAATAAAGAAACAGTGTGCAACTAAAAACCTCACTGTTATATAGAATTATATCTGCAAGTAGATAACAAGAACCTCAAAGTGATCAGCTTGCTCAGCTATTCACAGTACCATAGCCTGAACAATGTAGGAATTGTGTATGTTCACAAAATAAGTACAATAAAGCTAAACTTAACTTACAGACTGAAGGCTTTAATACTGGCCTTCAAGCTACTGATATACACATGGTTATTTGTGATTTCAACAAGGACAGGCTATAACATCACCATATTTGTTGATAGTTATCAAATACCATCATTCATGGGAGAGTAGCTTCAAGACATTTGTGAAGTTTCAAGTGAATACCTTAGTGCTTGTACATATAAATTTTGCATGCAAAACTGCCAAAGGTGTATAATTCAGTCACAATGGAGTTATGGGTCTTGAACAAAACTAAAGAAACAATAGTTTGCAAGAATAATTATTATAAAACATTCATCAACTGTATCATTCTTACCATATTTTGTCCTATATTCTGTTCTACAAGTTTCTTCCGCTGTTCTTCCAGTTCTTTCTTTTTTGCTTCATCTATTTGAGTCATAGCTGTATCACGTGACTGGAAGTATAAAAAAATATACAGTTTAACTTCAACTTGCCTATGTAAGCACATACATAAAATGACTTGTCTGTAGCCACCACTTTAAATCCCCCCCCCCCCACCTCTGTGATCATTTTATCTCTATATCTTTAATGTATAAAGCGACTTTTGCTCAATGGGACCAGCAGCCACTAATAAGCCAGTTTATTGTCATCAATCTTTTCATCAAGCGACCAGTTTTATCTGTCAAGATTTTGTGTTTTTATAGAACGCCGCCTCATGTGATCACAAATGTTAACAATCAAAACCCACTACATAATGTGAAAAACTTAATTTCCCAAAGCCAGTAGCGTAAGCAAATGAAGTTAATTATACCTGTTCAATAAAATTGATAAAACAAAGCAACACAAGTTCTATAAACTTAGTATCGAATCTACACGAATATAATATTCTATTTGTCACATATATAAAATAAGAATAGTTATATAATATTCTATTTATCACATATATAAAATAAGAATAGTAAACTGTTAAAAAGAGTCATTTTTCATTGATGCGCCTATAGAATAATGCTAACATTAGCACGCTTTAACACTATGTTTATATATATAACGCAAATGATATAATGTTTAAGTGTTATTACACTAGTGATTTATTGTTTTCATTAAATGGCTCTATTACACTCCTGTGCTGTGGTTTATGTGACAAAATTATACAATTACATAGAATATGGTTTTACACATATAGTACAAAAATTCTCACAATTAGTTTTTAAAAAATTTTTTTTTGCATAAACCTATAACACATGAGACAATCCTTGAAATATTTTCATCCAATACCACTAGTGTTCATATTGGACATATTCCTTAAATATTCAGCATAAAACCTAGCTTTGCACAGATCGCTTACTTTTGTGACTAGTGTAGGTCTACTGTGGCGTCTAGTGAAAGGATCAGCAGCTGCTCCCTTCATGTCCTCAAATTCTTTTTTCATAGCTTCTTCCTTCTCAATCTGGTTACGTAATCTGTTACGCTGATTAATATAACTGTAAAATAACGAAATCTTTTTATAACTCTATCAACTGTAACAATATACAAGTACTACCAGCATAGAGTCAGTCTATGTCCATTCAAACAATGCTGGTTTTTCAATATAAACACTAAAGTCTTTCATAAAATTTTGATTTTCAATGGTGTGTAAGGCTCCCATGTTTACATTTTTTGTAAACGTTTACAGGATTGCTAAGAACCGAAACGATACTGTTTAAACGGTGGTAACTCTATGTACTTTATACACCATGTAGATGAGTTGCCAAATGATGACTTACTTGCTATTTTTAATACATGTACAAATAAAGAATGTGCAGGGCTCATCACGATTGAGTCAGTATTTTTTGCATTGTATCCCCATTTGTTACCAAAAATGTATTATGTCATGAGCAATTTTTCCACGTTAATGCTGTGTGGAGGGTTGTAAACACCCATTTTCCGTTTTTTAGTTTGGAATAAACCACTAGAATTGATAAAATCCATGATTACAGACAATGATTAAGAAATTTTGTAAGACACTATACTATGGTTATTTCTTTTAAATGGTAAAAAATATTGTAAATGTTTACGAATGAAAATCAAAACGAATCCGTTTAAACGTGTTACCGTTGGGACCTTAATGGTGTGTACTGGATTTAATGATTGACCATTCCAAAATCAAACCAGAAGTATTTGCCAAATTCAATGGTGGTTAAGGTCATTTTGATTCTAGTTCAACATTAAATACAATACAAAACATAATCTGAAATCATAGATAAATTCTGTATTATCGTCAAATTTAGTTTTTTATCGACCATTACACTATATGTTGAAAACCTTACAAATCCAATACAGTTTTGAGATACCATTTGTTTCTATCCTCAAAATGGGGTTTGGAAGCAAAGTTTGACATTTCATATATTATGTAAGAACAACAGATAACAAATGAGCATTGATCAATATAAAACAAGTACATGTATCCGCATTAATACCTTATAGAACTGATACTTTGACTTCTCTGTTTATCGAGATCTTCCGCTCGTTCCTCCAAACTGTCAAGTTCTTGTTGAAACTTAATGGTCATTTCATGATCACCTTTCAACACTGCCTCTTCCTGTGTGGCAAATCAATAAAATCATTGGTACAGAATCATCATGTTATAAATATGGATTCAACAGTTTTTAAACTTGAAAACTTTATCTGTAGTATAACATATATTATATGTTATAAGTAGATATAACCTCGTGTTGAAAAGTGAGCAAAATATAAAATTACAGACATTTCGCTTAAGGAAATATTAGCCAATCGTGCAAGAGTAGAATTTAATGATAGGTTGTTGATATTTACGCAAGAGGAAATTTTAGTGATAATCTCAATTTACGAAATTTGCCAATATTTCCATGTCGGTTACTTAATCACTTACACAGTATCTGTTAAAATACACTAGTTTAAAGGCTCTGTATAATTGGACACTTTGCAAGCCATCTATGCAGATTAAGGTTATAATGTATATCTCAATATATCAATTTAAAGTAATTGATCTGAAGTATCTTGAGGTTCTTTAAAAGACAAGTGTATTTGATCAATTAAAAACTTCTTCAATAAGCCTATGACTTTTTCAGCTATCAAGTGAAATATGATTACAAATCTTTTTTTGAGAAAATGGCTGTTTCCATAAAATAAGTATTTTTTATTCTTTCATCAATACCAACATTTTGTTTATGCCTTTAAAGTAGCAGAAATATATCTAACCATACATTCCACTGAATTTTATCACTTTAATTAACTAGATGGTTTCATATTCTCATAATATAATAATGAAAAGTCATTAGGCACTTACCCTCTGTTTGAGTAAATCGGTTTTCTTCAAAGCATAATTATGAGGATTCTTTTTAAATCTTTGTTTTTCCGCTACAATCTGAAATCAAATCAATACAATATACATGTACTATAAATATTATATGAGCTAGATGTAAAATAAGATTTACATGTGTAAATGGATTCCATGACAATACTAACAAATTTATTCAATTGGCTGCCAAATAATGCTTAGTTAAAACATCAGCATTTGACATTTAGTCAAAAAAAGTTATGGAAAAACATGCGTCTCATGCAATTGATTCAAGCTCAGGGAACCAAACTCTGTAGACTTAAATTTGTACTGAGAATAATCTCCTGGATAAAACAATTTGTCTTTTAATGTTGTATTCCAAAACTTCCATGAAGAATTTTTTTTAAAATGTTATCATACTGAGAACTCTGAGAAGTTAATACTATAGTTCTAAACTTACTTTAATTTGACACAACAAAGAGTTTTCCACAGAAAAAAAAGAAGAAACATCTAATTCAGCTTCATTTTTACACAAACAAACAGCTAAACTTATTCATTTTAAACATATTTATTTTACCTACATTGTGATAAAACTTGAAGTTTTACTGTAACACTGTCAAGTGCTTTGTGCATAACAAATATCAGATTATAATTTGAAATGACTGATTTAGTTAGGGATTAATCAGTACTGGTGTTATATGACGGAACCTGATAGTGACCACTTTAAGGCTCAAATGCTCTGGGTTGAGAGGCAAGCACCTTAACAACGATGCAACTACTGAGTACTTAAAGACAAACCTTTTCAATATCTGCATCTTTAAATTTGAACTGGTGAGCTGACTGGATATCTTTAAGTTTTTTCTGTACATCATCTGTTGATGGTAAAATTGACCCGCACAACATCACTGCCTCTTTCCATTTGAAAAATTCTGACTCTGTAAAGTCTTGATTTGATACAAACTCTAATCTGTATACCCGCTCTGCTGCACCATGTCTGTTTCAAATAAAAGAAAACTCATTGTACATGTATTTCATTGGTCAGAAAGACTTACTGCACTACTAGGTTAAATGGATAATTATTGAGATAAAAATGATGGAAAAATACATCTTCTTTAAGCCAACTTTATCACATTGAAAACTTCTTCTTCCCTAGCAGTATTAAAACATACAGAAGTAAAGAGCAAGTGACCTAAGTAACACAACAATAGAGACATAAGTGGAAGTCAGGCATGCTACTGATATTTGTAGACAGAACTTCACACGACAAACTGTTTATACATCTCTTGAATATACTTTTCAAGGCATATATGAGTATTTCATTTTTGGTATGTAAGCATAACTTTAATGTTAATGACATAGAAAGCATGGACACCTACATTTTTTGTTAACTTGTAAATTTTTGATATCATAAAAATACCATATGCAATTCGGTTTCCCAGTATTAGAAAGTATATACTAATTTACTTCAAAGAATGTTTTAGCTTGACGTTGATGGATGGTTGAAAATCACAGGTCAAGGTGTCCTCCTTCTTTGGGACACTCAGATTCAAAAAGAACAGTGTACTTTTGGAACCTGATTCAGATCAGATTGATCAAGACCCTCACATGCTAGCAATAGAGTTCTTACTGTACTATAAACAGTCAGTTTCATGTCATTATTCTAAAATATAGTACAAGATCTTACCTTAATTTTAAACCTTTATTTGTTCTTGTGCTACCCAATTGATATATTTTGGCTGTTTCAACAACATCTACAATTTCTGCCACCTGAAAATGATGTAACAATGTTATCAAAAACTAAAAACTATTACAAGTACAGGGAAAAAACCTCTTATTAAATGACCGTATTTTTTTTCTCAAAGCATTTTAGCTACAAGCTAGAAAGCTATACCACAGAATTATATGGTTGTAGTCTGTACAAATAGGGATTTTAACAACTAAAGCATTGTAAACATAATTATGTTACTATTTTTCCACCCTATTTCAGGAACTAAACTGAAACAGTTTGAAATCTCATCAACTTGGCTATAGAATACCACATACATATACATATAAGTATCAATAGTAAATTCAAATATAGAAATTACTTACCCTATATACAGGCCTACTATCATGATTTCCTATACCTATCCGTACAAAACAACCGGCAACAGTGTCCTTGAAAAATGGCATATGACACCACCTGCAAAAATATACATTTATATCAGCAAACGTCTAGAAAATTTAAAGATTGGTATGGATATCCTTGTATGATAGAGCTGGTATATAAGAAACTAGTATTGTATATTTATTTTACACCTTTTAACCTGTCCACAAGGAATAACTCAGTAAGACTTTCCAGTGTCATTAGCTTTAAGAAAAGTTGACCTACACAACCATGCTGTAACTTTTGTGTATTCAATTCTTTCTAATTTTTTGTCAGGATATCTTACTGAAATTCTAAATTTAATTGCACTACTAATAATTATACCATATAATAAAAGCAATAATCACAAAAAACAGCATCTGATAACAAGAGCACCGCTAGGCGGAGCATTATATGCCCGAAAGTGTTTTTTTTTATATAAAGGATGAAGCATTTGTAAGACATTCCATAAATTAAATAAAGTATTAACTCCTTCCAATAGCAATCCTCCTATAAAGTTTGAATATTGTGGGCCAAATAGATTAAGTTATGCTCCAGAAACTGTTTTCAGTTTTAAAGTAATAGTGAGCTTGACCTTTGACCTTGTGACCCAAAAATCAATAGGGGTATTCTACCCAATATGGACAATCATCCTATAAAGTTTGAATATTGTGGGCCAAATAGACCTTAAGTTATGCTCCAGAAACAGTTTTCAGTTTTTAGTTATAAAGTAATAGTGACCTTGACCTTTAATCTTGTGACCCAAAAATCCATAGGGGTATTCTACCCAATATGGACAATCATCCTATGAGGTTTGAATATTGTGGGCCAAATAGACCTTAAGTTATGCTCCAGAAACTGTTTTCAGTTTTTAGTTATGCTCCAGAAACTGTTTTCAGTTTTAAAAGTAATAGTGACCTTGACCTTTGACCGTGCCACCACAAAATCTATAGGGGTCTCCTACCCAATATGGACAATCATCCTATGAAGTTTGAATATTGTGGGCCAAATGGAACTTAAGTTATCCTCCGGAAACTGTTTTCAGTATTAAGGTAATAGAGACCTTGACCTTTGACCTCAAAATCAATAGGGGTCTCCGACCCAATATGGACATTCATCCTATGAAGTTTGAACACTGTGGGCCACATGGAACTGAAGTTATGCTCCAGAAACTGTTTACAGTTTAAAGGTAAAAGTGACCTTGACCTTTGACCTTTTGACCCCAAAATCAATAGAGGTCTTCTAACCACTATGGACAATCATCCTATGAAGTTTGAACACTGTGGGCCAAATGGAACTTAAGTTATGCTCCGGAAACTGTTTTTAGTTTTAAGGTGATAGTGACCTTGACCTTTGACCTTGTGACCCCAAAATCAATAGGGGTCTTCTACCCACTATGGACAATCATCCTATGAAGTTTGAACACTGTGGGCCAAATGGAACTTAAGTTATGCTCCGGAAACTGTTTTCAGTTTTAAGTTGATAGTGACCTTGACCTTTGACCTTGTGACCCCAAAATCAATAGGGGTCTTCTACCCAATATGGACAATCATCCTATGAAGTTTGAATGTTGTGGGCCAAATGAAACTTAAGTTATGCTCCGGAAACTGTTTTCAGTTTTAAGGTGATAGTGACCTTGACCTTTGACCTTGTGACCCCAAAATCAATAGGGGTCTTCTACCCAATATGGGCAATCATCCTATGAAGTTTGAATGTTATGGGCCGAATGGAACTTAAGTTATGCTCCGGAAACCAAATTGCTAACGGACGGACGGACAGACGGACGGACGGACGGACGGACAGACGCCAGGGGGTATAACATAATATGCCCGAAATTCTTTCGGGCATATAAAAAGTGAGTTTCAGAAAAACTATTCAATTATCAATCAAATATCAAGTTTTTTCACAATTGTTGTTACCTTTCAAGTTTATTTCGAGACAATCTGATTTTTGATAAAACATCTTTTGAGGATATAGGTGTGTATCTTTTCCGTGACTTTGATCTTGACCTAAAAATAAACATTATTATTTACAATATCTTTTATCTAATACCAATACAATGTACATGTACTTGTTATACATGTACTTTCAGCAACATCACAAGAACCTATGCTTCTACATTCAACAAATTTGTTACCTACATGTAGATATAGCAATAGGTGCTGTGCAAAAAGACACGCTGATCAATAAATTAATGAGGTTTTTAATTCATCTCAATTAATAATGTTTATTAAAAAAGGTTTTTAATAAATTTACTTGACAACACAATCTAGTATGAATAATATGATAATCTCATTAAATCAGTGTTTTATATACTGAATAAACATAATAAACTTTACTATAACTTCGAATAAAAGGGTAATGTCTAATGGCAAGACAAAAAGAGGAATTTGAAAAAGTTGAAAAAGGTTATAGGCCTAAAATGTTTAAATGAGTACACTTTAAGTTTTAAAATTTAAAAGTTTACAATCTTCTTCTACAGCAATACATTATATTAATACTAATGGACATGCATCAGTCAGATTATATCTATTTCGCTCTGTATCACAACATAAACTAACTCATATGTATTAACTTACTCGTCGTCTGATGACTCTGACCTATAGGAAGACCGACTACTACGACTACTGCTACTTCTACTACTGTCCGAGTCAGAATCATCCTTCTCTCTTTCACCTTCTTCTTTCTGTTTCTCTGCCTTTTCTTCACCTTCATCATCATCATCGTCATCATCATCAGAATAAATGTCACTCGCTTTCAGTGGCTTTTTCTTATCTTCCTCTTGTTGCTTTTGTTCTTCTGTTATTGGAGGAAAATGATACAGTATCCTTTTTAAATAAACTTAATATAGCAACAAACAACAACTGCTCATTTTAGGTGATGGCTAAAATTCCAATGGTTTATCTTGATCTAAATGATGGTTAATCTTGTAAAACTTGAAAACTATTAAATCTAAATGCCTTGCAAAAACAATCCAACAAGAGGACCATCATGCTCACCTGAGAGCTAAAACAGGTCATAATTATTTAGTGTAGAAATAAGTTACTGGATCACATTGGGGCTGGGCCATTCTGACTCCTGAGCCAAGATTCATGTTACTATTGTGCACTCGGCAATACTTCATGCAAAATATCTTAGTTCAAAGTCATTTACTATACATAAAAAGATTAAATATGTGAAACCCTATATTAGTCTATGTAAACAAGATATTATCATAGTATTGCAAGCAATCTATAAGTACTCTTCCAGTTAGAACCCCAGCAACATTCTTAAGGGCCACTGGCCATTCAATTATTAACATTGAATGAATGAATGAATGATATGAATGAACTTAAATCTTTAGAGTTTTCAGTTTGTCAGTATCATAGTAATGTTTTAAGTTTCCCTGCCTAGAAGGAAATTATATTTATACAACAGAAAATCAAAAGAACCAATTTTCTCAGAATGAAAACTAATGTTTCAACTTTTCTCTGTTTTAAATAAAATTGTCAGAAAAGTTCCAAGTTCTTTAAAAGTGATCATAGAAAACAGTTTTAGGAATTGACAGACAGATGGACTGAGGGTAAATCTTTAAACAACACTGGTAGTTACCAGGATATAATATTTTTCTAAAGCAAAAGTCTTAAACTAAAGAGGAGATAACTCTTGAAATAAAGATGCTAGACTTATGAACTTTGTCATTCATGATGCAAGTGTAACAAAGAACAATTATCTTAAGTTTAATGAAAATACCATTCATAATCACAAAGAAGAAAAGTGAAAAAATATGTTTTTCAAATATACCATTTACAGTAACAAAGAAGAAAATTAAAAAAAAAATCAAATAAATTTCAAGTTCAAATGAAAATAATCATGGAAACCCATGACTTATAAATCTAATCACATGTGATAAAGGTGTTGATAATGAATGTATATTTTAAATTTGAAGTAAATTCATGAAAAAATAAGAAAGGAAATTTAAGAAGGAGATCATTCTGGAAATATGGACACTACATTTACACCCCTTGTCATATTATTTAGATGTGGGAGTTTGAAGTAAATGCTATATGACATGAAGAAGTTTAAGTAAAAAATAATAATTTCTAGAAAAAATCTAAATTCAAGGGGGATTTAATTCTGGAAATAGTCAAGGTAGAGTATTGAACCTTCTCCCAAATGACTTGAATGACAATAAGAAACATATATATAAAGTTTGTAGTAGACACATTAAGAAATAAAGAAGTTATAAACGAGAAGCACTGCAATGCGACAAAAACCAGGTAAACCAAAGTATTGATGTGACAGGAATTTGGAATGAAATATGGAAGGGAAGTAAAAATGATGGTGTTATTTGTACCAACACAGAAAGTTAGTTTTAACAGTTCAAAATAAAAAGATACAAGATAACTGAGTAGCAATGTAAGGCTGTATTTTCATGTTCTCTACACACATGCCAAGTTAAGTATTAAAGGTCAAAGTGTACTGAAGTTATTGAGTAGAAGCTGAAAATTCTGCTGTAAGCAAGTGACCTTGACCTTGCTCCCAGATATCTAAATAGCAATCCCAAACTGCATCTTAATATAAGCTACCCATACAGCAGGTTTGGTGTCAATAGGTCAAAGCAAACTCAAAATATTATGAAAAAAAACTGAATTTCTTTTTTTTAGGCAACAGTGACTTTGACCTTATTCACAGACACCTGGGTAACAATCCAAAGTTGCTTCCCACATACTAAATTTGGTGTCAATAGGTCTAAGCAAACTCAATTTATTATTATCTTGTCTAACATATTTTCAATCTAGTAAATATATTCAAAGGAAGCAACTACCTCTGTATTTCTTCTCTTCTCTCCTTGCTTTTAATTCCTGCATAGCCGTCAATTTTTTATTGTCTTTCTTTGATTCTAAATCTTTTCTTCTTTCCTGACTACGTTTGCTAGCTACCATTCCAACGACACCCTTTGGTCCAGAGGCTTCACCCCCTTTCTCTTTCTTCTTCTTCTGTTCAAGCTTTTTGGCATGTTTTAATTTTCTCTCTATTTCAAATCTTGAAAGAAAATCAACAGTTGCTACAAAAATTATAGGACAATAATCAGATATTTAAAAACAACATCATATATATAGCCAAAAATATATAAATTAGCTCTTTGAAACTTACGCAAATTAAATAATTGAAATAAAGAAGTACTACCATGTGACATCCATTCACTAAATTTCAGAACAATTGATTATTTTCATCAAATTTCATTAAAATACATTAAGATTCAAGATAAGTTGCTAACATGTATAATAATATTACTACAATGTATATTAAAACATCTGTAATGATATATCCTTTGCTTTATGATTAAATACATACTACTTTAAAGAGTCGAGTGTAAACAGCTCTTTTTTTCAAAAAAACTAACAGATACATTACACTAGTTTTAAGGACTATTTCCTCAATAAAATTGATCAATAACAATCATTTAAATCTTACAACTATTTTATGATAAATACTGAAAAAAGTGGTTCAATGCAAGTATGCCCAGGCTCTTGAGAAATTTAAATGCAGCGTGAAAATATATAAGTAGCTGGTAATAAAGTGCTCTTGAGTGGTATGGATGGGTGGCCATGCCCTTAACATTTTCACAACTTGCTAGTTTGATACACTCTTTCCTTTCGTAAGTTGGAAGAAATTTGACAGATACATAAAAATTTACTTTGATGTTATAAAATATCCAATTGTTTTTCTTCTTAACAAACATTGACAAGACTTTGCGACATAAACAGTAATGGTGTTGACTTAATTACAGGGAGGAATTTATGGCATCGGATGTTAAAAGCATTTTATTTATCATGATTTAGCAGCAATTTCTACTGGCAGCTTATTACAGAGCTATATGACATACCTAGTTTGAAGTAGAGATCTTCTCTCCATACGACGGAAGAGTTCCTGCTCTCTTTCTTTCTCCGTCATATCCTCTAGTCTTTGTTTATCTTCATCATCTCCCATCAGGTTCTCATCAAAACCATCATGAAACTGTTCATCACCAGAGTCATCATCAGAATCAGAAACCTCTCCTGTTGCAATAATTATATCAATTTTATACTTTATTATATAAATTTGACTGAGACTTACAAAAGTTTTTGGAGCACCACACTAAATATGGTACGTATTCAGGTATATACTGAACAAGACACTTGAATGACTAAATGCTAAAATCTCTCCTTTTCACCTGCCAATATACATTTTAAAACATCTAATTTATCTTTTCACACCATTTTATATACAAATGTGATTATGACTGAAAAATGTTTAAATCGGCAAAAACAGCAATATTTTTCTACTTCTTAAATCACTATTTCTGCAAGTCTTTAGAGGTCATGTGCCAACACTGTACGAAGTTAAATCCTATAATTTTTCTAAAAGCCTTCAAGTGCAAACCACTCTACCATTCTCAATTCTTCATAGAGCAATTAGATCCATTAAAAGAAAAATTAGTTCACAAAGTGGTCTAATTCTTCTTATTTTCTAGATAAAACTTAAAAGTATTTTGAGCAGACAAAAATTTACTCTTTTGCAAAATTAGCACAACAGAGTAATTTATATAAATATATATTTTCTAAATCAATAAAGTACATAATATATGATACAATTTTTCTTATGACCTACCTTCTTCGGGTTCTGATCTTATTTCTCCCTCACTTTCACTGTCTGATGATGAAGCTACCATTGTCTTTCTTTGTGTTTTCTTTGATATTTTCTTTTTCTTTCTACTTTTCTTCCCGTCTCCTCTCCACTAAAAGATTAGTGTTCCATATTTAAGTAAATTTAAAATTATTTTGCATTGCTTCACATTAATAATTGCAAATATTTTACAAATTATGTATAATTTTTTTATGATTTATTGAATACCTAGCCTGCTGGCCTGCTGATTTTTTTTCCAATTCCAATAATATTTGTAAAGAAAAAAACTTTTTTATTGCATTAAATAAAGTTGTTAAAAGTTCAAAGATCATATGACCATGAGTATAAAATTCATTATAAATGTAATGGAAAACATTCTAATATGACAAAAGTTACTTTGCATATATGCTATATAACTTAGACATTGTATGAAAGTTAAAAATGATCTTGTTATGACACATACTTCTCCATCACTACCAGATGAGGATTCTGAGTCACTCCCTCCACTAGATTGGCTAGCTGCCTTAGACTGAGATTCAGATGTCCGCCTCTTTCTCTTGGCCAATGCTTTGAGTTCCTATTAATATAAACATTATTCTAATAAACTGGTAATTGAATAATTTATGAATTATAGTTTCAATAGAATTTAAAATATTTATTTTTATTATTCTATTATAAATGCATACATGTAAATATATTTCATACTTTAATATTAGAATTAACTTTAATAAATTTAAAACTTCACAATATATCGAATGTTAAGGCAACATACATAGACTTTTTTTACTCTTAAATTAAATTAGTATACTTATTTTCAAAATTTCAATGAAATAATTCAAACTTGTTATAGAATTTTTCAGTTTAACATAATTGAAGATTTTAAAAAGGTTTAGAACTATGACTATGCAATGACTTTATTTACTGTAATTAGAATTTTAAACGAGAATCTTAAAATGCCATAGTCTAAAGATTCTTTCAGGTTCGAATTGAAGTTATTCAACAGTTTAATTGTTTCTTAAATGATTCCTTTCAGGTTGTAACGTAATTTAAAGTTTTTAATGAGAAATCTTAGAATACTATGCACAATATGCCTTAAATGAATAATGATAATGAACAAAAATTAGAAGAACATGTTTTAAATCACCATAATAAGCCAACAATCTATTAATTTGCACGCTTAAATATATTTAAAGAGTTCAAAGACTACATGAAAATGAAAATTTGTTACTATTAACTTAAAAACAGTTTAAACAAAGTTTATAAACAAAATACGTAATATTTCAACAGGCTAATAATGGCATATTTTAAGGTAAATAGACATAATTCAAAAAGTAAATTTATTAGTATAATATATATGTTTCAACAGCAATCTATAAACTGAAAAAAATTTATACAGTAAATTTATACATTGTATTGCTTTCAGTTTTCATAATTTGTCTTTTGTAATAAGACACTATTGGACAATTTGTTTTATAGCAAACAAACATTCAGCAAACTGTGATCATAATTTTACTACTTGTATCTGCTATC
This sequence comes from Ruditapes philippinarum, assembly GCF_026571515.1. Classification (NCBI taxonomy): domain Eukaryota; kingdom Metazoa; phylum Mollusca; class Bivalvia; order Venerida; family Veneridae; genus Ruditapes; species Ruditapes philippinarum. Next base: position 114,527 of record NW_026856137.1, read on the forward strand.
ATACACATTCTATGTAATATCATCAGTGATGTGATAATGCAGAATGATAAATGAAAGATAATTTAATATATTGTCAGATGCCCTAAATTTGTCCCTGTCTTAAAGTGAACTCTATTTAACTGTGTATATCACAAAGTCTCAACAAATGTTTGTTAAGAAAGAAAACAGTTGGATATTTTTAAACATCAAATTTCTTCAACACAGAATGCTTGGATCATTCAAAAATATAGTATATAAAACTAGCAGTGTAAAATGCTTAGGGTAACAAATGTAAATTGTATATATTGTGTCCCAGATGCTATTAAGTATTTTTCAAATGAAAAAGCCAATATTTAAATATTCTACAATATTGAGATTCTTTCTTTAATAATTCTTGAATGCAAAAAATTAACTTTAGTGCAATTCATTTATGATCAAGTTGTATGACATAGAATTGAAACTATTTGTATGTTGAAGAGCAGTGTTTTGCCATACAAATAGCGGTAGTAATAGAATGCGAAATGGACTCCATTTCGCAATTTGAACTTTTCGATTTCGCAATTTGAACTTTTCGACTACGAAATGTACATTTGTTTCTTAAATTTTGGTTTAAGTGTACTATTTAATATTTTTTTTAATAACGAACATAAGATTACTATTTAAACAATTTTTTTAATATTTTTTCATTATTTATGCTTGTAGATCTACATTTGAAAATAATCGTATAATAATGTCACATAGTTAAGTGTTTTATACATGGTCTTTCAAATAGAAAAATTCTGTAATATATCATATGTTTAACCTGGGACAAAATATTTTTTGTCGTCCAGATGTAAATGTAGAATGATAAATGAAAGATACCTTTAATTTTGTGAAAATTTGTCCTGTTAAGTGAACTCATAATGTTTTAAACAAATGTCAACAATGTTTGTTAAGACGAAACTTGCGATATTTTTAAACATCCAATTTTTCACCAGATTATATTTCAAAATATATATGATCAAACTATGTAAAAGTAGGGAAAATGTAAATTTTATATATTGTTCCAATCTTAGTATTTTTCAAATGAAAGCATATTCTAATATTGAATTCTTTCTTTATAATCTGAATCAAAATTACATTTAGGTGGTAATTCATTTGAAATTGGAGTCAACATTTGTATTTATAGCAGTGCCATACAAATAATAAGACAAAAAAAGTAGTTTCAATAACATGTATATTATTTTGTCATAAAATATTCAATGTGCTGCAGATATTTTTTTAAAAATATGATGCATTTTCTCTCTCATAGTGGAAGATAATTCTTGCAAATTAGAAACATGAAATTTAAAATAGATTTGCAACATGTTCATTTTTATAGCATTTGTGGAGTGGGTGGGGTATGGCAAGACTTTATTTTTATTTGGTATTTCTCCGACTAATTTCATTTTATTTGAGGTGGGAGGTATTCATACTGTTTTTAGAACATTTATTGAACTGCTTATATTTAAATCTGGCTCATGTGCACTGTAACCGTTTCGTGAACTTTTTAAAAGAGCAAATTATTTATAAAATGACTGTGTATTTGACTGAATGTCATTTTACAATATTATTACTTCGTCAAGATTAGAGCCACTACCACTGCCGTCACTGTCAGAATCTATAACTGGGGCAGACTTTTTCCGTTTTGACATGGTTTGGCTAAAATTATTAAATTTTCAATCAAATTTACTCCTGGGATTTCACTAACGTCCCAGCATGCTCTATTAACAAGGGAGGTAACGCGAGGTCAGAAAAGTAACCAATCAAAAATAATTTTACATTGATAAACCAATCAAACAGAAGAATACATAACGTATTTATTTACGGAAATGATCAGCAGTTCACAACAATGGAGAAAGATGACTATTAAAAATAATACGAAGAAAGAGTTAATCACAATGACACCATGGCTGCTGTTAATAAACGAAGATACAGAACACGTACTTCGAAAAGATACTGTCAGGAGAAGTTCTGCTGTTTAACAGAGGGTGCAGTCGCTGAATACCACTGCATTCAATGCAAAAGTGATCAGTGTGAAAAGTGCAATTCCTCCCTTCATAAATCGAAACTTGAGTTTGGATTTCATGATATTAAGCAAATAGAACCACCACCTTATGAGGAGTTGTGTCAAATTGCATCATTATTGAATAATTTAGATTGTGAAGACAGAAATTTTGCTGATCTCCGTTGTGAAAATTGTGATCGTAATTTTTGTTTACAGTGTTTTGACACCTATCATAATAAGGACAGTAGAAGAACTCATAGAAAAATCACATTTAAAGAGTACAAACATAGACAACAAACAGGGTTATTAGATGCTTTAAAACCCCTGCCACCACCTGAATTGTCATCATTAGAGCAGGACTCATTGAATTTCATCTCTTGTCCACAAACCACACAAGTTGCAGAGATCTCAAGCTCAGATAGTATGATGTCATATACAAGTATTCATTCAGATCACAGTCAGACAAGTATCCCTGACATTATTTCTTCTGATCCAAATCTGAATGCTGATCAAAAATCAGAAATGTTTTCACTCACAAAAGAATTGGAAGAATGCCAAATAGATGAAAGGTTTATGGATTGTGAAAGTTTCTTACTTGTAGATGAACAAGAAGCTTTGCAGGTAATTAAAAAATGCAGTCAAACTTGTGTTAAAGGTTGCTTTGAAAGCAGGAAATAACAGAAAATCAATAATTATTCATTTTGATGATATATAACTTTTTTTTATTTCTCTAATTTGCGATTCCTGGTCCCCAGTTTGGAAAAAAAATTAATATGATAAGGTTATTAGAGAAAATACAGGAATTACATTATTAAATCCCCAAATATCTATTTTCAATTTTTCACTGACTGAGTAATGTCAATTTGACAGTTGAGTTAGACATGTTCATTGTTGGGCACTGAGAGAGAACCACATGTACATGTACTAGTATTACTATAAGAGCATCCTTTTACACATTCCCTTTGGCAGCCCATGTCTACAAGTTTAATTCAATTTATAAGCTATTTTGTTAATAAGTATTAATTGTCTTTATCTGTTTAAGAGACAAGACAAAATATAGCATATAAGTATGAGAACTCATTTGTGTAAGTTTTTAGGCTTATTCCAGCATTTCAGGATTTTGACCTACTAAAATCCTCTATTTTGCATAAATATAACCATTTTAAACTTAAACACATAGAAATTTAGACAGTTGAAAACAAAATTGTAAATTTCACATAATTTAATTTGTTTTGGTTCTGCAAGATTTTTTCTATTGTAATGTGACCAGATCTTGTATTTATTTGAATTATAATTTGAAACTCAAAATCTAGACATATCCTCAAGTTGGAATACTCAAAGATTTGCACTTTATAAAAAATCATTGTGCAGATTTGGAATTATTTTAATTCCACTGAAGCATAATATTTATGAATGACAACATATTAAAGTTACAATATTGGTATTTAGGTTTCCATATTTTTGTTTGGCAAAGCTTTATTCAATACATGTAGATAAAAATGATCAATTGACATTTAATTTTATATTTAAAAAATAATTTTGATTACATTTCCAGGTAGTCAGTGCTGATGATTTCATTGATAAACTGCAGTGTGATAAAGATGACAAAGTTAAAGTTATATCTATTTTTGGAAACACCGGTGATGGAAAGTCTTATACTCTTAACCATACTTTCTTTGGTGGGAAAGAAGTTTTCAAAACCTCTGCTCAACAGGCTTCTTGTACTGTTGGAGTATGGGCCTCATATGACATTGACAACCATGCCATAATTGTTGATACTGAAGGTCTTCTTGGCGTTACCACTAATCAAAATCAAAGGACTCGCCTTTTATTAAAACTTTTGGCTATTTCTGATGTTGTCATCTACAGAACTCGTGCTGAGCGGCTACACAATGATATGTTCTACTTCCTCAGTGATGCTTCTAAAGCTTACTCTAAGCATTTCACAGAGGAGCTTCGTGCAGTGTCGAAACGTAATAAGATGTCTTTAGATGTGACTAATTTGAGCCCAGCTGTCATTGTATTTCATGAGACTCAGAATACCAATATTTTAGGAGCACAAGGTAAAAATTACTACACACACAAATTATAGTGAATAAATTCAAGTTTAACAATTTTTTCAATTTACAGAAAACAAATACGTATAATATTAATTTAATGTAATTATTGTATATGATGCAATCTTTTAATGTCAGGTAATCAGTAATTTACAAAACAAAATGCTAGCCTTTAGACAAAAGAATATAAGCACACCTTTGGTATGTTTAATTTTTATCTAACAATGATTTTGAATAAAATTTAATAATTTAGATTGCATTTCAAGCATTCAAATTTAGTAAGGAAAATTGTTTTTCCCCTGACATCTTCCTGGAACTAGGCCTTATGTTTTTTATGTCTGTTAAATAATCTGTTTATGCTGTTTATATAGATGGACAAGGAGCAGAATCTATACTAAGGGACAGATTTAAGGAATTAGACTGTTCAATGGACTTTAGCGACCTCAAATATGTGGGGACCAAAACTCATCGGGACCAGTGCACTGACTTCATAAAGTTACGCAAGTTTGTTCAAGAACAACTTAACAACAACACAATTAGGTCAAGGAGAAAACCTGAGATTATCTACAAAACATTTCAGGTAGGTTATCAACCATTCTGTTGCTAAATTTGTGTATTTAATTTTAAATGGACATCATTCAACATACCTGTATGTAGTAAATTTTTAAACATAATATAATTTATGGTTTCATCGTAATGTGTACCTGGTATGATAAATATGTTATGCCTAAGAAACCTTTGATATTTTAAGATTTATTACAGTATATAGTAAAGAATCATCATATTAAAGTGAATTGGTCTGTAATGCCATGAATAATTACTTTGACAGTATTTAGTATTAAACATAACAACAAACCACAAAAAGATAAATTATACATGGAAGTTATTGACAAGTGTAAGATACATGATCGGATATTACATATATTTGTGTAGCTGATAATAAAATGTTCTAGAACAAAATATTATTATTTATCATATAAATGTTTCGACATTTTCTTTTTCCAAGCAACATTTCATGAGAATGTCCAAATGATACTTTTCTGTTGTTTTTATCAATATTTAAAATAATTGTAGAAAATGTGCCAATACAGACTTTTAAGGCCCCCACGGTTACACGTTTAAACGGATTCGTTTCGATTTTCATTCGTAAACAGTTACGATATTTTTTACCGTTTAATCGAAATAACCATATTGTCTTAAATTATCTTAATCATTACCTGTAATCATGGGTTTTATCTATTCTAATTGGTTGATTCCAAAGTAAAAAATAGGAAAATTGGTGTTTACATCCCCCCACACAGCATCGCCGTGCAATAATCGCTCGTGACCAGAACTGCATTACTGGTACTGGTACTGCAGTACGTACTGCAACGATTTTGCAAGTACTTTGCATAATACATTTTTGGTAAAAATGATCTCCTTTAATCTTTCAAATAGTGAAAGGGGGATATATTGCAGAAAATAGTTGCCGACTCAATCATGATGAGCCCTGAATATAATTTACTTGTACAAATTAATCAGGGTTCTCACTAGGACTTTCAAACATGGAGTCCATGGACTCCCAACCCTGAAAAAGTTGGAGTCCAAAAGCGTGTCGCAATTAATATGTTTACAGATTAGTCATTCAATGCTCACAATAGTATTGCTGATATTTTGAATCTTCAAGAGACTTCCAAAGTTTATAGTTATTCAAAAGAAACTCTGAACTACATAGTATAATTATTGTTTTGTTGTTAATATTTATTATGAAATTATTTCATTATAATGCATCAACACATGGAAATCGTTGTTTTTGTTTTTTTCACTTTTATACCAAATTAAATTTTATTCTGGTTAAATAAGTCCACTCTAAAAATTTGTAAAAAAGAAGCTAGCGTTAGCGCTGATTGGCTAATCGCTTCACGGGTCGATGTGCATAGGACCGCCTACCATAGACTGACACGCGCTGACGCATTTGTGTATTTGTGGTTGTAAACAATCGGTAATGTTTATGCGTCCCCAGGCAAAATTAAGCGTACGTGGAATCCTTGCTCTGAAATATTTGCGTCCAGCTGTAATAAACATGCGTACCGGGACGCCGAAATAAGCGTCCCCGAGAACCCTAACATGTATTTAAACTCGAAAGTAAGTCATCATTTAGCTACTCTTATACATTGTGTAATTCAAAGAAGTACCACTGTTTAAACGGTATCGTTTCGGTTCTTAGCAATCGTGTAAACGTTTACAAAAAAATGTAAACGTGGGAGCCTTACAGACTTTCTACTTTAATTTTACTGTCTTAGTTAAATTAGTGGTAATCAGTATAAACTTTGAAGTTTGGAACTGTAGATTGTTCTTAAATTTAGCCGTTTCACGACAAAACCAATGTAATGCGTTTGCGACCAGCATGGATCCAGACCAACCTGCGCATCCGCGCAGTTTGATCAGGATTCATGCTGTTGGCTTACCAACTTTTTTACAAGTTGAGGATCCTGATCAGACTGCGGGGATGCGTAGGCTGGTCTGGATCCAGGCTGGTCGCAAACGCACTATGTTGGTTTTGTCATGACACAGCTCAATTGTATCATATTCCTTGTTTATTGCAGATTTTAAATGAAAAGTTTAGCGGCGAGATAGAGAAACATGTTTATGAAACATTTCCAGATCAGTATTTTACATGTACATGTAAATGCCAGTCTTGTGGGTAAGTAAATGATGATAATTTTAATTAATATTCTAATTAATATTCTAATTTCTGTGACAAGTATTTCTTCCGACACTTAATTTTGATTCTGTAAAAAATCCTGGATAGTCTTGTGTGCCTCTTGAGTGTCTAAAAGCTGCCAGCGATAAACATCTCCCAATAAACACATGTAGGCACATGTTTGTTAAATTGGGTTTTACGTCACACTGACACAATATAGATCATATGGTGACTTTTCGGCTTTACTGGTGGAGGAAGACTTCAGGTGCCCTTCGATGCATTATTTCAGGCATTAACAGGCAACTGTGTAGAACCACTGACATTCTGTAAGCTAGCTGGATAGTTTCCAAACTCCCTGTGAGGATTTGAAGCCACAGTGGTGAGGGGCAAGTTTTTTAAAGTCAACAACCTTAACCACTCGGCCACAGACGCCCACAAAGACACATAAAATTTACTTGTGCAAGTAAAAGTCTTGACCATGACACATGATTTTAAAGGTTTATTAATTTCTTAGTCTGCTTGCAGCAACTGAAACTACACATATGTGCTGTCTTATCTTAGTTTGCTCTCTTCAATCCATACTTATTTTGTAAATTTTCCTAAAAATGATGGATGATTTTGTCTTAATTGAATGAAAGACAAGTTCATTTAATATATTTGGTGCGATATTTAGAGGGATAAAGTCAATTGCTGAAATACAGTTATTTAATCATACTACTTGTATTTGTCTTCAACTACATATTCAAGTGCTTTATTTTTATGAGGTGGTAGTGGTAATAAAACTGAATTACTGATAATTTATTGGTATTAAGTAGCACTGTTAACCAAGTCTTTGTTTGTATTTGATTGAAATACTGCTACTGTCATATGTTGATATAAAAGAATCTTGATTAAGTAATGGGTCTTGTAAAGGTTAAAGGTCGCTGTTACATCATAGCTTGTTGTTATATTAAATAGGGCAAGATGTTCTAGAAGTATGAATCACAAAGAAGATGAACATGTGACTGACAAAGGTGTAAAATGCAAATATCAACACCAATTTGAAAACAAGGTTTACTTTTGTAAGGTATAAACTCAAATCATTTATTTTTGTTCTTGTTTAAATCATAAATAGGAATATGGTTGAAGTGTGTAATGATTTTATGAAATATTTTATGTTTTTCAAACCACAGATGTAAGCTTTATAAACGAAAAATGTTTATTGTTCATAAATAAATTTAAAAAAAAGATGATTTATTCATGACATATCATATTCTTATAATCATTATTTTATAAGTTTTTGTAAAATTAGCAATGTTTTACAGAACTCATTAAAGATTGCTATTACTCTGATTTTGGCATAAGCCACAGACCGAAATCAGGACACCAGTACAATTTGAATTGAGCTATTAAATATGCATGAAGTTTACAGGTCATGGCACTTGGCCCTAGTCTGATTAAACAATTAACCTCAATTTTACCTATCTATTCAATATACATGTGACTTTGTTATTATGTCTCTTGCTTTATGTAAAAAGAAAAGTTACAGTGTGTTGAAAATAAACAATTGATTGCTGTAGCAAAACAGAACTGATAATGTTTAGGGTTTTTCTTGTCAGATTAATGAACCTGTATTTCAGCTACTTAATTTTGACATTCCAAAAGTTTGAAATGGATATTTAACTCATACCTCTGTTATTATGTTACATGGTTAAAATTGAATACAACTGATATTGTTGCTGTTTGCATTGTGTTACAGAAATGTTACAGAGATGGTAAACAGGTAAGGGTGGTACCTAAAACATCCTCCTCTAAAGATAATGCTTGGCTAGGAGTTGCTAAATATGTCTGGTCTGGGTAAGTGACAAATATGGTGGTACATGTAATTTATTCAGAACTTTACATTTTGGTGCTGGCCAAAGAGACAAAAGTTCATTGAAATACCACATTGGAACATTAAGTCTCTCAATATAGTACATGTACATTTATTGTTTCATTTGTAGTAAATATTTATTTTTTTCAAGAGCCAAATTATACTTTTCCCCAGAATAAATATGATAAATTGATAACTAGTATCTATTTAACTTTTACTTAATATCAATAAATTAAGCATTATTATTAATGTGTAAGAAGAAAATATGGAAATTGTTTGCCAAATACATTTACAAATATTCCTGATATCACAAGTCAGAAACCATTTTTCATTTCTATACCGCAAAATGTTGCACAGTTTAAAATCATGTTATCTTTATATTTAGAGATGTATTGGAGTGTAGGAATTGTGGAATTATTTTCCGTAGTAGACAATATTGGTATGGAAATCCAGATGTAGAAAATGTTGTACATGAAGAAGTGGCCCATGTTTGGCCAGAGGTGTGTATCAAAATTTCTGAAATTCAGATGTTTTTGTCCATTTCAAGGCAAATAATGTTTATGCAATGAGTTATATGCTGATGGCCAGGGGTCCATGTGGCTAAACTCAATGACTTGCCCCTTACCACTATGTTTTCAATCCTAGCAGGGACTTTTAGATTCAGTTATTTGTGAAAACTGTCGAGCTAGTTTATAGGAGGTTGATGGGTCTACTTGATTGCTTGTTTGTTTGAAAAAATACATGAACATGAGGTGTCCATCCCTTAGCAAATCAGCAATTTAAAATGGTCATGTAACAATTTTTGCCTTTAAAAAACAAAACAAAATAGTAAAAAGTCATAAAATAATTATTAAATTTCATGTGTATAGATTTGAGAATTGTCTATATTCTGATGTCATTAGCTTGATTTTTATGGGGAAAAACATTTAAACAAATTAATGAAATTGTTATGTAATTTCTTATATATGTGGAATGCCATTTATATGAATATATATGATTTGGTTTCAGGGTGACAAGTTCCTAATTGGTACTCATAATGCTGCCCGTAAATTTATAGATGGTATAAGTTATGTGGCTGAATCTATTGGTACTGTGAGCGCAAAGCCCACCAAGGTCATGACAGATTGGATGGCTGACCAAATAGCACCAGCTTATTGGGTGCCTAACTCTAAAATCAAGGTGAACTTAAACAATTAGTTACATTGTAATTCATTAAGCTATCAAATTTTAACACTGACTGATTTTATGTTTTTTAGTTTTGTTTTGTCATACAAATGCTTGATTACTTTAACCCCGTTGGGGTATGTCTTCTTAAGTTTCTATGCAGCTAAAACTGAATCATGACTGTAATTTAAAGAATTCACAAAGCCGACCTGAAAAATCTGATTAATTAATTTTCTGTGAATAACTGTTAAGTGAGTTGCAAGGAAAGTATAAGATGAATATCGGTTAAGTAAGTTGCAAGGAAAGTATAAGATGAAGCTTTGGTGGTTCAAACTGCTGGATATAGATTAATGTTTCACTGAAACAATGTGTTTACAAGAAATGTATCAGATGGTGAAAGGACAGCCGGTTCTAATAAGGCTGGTTTGCAGTTGGCAGTTACTTTGTAACTATGAATGTTTCCTGTGACGAAGGTCACAATATGCTGTTAATGGTGAAATATTATTTCTAAAAGTAGCAGTTATATGTTTGAAAAATAATTTTTTCTGTTTTATTATGTAAATTGTGTTTTAAATAGTAGAGAAACTTTGTGCTTTAAGTCTTTTCAGTATTACCATACAAATATAAAAACCATGTGAATTTACATTTCATGATTTATTCAAACATGCAAGTTTAATTCACAAATATAGCTGTGCACCAGGAAGCATGTTTGTTTAAAGTTAATGGATTTCACAAGCAAAAATTAATGTACAATTTTTAAAAGATAACAAATCTTTGTTAAAACTAAATCATATTTTACACAATATTTCAGAAATGTAAGAAATGTGAGAAGAAGTTGTCAGAGGAGCAGAAACATCATTGTAGAGCTTGTGGAGAAGGTTTCTGTGATGAGTGCTCATCTAAACGTAGAACAGTACCAGAGAAAGGCTGGAATAATTCTGTCAGAGTCTGTGATGATTGCTATAATGTCAATATGAATGGTATCTTGGTTTCTGCTACTTTTTTATTTATTTATTTATTTATTTTAATCTTTCCAAACTAAAATCTCCTTGTTATCCCTTATCTTTTTTCTTACTTTTTTATTTAACACTTTTTCTTAAATTTTATGCCTTTCATTTTTCTTATGCCATCTAGATTTTATTCCTTATCTATTTCCCTATGGCAAATTCAGGTCCTACATGACATAGAGGTTAAGATCACTGACCTTAAACCATTAGTCTCTCACTACTGTGGGTTTGAATTCTGCCAAGGACTTTTGACTTTTTCATGAGGCAACTGTTCAGCTAGCTTATGGAATGTTTGTGGTTCTACTCCGGTTCCTTCTAATGCCTGAAATAATGCATGAAGGAGTACTAGAGGTTGTCTTTCACCTGGAAAGTTGCCATATGATCTTAACAGTATTGGTGTGAATCAGCCAATCTGTTAGTTTAGTTAGTTAGTCTGTTTACAATACATTTATACAGTAAGTCACTATCATGACATAAAATGTTTGTCATAAGATTAAAATTGATTTCAGATTCCAACTCGAGTACTGGTAGTGACTCCCAGGTGACAGCTAGAAAGGTGGGCGAGTCAATGACATCAGCCCTAGATGCAGTAGCTACAGCTATCAACTATCCTTTAGGTAAAGTTCTTGTCAGTTTATACAAAATATATATTATAGTTTGATAATAGAAAGCTTTGAGCTTATAGGTACACCCTCGGAACCATTTCTGGAACCAATCATTACTAGGCAATGAGTGGAAAGTTTCTTGCTTAATGGCTTATCCTGTTCTGATTGGGTTTGAAGTCATGTGGCCTTCAATCATTATATTACTAGTCCTATGTGTTAATCACACAGCCACACAATCATACAGTCCTTATTTTACTTGGAATGTGACACTGTGCTTCATGTGTTATACATAAAATAAGATAATTTTTGTAATGTTTAATTCAGAAATATAGCCCAGACACTTACATACAGGCAAATTTTAAATGTTTTAATGCTTGACCTGTAAAGAATGTACATATTTTACTACAATATGTCAGTATGGATTTTCTTTTTGAAAGTGTGTTTTGTTGCATTAGTTTTCTTTAACATTTGTTTATTTTGTGAATTAATAAAAGAAAGGTAGTCATAGCTACTATACATTCTTTAGTTATTAAGTAATTTTTTTTGTATTTTTTTGTTTTTGTTTTTGGAAATAAAGATGCAAGAGAATGAAAGACATTTTTTTAGGTCAGCAAATTGAGCTGAATCTCTGTAATAAGAACAAAGAAACACATAAATAATTATTCTTAAATTCCATATAACTGGTATAATCTAATACTAATAACTGTAAATGATTGCTTGCAAAAATACTGAGGACCATTCTTGGTATTCTGAAATTTCTCATCTGAACTGAATAATTTAAAAGGTTTATAACTGTTTGAAGGTTAAATATATAAAGAATTTAAAAAGAAACTGTGAAAATATGACATAGTAAAGTGGCAGAATGTGTTATAGTTATACTATTTGTTACAGGTATGTTGAAAGACTCAGCCAGGCCTGCCTACTGGGTACCAGACGAGCTCATCAAGTCATGTTGTGTCTGTGACCAAGATTTCTCTGTCAAGTTACCCATTCATCACTGCCGTGCCTGCGGTCAGGGTGTCTGTGATAAATGCTCCCCTAATAAACACCCAGTGCCATTAAGGGGGTGGGATTATCCAGTGAGGGTGTGTCAGAAATGTGAGAAAAGGAAAGATAAGCTGTGAAACGTGGCTGATTGTAAATGTTGACAGGCACTCACCTTTCAGATAATTGTTAAATGTATAGGCAGATATAGCTGTCAGGTTTTTCTTTTGAGACAAACATTTTTTACTGGTTATAAATAGCAGGGATGCATCACTATTTTGGATAATTTTGCGGGGCAGGGACACATTTGTGATGTTAACAATTCCCATTTAAAGCATACATCATTTAAGAAATACTGAGAAAACCAGATTGATTATCTAAGAATAAAGTATATGAACATTCACAATGTAGATTGCAAAAGGAAAAAAGAAACAGAAGACAAAATTAAAAATAATTGGACAGGGCTGTTGTCATAGGACAAATTTCTGTAAATTTTGGGGGGAATTTTTTTTTTATTGCAATGATGGAGTAGAAAAATTAACAAAAAGTTTATATACAGTCTTACCTCTACATAGCAACACTGGTTGGAAAACAGAATGTTTGGATCTTGCTATAAAGTTGTTAATTTTATTGTGAAGTCCTACTTTGGGGAGAATTGAAACTGTTGTCACTGGTGTACAGCGTTCACCAGAAATAGCCCCTCAAAACGTTGAAACTGAAAGTAAGATGATGTACGTCGGGTTCACTCAGGGTACAACTAACTCAAGCTGATGGGTGACAACTCAAATACAAGTAGAGGGAAGTCTATATTTTCTATTAAAGACGGATTTTGATACAGAAAATGCCTTTTGGGCTTGATTTAGTGTTAAATATCAACATTGTTTGCAAATGTCAACAAAAACACTTAAATTTATTGCCAAATAAACAAAAATTATTCAATTTGCAGTAAAAAGCAAATACTGGTCTAAAACTAGACATATTCAGCTTTGTTTGGAAAAATTGATTAAGTCATGATGGAGAAATAAATTAAAACATTACCTTGGGTGAACTCGACATACACCTTATTACTTTCATTTTCCATGTTTTGAACGGCTATTTCCGGTGAATGCTGTGCAACATTGGTTGTTGTTAAGAGGTCATTGTTATGTAGAAGTTCGCTTTACAGAGGTTGCTTTGTATGTAAAGCTTAGTGGTATTTATCATATTTGTCATTTTGAGAAAACTGGTTATTTTAATTGCAAGAGAAACTTAAAATTTTACTGCCATTGTTGATTTTGTATCATTGTGGGTGATTTTTTTTATAATCAAATATGGTCTTCAGTCTTTGAATTGTGTGTATTGTTTTACCTGTTTTTGTAAATTCAGCCTTGGGTTTAATAACATTCCTGCTTTTTGCTCAGTGTGTAAATTAATCATTAGGATTTTTTGTTTGGTTGCTTTTGTGGATGATAAGTAAGGCAATTGAATCGCAACATTTGAATGATTTCATTCTTCAAGTTACATGTCTCTAGAAGGGTACAAAATGATTTGAAACATAAAACTAAGAAAAGGTTAAGCCAAGATATTTATAAGATATCAACAATCCATGTGATGTGTGATATTGTTTACACAAGCATTGACTTAATTTATTGTTATAGTTTATTAGGGCGATCAATATTTTACACATTAAAGTTGTTATCTGAGTATAGAAAATACCTTGGACTGCCAGCACATTGACACTTAATCCTCTGGAACTAAAAATGATATGTCATTGCCACCAGTATTAGTGCAAAGTCCACCTGTCCTAAAGTGTAGTCTGACCAGGTTCTAAACTGTAGGTATCTCAATTTTTGTACTTGTATGTTTAAATCTATGTTTAAATTTTAAACAGACTCACTGTTCCACATTTCAAAGCTTGGCAGACCCTAGTTTTGCAATTTCAGCAGGTTATGGGATTAGATTGCATTATTAGTGTGTGTTGGGCATACATTTTCTAAATTTTTGTAAGATAAGCATTAATCGAAATGTGCCCTGTTTGAAAAAAAAAAAGAAAAAATTTCATTTATTAGAGAATTAGAGAATTATCTGTATTCATGTTTTCGAATTACATGTAACAGCTCAAGTTCTTTGCAAATGTGTATCAAAGATTTTCCTTCAATGATTTTGCACTGTAAATTTTATTTTCCCATTTATATTATGTTTTGTTGCCTATTTTAATAATGCATTTTCTTTTTTGTTCTTGTAAAAATGATTGTTTTGTTTGTTGGTGTGTTTTTTTCTCTGGTAAATAAATACCTAGTTATAATATGATACTTGTATCTGTGATGTTAAAAATACAATTTGTGCTTTAGATTTTGTTTTTATTTTAACTGTTATGTTAGATATTGGTAAACTTGAACTTTTGGTATAAGGTATAAAATTATAAGGTAAAAATTTTATATATATATAGAGGATAATGTGCTTTCACTAAATTTTAGCTCACCTGTTTCAAAGTAAAGGTCAAGCTATTATGAGTGCTGCATTGTGTTGTTGCCATCATTGTCCTTATCATGAAAAAACTTTAATATAGCCTAATATTGATATACTTTCATGTATTAGGTCAGTAGATTTTGTTTGCCTTTGCTTTATGTGCCAGAGTAACAATCTAATAAAATATAAAAATAAAACTAACAGGATCATTTATTAATTCAGATGTATGTCAAAGTAACATGTTAATGGAATACAAATGAATCGGATTAATGACTATTTTCCACTTTTATACTGCAATTAAATTAAATATAAATACAATGTACAAACAAGAATTTTTCAAACTTTTTTTTTTATACAGCTTATTTGTTGCAGAAATTTTGAGTTTGATTGCATTGAAATTAATGCATGGTGCTTATAATGTTTAAGGACTTTTTTTGTTGAGAATTTTTAGTGCAATATGATGATGGTCGATTTTTAGTCAGATTTTTATTGACTGTCTATATTGGTTTATTTTGTATTGAATTTTGAAGTTTGTTACGAGGGTTTTCTTTCTACTTCGAATTGTAAAGTACGTTGTTATTTAAAAATGCATGGAAGTAAGAATGGTTATCTTTGATTATTTTTTTTTTGCTTTAAGTAGTTTCTAATTTATGCTTTACTAATTTACTGTGATTGTCATATCCTGCACTGAATTCTGATTACTAGTAGTGCAATTTACACTTATATGATTCCGACTAAATGGTAAATAGGTTCAAATTACTTGAGTCTATGCATCTCATAGCTCCAGCAGGTGAGGTGGTTTCGACCCCTGGTTTTGCTTTAAGTTTGTAACACTGGGGTTTAGCCAAAAATCATCTTTCCCAAATCAGTACCATATGACCTAACTTGTGTTGGTGCGCTGTATAACAAAAAATCACCCAAGAATTAATGTAATGACCACTGGAAAATGTTTTGTGTATGATTCTATAGCTGAAATTTCAAGTGCATTTATGTCACTTGGTGTTGGCGGGCACTCTAAGGAATTGCTTTATCCTATTACATGCAGTTTTGAATGATTGTAAAAAAATGTCTTCCTTTTATAACCCAGGTGTGTTAAATAAATTAATAACTGTTATTACTCTTTAGAATGTATTCCTTTGTGTCATAAAGTGACACCTAAAACATTTGATTCTCAGAAGTATACGAAAATGTTTAATTATCCACCAATTAGTTCATTAAGTCAAAAATAATAAATATATGCAAAAGGGAGATTATGTTGGAATAAAAATAGCTTTGTGTATTGTACATGTATATTTAACTACATGTAACAGCCAAAATCAGTGCTGTTAGACCTTTCAAGATTCAAATTGACTTTTTAATATGATGTAAGCAAAAGTTATGATTTGATTTAAATTATTTGAGTATAATGTAGTGTTAGGATAATATTTTGTGATCAAAGCCAAATCTCATATGTAAACATCATGTTAGAATTACATACATACATGTATATCACACCATTCCTCTTGCTAGTATACACCTTTAATGGTAGTGGAAGGCTTTTATATTCTTTTTGAATTTTTCAAATTGCTTGTTATGATGAACTGTTATGATGAACTATTATGATGAACTATATGGTTAAAATAGTACTTGAATTTAGCAAATTGCCTGAATGATTAAAATGGTACTAAAGTTTTTTGAATTTTGCAAATTGCTTTAAATGATGTACTACATAACTATATCGATAGAAAGGTATTTTTAAAGTTAAAAACTTAATACTTTATATGAAAATGACAGTTATGCTTATTGCTTTTTAAGGTATGCTTAATGGTTTATGTGATATTTAAGTTTTTGAATTTCGCAAATTTATTTATATAATGTACCACATGTATATGGTTAAAATGGTACTTAAGTTGAAAACTTTGTATTTGTAAAAGTGAAAATTGACTGACAGAAGTGTTTACATTAACATTGATCATTAACTTTCTGAAAAACAAAACTGTCCTCATGTCTTAAATTATTTAACATTTCATTGTAATATTCTGGGATTTAGTTACGGAGTATATATTACGTTCATACTGTTTCTGTAGTACAATATACATGTACATGATTACTCATGGAGTTAACACCTTGACCTTCTAGTATTCCAGGAGATTGCCCAGTTTACCTGTCTGTTTTTAGCATTCCTGATGGTGTGCAGTACTGCTTTTAATAGATTATAATGTATTATTTTTGTCAGAAAAAAATGAAATAAAATATAATGTATTCAAGAAATTTCACAGATGTGATATAAAAATGTATTAGAGAATTCTTTTCTTTTTTTATTATTTTTTAGGGCAAAATAAACATTTAAACTGTATTTCTATTATTAATATGATATGTTGCAGACATTATATTTATACATATTTAAGTACATGTACTTGTGGATGTGACTTTTAATCATAGAGAAAAAAACAACAACAAAAAAACAAAATATTTAAATCTTTATTATTTTGAAGAAAAAAAGATTAAAAAAAAGATTAAATGAAAAAAAAAACAACTAAGATTAAACCATTATCTGGATATCAGTATAATGTTTCTTCATAGAATCATTTTCTGTTTGCAAAGTGGTTTGTTGAATAGTCAGATTTATTTGTCAGGGAAATGTGTTTTTCTAAGTTTATATAAAATATTTTGAAATAATCGTATAGCAACACAAACTTCTATTATTCCAACTGTAGCCTTACCTTTCTAGAAAATAGTTGAATATCTTGTTGCAGAAATATACTCATGTTAATTTCATAAGATTTGTTGAATGATTTTATATCAATAAAATTCATTATGGAGGATAGTAGTTTGTTGTGTATGTATTTAAGAGAAATGTTTTTTGTGGCAGCCAGATTACAAAAAAAATCACTATGCAGTCAACATGATTGATTTTTTATGCACCATTGAGGTTTGCTCATTATATGTTAAAGCACGAATAATCTGTTACCATGAATAACCATTACCATGCTAAACAAATAATTGATTTGGCCATCATTCTGGACAAAAAACCATCCATCATATTTAATTATTTATGGAAAATTTTCATAAGTAGTGACTGGAAAGGAAGCAATGCAGACTATAATCACATGGCATAGGTGAGCCTGTCATTTGCCACTAGCAGGCTGAGAACTGTCTGGCTATTGGAGATTTTTATACCAGTACTAAGCTGTTTTCCACAAGTAATTTCAAACTGTACCTTCCCACTAGTCACTGTACCTTAGAAATACTTAAAAATCAGTAAGATATATGGTAGCAGTGTTAGTGTATGTCATTGTGTAATAGATTTAATGAATTATTTACATAAAAGAAAATGGATCAACATTTCAGACTTGGTCAACAGATGTCTATTAAAATAGACCAACTGAATTTGTTAAAGCAAGGAAAATTGAGCAAATGGTTGTCTTTATTACCAAGGTAGAGGAAAATTTATTGGATTGACATAATACGCTTAGTAGGGGAAAGGGTGGTTTAAGAATCAATTGACTTTAGATGTGGTGAGGCAAATGAAGTGACAGCATAATTATGCTAGGACAGGGCAAACATTTGCATTATAAATCCCTTAATCTGGCTATGGTATGGCAAAGTGTTTTACATAAAATGTTGTCTGAGGTCAAATTAGTCTAAAATCCACACAACTACAGACTCAAAATTGAAGATCTGCATAACTTAAGTTTTTCCAAATGGAGTAAAAAAGAAAGAAAAACAAAAAATAATAAAAATATCATTTCTTTAATATATATTTACAATAGTATACATATCCTTAAAACAAAGTATATTGTACAATAGTTAAACAAGTCTTATAAGAAAGTACTGACTTAATGAAGATGCTTTCCTTATATTTTTCTCCTACTTAACTTACCGATAAATTAACAATTAGAAAAATAAACAACAAAAATCATTTCTTAAAAATTAAATAACCTTGAAATGGTTCAAAGGATATTAATATGTCTAAAGAATCTCAAATAAAAACAAATATTTTATTTTGTCTTGGATAAAGTGTTGTTCAACTAAAACCTACTTCATGTGACATCGTAAAGCATGTTCCAATATACAAGTAGATCTAAACATGGCCTTATTTAAAAAGCCCATATGAACAACTTGAAAATAGAAGGAAGGAAATTGCTCAATATAAATAATGCTGTGACATAATGTGGAGACAACTTTTACAAATTACAAATACCAAGACGTATTGTTTTATTTTACTTTAACACCATACAGTAGTATAATTTTGACAACTCCTGGAAATCAAACAAATTAAAGCTGGATATTTTCAGTACCTTGTAATGGAACTGTATAAAGAATAGGTTCTTGAAAACTTGTTAAGTCAAAAAGTTGGGTATTATAATGTCAAAGTACCAATCACCACGGTCAAAGTACATGACAGAGTTATGTTCTCTTACTAATAAATAAGTCTTAAGGTTAGTATTTGTACGTGGTCAAAAGCGTACGAAACGATGATTTGCCAATAACTTTTCTATTTTCAAAGCAATATAAAAATAGGTTTCAGTCAAAATGTGAGTACATAAATTCTATGCCAAAACAAGAGGTATTTTTGCCTACAAGTGGGGAGGACAATCATGTATCTTAAAAATTTTAAAGCATTATCTTAATAAAAGTTTCCATTAAAAATCTGTAGGCACAAAAAATTAAGCCAAAGCGATGAAATGAAAATGCTAACACTAGCACATACGTATAAGCTCTCAAAACATAGAATTATATATACAGTTAATTGATTTGAAAACAGAAGGAACACATTAAACAAAATAAGACATATATGCAGAATATAATAAGAATGATTTACATGATGATCATTTCGAGGCACTTACCCTCCAATGTCTCATCATTTTCATTTTGATATAATTATAATGTATTATAGCAATTAGTTATTTACATGTATAAATGCCAAATGAGTATTTTATCAAAATGCGAAGAACTGTGACTGTTTAATTAATAAGTAACCCTTCCCCTGCTTAATTTTTTTGGAACAGTCCAATATCAAATTTGAGGATATCAATTAGAAAATTCAAATTTAGTCAGCCAATAGAATAGAGCATAGTCAGACTGCATGGATGTGCATGCTGGCCTAGCTCTATACTAGTAGCAAAGGCTAAGCAATTTTGATTTCAGTATCACATAAAGGGTTAAAGGAATTGATGTTTTGAAACTGGACTGGCTATAGGACCAACTTATTGAGCTGGAGATGACTCGTTAAAAGTTAGGAACCTAATCAACAGAAAAAATTAAGATCTGACTGCATTAATGCTAAGAAGCTCATTACTTTCAAAGGTATGTCGTTAAATCAAGATTTGCAAAATAAAAGCTATAAATTGATCACTTCCACACAAACATACTCATACACACCCACATATATACAAAGATAACATCAAACGCATTCTCACACTTGCTTAAAATATAGCATAAAGAAAAACAGAAAGAGAAATATTGCAAATGCCCATTGTTCTGTTACAAACATGTTTAACATTTAGCTTAATTATAAAGACCAAAATATTAATATTGTACGACTTGTTCATCAATATGATGTAATTAACAACAGTCTTACGTCATTGTTTGCACAAAAGTTAGCACATCTATAACACAACCTATCATAAGTTATTCTTTCTGAATTTTAACAACTACATATCAGTTTTCAATTTATCAATCTTTTTAAATTTTTATTAAAAAAAAAAAGAGAAGAAAAAAAACCATGTACAAAGCTGTTCTGGTAAATTTCTTGTTTGTATGTTGTTGTTTTTTTCTCATAAGTACACAATGTACAATGAAAAATAAAACCATATAGTTAATAATAGCAATTTCCTGTGTTGTAATTATCTGCATCAAACCCTGTCAATCTAACATACAGTTTATGTTCCATATCACATTTAGCATTAAGAGAAGAATTTCCAGTAAACAACACCACCTAATATTCCAAGTTCTAATATAATTATCACAATTAATATCATCTTGTTGGTCATCATCCTGTAAAAAAAAGAAGAAACAATTCATTAGAGGGAATGGCATGTGTACAAAATGCTACTTAAAAAAGCAGGATTAAACATATCTTTTTCTGCATATTCTTTTGGTTATACAAGGGCTGTCCGGAAAGTTCGTAGACAAGACTATAGAATTATTATAAGCAGTCATATCAATATGATGACTGAATATTTTGCTCAAGTATGTATCTGCTTTATATTTCTAAATTAAAAAAACATGATAAAAGAAATATTCGCAAGGCGCCGATCACCATGGCAACATGATCAACGAATCACGGAGCACTTTGATTTCATGACGATAGCTACTCGAATAATAAGTTGCTAAAAATTGTAATTTTAACGCAAACTCTCGTTTTAATCTTGTGACATCACGAGATACTATTACATGATATTTAGTGAAAAGTATGACGTCATACGCAAATAAACAGCTTGTTAACAACTGTTATAGGCAATGAAGGTGCATAAATTTTGTGTTGCAAAAATGACGTCAAATTCACGGACGGAGCAACTTAATGATATTTAACCTCATAGCAACGCTAATATGGCACCAACTGAGATTTTAATCTTTACTTTAAAAACAAAACCAACCAAAATATGTTTAAGGCAACTTGTGTTTAAATATCCAACAAGATTAAGAAGTGGCGATGACAGTATATGGTATAAGAATTGCTCCAGACGACCAAAAGTAGCATGGCCGAAATATCGTATATTGCGTTACACAAACCTTTGAAAAAGACAGACATCTCACACACAATATAAGAACCAGTGACATTTTTGTTTTTAAATAATGATTTTAAATATGAAATTTATAAAGTAAAAGCAACATAACATGCATTTAGTATACGCCAGACAGGTATCATGGCTGTTGAAATCGGAAGAAATTGAAAAGCGGGTAAACATTAAGTTAATTTGACGCCGTTGACGTTGTCAAAGTGCTCCATGATGAGGTATATATGTTGTATGCAATTACTGTTAAAATACAAATGTAAGTCACAGTTCAGTAATTTTTGATAAATGTCTTCGTTAGATATGTATATTTTAGCTGACAAAATTTGTACAACATATGTAGTGTTATACAATAAAAAATGACGAAGTATATGAACTTTCCGGATATCCCTCGTATATTATATTCATGCGTCTTAAATAACACAGACATTTTATATAACAACTCATTTGATCAACCATAGAATTCTGGAAAAAACTAATTACTGTTATAACTTCTATAAAGTTATTTTTTTATGAGATTGAGCTCTATATCCTTTTAACCTTAAAACATGTTTTTTTTTTTAATTTCAAACATGAATTTTCTATAGTTTGCACTGATGCTGGGACATGTCACCTTTACACCCCTGTCATCATTATGATTATCATTGTATAATCCTACACTATTAAACTAGATAATGTCAAGAGGAGACACAGATGCCCCTACATTCATTTGTTTTGTTAGTACAAATACAGACAGTGTGATAATCCTCAAACTTAAAAATCCTCAAATTTCTTAAAATTATTTTTCATATTTATAGCAATATTTACATCAAAATTGGAAATTTATGTGAGGTGTGGATTCCTTGATGAATTTGATGACTGAAACCAGCTCAGACATCTTACAACAATAACAAACTTTGGTACAACTCCTTAATGCTAATTTTGGTCAAA
Source organism: Ruditapes philippinarum (assembly GCF_026571515.1). NCBI lineage: Eukaryota > Metazoa > Mollusca > Bivalvia > Venerida > Veneridae > Ruditapes > Ruditapes philippinarum. The sequence goes on from NW_026856137.1 coordinate 136,981, forward strand.
CGTTCAGTGGAAAAAGGACACTATTTTCCATCACTTAATATGATGCAATACTGGCTATAATTAGTATTTTTAAAAACAAACAAAAAACAAGCAATCTGTAACACATTTCTCTTATATATACATGTACACTTAAAACATACCTCATTGCCATTGTTTTCAATATTTTTCTGCTCTTGCCTAAATTTGCATCAGTGTCATGCAACTGAAATGAGGAATGATAATTCTATTCATCCGTATATTAATGAGTAAGAAAAATTTGAGCCGCGTCACGACAAAACCAACATAAAGGGTTTACGACCAGCATGGATCCAGACCAGCATGCGCATCTGCGCAGTCTGATCAGGATCCATGCTGCTCGCTTCCAGTTTCTCTACTTCGAGTAGGGTTGGTAAGCGAACAGCATGGATCCTGATTAGACTGCGCGGATGCGCAGGCTGGTCTGGATCCATGCTGGTCGCAAACCCATTATGTTGGTTTTGTCGTGACACAGCTCATTTATGTATTTCACTGCTTGCAATATTTCACTAATTACAGATTTAATCAAATAATGAAAACTATCAATACTTTCTTTAATAATATAGACCACATCTTTTCATATACTTAGCAAATGATAAACAGTAGAACTTCTATGTGTCAAACTTTGATTAGTCAATTTTCTTGGTGTGTGAAAGTAAAATAAAAGTCCCAATTTCTTCCTTAAAAGTGGAATTTTTATGTGTTGATTTTTTCAATGTGTTGCAGTTTTTATGTGGTCTGTAAAGAATAATTCAAGAATATTTCACCATAAATAAGTTAAACTCCATTAATTATTGTGATATCTTTGATTTTGAGAGTTAAGATATACATGTATACTGATAATCACATCAGAAATATTAACTATAAACTTGTTTAGTTATTGCCCTTTCATTATGTTACGCCTTTTGTAATTAACTTGTAAATGTCAACAGCTAGAATTTTGTCATTAAACTGAGACCGATTCTTGAAGTCCCAATTTGTTAAAGTTTTTATGAGTGTCCCTTCAACTTCAACTTAGCGAAGTTCTACTGTATAATGAATAAAAAGCTTTTTTCAGAATGTGGAAAAATCCATGGAAGAAAAACAACTACAATCAAAGAATACAATATGCCATACCCTATCTTTCGTACGTGTCAGAACCTCTCTCTGTCTACCTAGCTCTACGAGTGTTTCTGTACCTATATCCTCCGTCTCTGCTGCAATTTGATGAGATCGTGCTATACTCTCACTGGTTCTGTTCAGTGCTTGGTGACCCTGTAACAACCTATTCCTCTGTGATGCCTCTAGCCTCTGTTTAGAGAATATCAATAAAGTATATATCAAACTATGAGTATTTCGCAATGATTACGTTACAAAAACTGTAACAACACAAATGAACTGGTATTAGTTCTATTATTCTTCTTTATAAACTTAAATAAGAAAGTTCAGTGACAGGTAACCCAATGTACCGTTATTAAATCATTAATTGATAAAAGACTGTGACACATCATACAGACAAGAAATAAATTCTAACATGCAAAAGTTCAGGCTGTTGCTTAGTTTTTATTTTTTAACCATTAAATACATCATTTTAATATTTGAGAGGCTGTTAAACACATTAAAAGTTCAACATTTTCAAAAATTACCAAACACAAATTCATTTATGAGGATCATCTTTGGTGTAAGTTTCTGTATCAAACCATTTGATTACACTGTAAATGCTTTGTCATTCACCAAAGGCAACAAGAAACTTAAGCCTGGGATACTAAAAAAACCATTCCACAGCTGTACTGATGAAATTACCTGTCTGTGAACACTTTTCTCCTAGATCACCTGAACAATTTTATACCATATTTATTTAAGCTTGATTTCCAAACAAGTTCTTGCAACTTACCATGGTTGTTGCCCGAGTAGGGCTCGAACCCATGATCCCTGGGTTGAGAGGCAGACACTCATTTTACTCTATATATTTCTATTAAATAATATGAGACTTTGAGGGAGAACAAGTGAAATTGACTAGTTTGGAACTTCAAATAGTTGACATCATTCAAGCAAATTATATGTAACAAAGTTTAAAGTTTCTTACATCATCCCTGTCAAAGCCAAAATTGTCAGCTTGATAAAGTCCTGATTCATTCTTTCGCTTCTGGAAAACAAATAAGAATTTATAAATGTCCATACTCTAAATGCTTTTATGCCATCTCTTCCAATAAACATGTGTAATATTTTTTTATTTAAATCATCAATAGAGTCCACATGATATTCACAAAAACATAAAACATGGAGAGCCATATCAATGATGTTGATAAATATATCTTGGTAACCATTTGACATTCTTCATGTATTTATTCATTCACTTAATTATCTTTTACCACCCTGAACTGAAATGCAGTGTTAGTCAATACAACAGCTTTTTATTTGAAAATGTCCATTGTGAATTTAGATTATTTAACTGCATGCATGGCATTATGAAAGCTTGCCTAGTTCTATATTAGTAGATTAGACCAGTAATTAATCCTGTTTTCATTCAAACATTTAATATCAGTACTTTATGACTGATACATTCCTTTATGTCATAACAAACAATAAACCTAAGTTTTTCAATGCATACCAGTATTCGTGTGTTAAGTATTTTTTCTCAAAAATCTTCAATCATCATATATCAAGAAGTGCTACACAAAATAATCTACATTACAAAATAGTATGTAATATTGTACAAACCACATCTTTTGAAAGTTGGTCAAGATTACGTCTGTATGTTCTAAGGCGACTCAACATCTGTGTTCTGTACTGGATTGGAGCAGCTTTTGCTTCATTTTCCAATTCCTGGATCTATAAAAAGAATATCAGTGTAATCTTTCATACTACTAATATACAATGTATATCAGCTTAAAATTTCAAAATCATGTATGTAAACATGGTTTTTTAACATATTCCATGCTAAATATCATAACTGGACTTGGCCGTTTTTCAATCTGGACAAAATCATTAATCAGTTTTACAAAAATTTTCAAAAAAAATTAACTGGTAAGAATCTGTTGCAGTCAACAGACCAATGATTAATATTGACATGAGGCACTTTTTAGTACAAAATATATATGAGCCGTGTCATGACAAAACCAACGTAATGCATTTGCGACCAGCATGGATCCAGACCAGCCTGCACATCCGCGCAGTCTGATTAGGATCCATGCTGTCGCTATCAGTTTCTCTACTTGTTCTAGGGTTTGTAAGCGAACAGCATGGATCCTGATCAGACTGCGCGGATGCGCAGGCTGGTCTGGATCCTTGCTGGTCACAAACCCATTATGTTGGTTTTGTCATGGCGTGGCTCATATATATGAAGATAGAATTAGGATAAAAAATAGTCACAAAAAGGTTTTGAATTTTTTCTTCTCTCTTGTTTTTTTTTCTCTTTCAAATTTTTTCTTTCTTTCAACAGCATAACTTATATTCTGTATTAATGTGTTAACATTTCAAATAAATCATGAATAGTGCTTGCTTTTGACAAAGCTAAAATTATGGACTAAAGGGGGAAAAAAAGATTTGTCTTTCCTAAGTGAGACTGACTGTGACCAAAATCATTAGACTTAGAATCACACCAAAGGCTGGGGTTTGTGACAAGTACCAACACACCTGTAAAACATAAGCAAATTAATGGTGCCATAAGAAATATCAAGTGTGATAGGAGATCCCATACTGTATGCTTCACTGAAACATTTGTATGCAGGCATTGAGAATTTCAGCGATGTTTTGATAAAAATTAGGAAAAAATGCATGATTTAAATTTTGCAGTAATTACATTAATGTAAAGAATCACTGTCTAGGATGGCATCTTCAAACATTTGAGCACCATAACAGTGAGGAAGCTCTTACTTTCAAAGATTTTTGAACTTGTTATTCAATATTTTTATTTTATTACTTTCAATTGGGAATTTTTTCCTGTGGATTGGGAAAATAATACACTATATTCAGTTGGGAATATGACTGAATATCAGCTATAATATAAGCCAAAAAATCCTGATATGATAAGATTTCCTTATATAAAGATCGCACATTTTTAAATGATTTTTAACACTAAAAGTTTATAAATAAACTTACAATGAAATTAGCCTCTTCAAGTTTCTTCTCTGCTTGGCGTACGGCATTTTTCTTTTGCTCTGAAAACAAATGAAAATGATATTTTACAACATAATGTTTTTGAAATACTGTTGTCATGAACTCATTAAATCACTTCTACTTGTGACGAAATAACTTCTTAGTCTCTTTATCGACTTTTTCATAATTGCAAAAGAATTAGAATGGTTTCTGTGAAGTACCTGTTCTGTGAACAGGTGTGTAAATGGTTTTGTCACTATATATTATATAGTCATTTGTGGCACTTGACACAAAATTAAACGCATCACATTTAGCTGATACAGACATAGACATAAAGTGGTTTTATCATCAAAATATTACTTTCTTTATTCACTTTGATTTGCTATATAAAGAATTAGTTTGCCAAACCTTTACTTAACCTCTTTCACTTTTCCAAAATCCTCCAAGATGATAACTGATAAAAAATATCGGGATGTCAGAGCCTGGGCCGAAGGGCTTTGGCTCCCCGGCTATTGACTACATGTGTATATTTTTTTAATGTAACTCAATGAAAGTCTGCGAAGACACAACTTTTCAACTAAAGAATAATTGTTGAGGTGTTACAATTGAAAATGGAAATCATGCATGAAATACTGAATGACACCTTAAAACGAAAAATATAAAATAACAAATGCACAGGTTTTGCCGGTTTTCATAATTATCTGTTTACTTTCAGCTTTTTTTTTTGTGCAATAAATAATTATGTCCACCGAATGGAACAGACATGTTTTAAGGGACTGAAGATTTATCCTATTTACAAAGAATGAAACAAGAGCCACCGCCGGGCGGGGGCAACGCTCGACTTTTTACTTTTTCTAAACGCAAACATAGAAAGGTTTGAACATATCTTAACGTTTCCTTTTTATAAATTTAGTTGGTCTGTCTTGTCACATTAGTTTTGTTTATATATTTTGTATATATATATGAATAGAAACATTACGCAATTTCTAAAAATAGCAACATTACGCAATTTCTAAAAATAGCAACATGACGCAATTTCTAAAAATAGAAACAATGACGCAATTTCTATAAATAGCAACAATGACGCAATTTCTATAAATAGAAACAATTACGCAATTCTATAAATAGAAACATTATGCAATTCTTGTTGTTGTTGTTGTAAATATATATATATACACACACACACACACACCAATAAATATATAATTATGGTCATTTAATGCACAAATCTGAGAAAATTCAGTAATTTAACCTTCAAGGTCAAGGTCATTAAAGAGCCCAAGCAAATTTGGGTTTGATAAACAACAAGGTCTGGTCCTTAAGAATGTTCTGTTATAATATGAAGTTGATCCCTTCAATAATAGCAAAGTTACAGTCAGTTACCGCCAAAACAATGAAAATTTCAATAATTTGACCTTCAAAGACAATGTCATTAATGAGTGAAGGTCAAGGTCTTTCGGTATATTTTTAACAGTTATCTTTGAAGATTATTATGTTCAAGTTTCAAGACAATCCATTCAAAAATAACAAAGTTACAGCCAATAATAGCCAAAGAAAAAAATGAAAATTTCAATAATTTGACCTTCAAAGTCAAGGTCATTTATGAGTGAAGGTCAAGGTCTGTCTGGTAATTTTAAAGGGCTATCCTTAAAGATTGTAATGTTTAAGATTGAAGACAATCCATTAAAAAATAACAAAGTAACAGCCAAAAATAGCCAAACAAAATGAAAATTTCAATAATTTGACCTTCAAAGTCAAGGTAAGTCAAGGTCTGTCTTTTTATCTTAAAGGGTTATCCTTGAAGATTCTAATGTTCAAGTTTGAAGACAATGCATTAAAAAATAAAAAGTTACAGCCAATAATAGCAAGAACAAGAAAAATTTGGACTTTTGACCTTGAAGGTCAAGGTCATTTATTAATAAAGGTCATGGTTAGTGAGGTCTACTGAAAGTTCTTGTCCCAAGGGTTGTTGTGGCTAAGTATGAAGACAATACACCAAGAACTAAAAAAGATATGATCCCGTACAAGTTTGCGGACGGGAACGGCAACGCCGACCCGACTATAACAATACCTCTACTTCTTTTTTCAAAAAAACAAGTAATATCAATTAAATCTATACTTTTGTAACTAAATATGATAGTATTGATACTGAATCAAACGATGGCACAATTGAGTGACATGTGTGTGTTTTTATTTATCTTTTGCGCATGGAAAACTATATTGTGGCCACGAGTTACTAAGTCATGGCCAGAATATTTCCTTGACTTAATTATCTCGTGCCCACAACTTAGTAACTCTTGCAAGATCTTGGCCAAGTCATAGTACCGTGTGACCACAACATAGTATCTCAAGGCCATGACATAGTATCTCGTTCCCACGACTTATTATCTTGTGCCTACAACTGAGTAACTCGTGGCCACGACATTGTATCTCGTTCCCACGATCCCACAACTTATTTATCTACTGCTCATGACTTAATTATCTCATGGCCACGACAGTGTAACTTGAACTTGTGGCCACGACATAGAATCTAGTGCACACGAGATAAATAAAAACACACACTTGTCACCTTTGTGCCACCGTAGAATCAGATAATCTCTAATGTAGATTTCTAAATTGAAAATAAAAATTGATATAGTGACAAGAATGGCCCATGCAGTAAGATCTTACCTCCTGTATAACTGGAAATACTATCAACATGTGGGCGAAGTTTATCTATAGCTGAAGACAAATCATCTTCTAAATTTTCAAACTTCTCTGATGACATTTTTCATGTCAAATCATATGATAACTATAAACAAATAGGGGAGATCACTTTTTTATTTCCTGGTTCTCTTTTGTGAAGAGTATTCTCGTCAATATCAGATCGCGCTTGCATTTTATACAGAGTTGTAAAAGCGTTTGCTGTAACAGATTGAATGAATATGTAAGGCGTCATTAGTTACTTAATTTTATCTTATGTACAGTATGCTCTTGTTTCTTTTATCATTGCACAGTTTTTGGATATTTTATTTAGATGAATATATACACCTATTCAATTCAAACTGATTGCGATTATGCTCTATGAAGAGTGAGGCTATTACTGAAGATGATGGTGATTGGTGATGATATTTGCGTTGCATGCGTCTATCGACTGAGTGATTAGTGATTGATCATAACTATTTTATATATTTAGATTTTTTTCGGCAAATTTAGCTATAGCCCTGATTTAAAACTTATTCATGTAAATATGATAGCTATTTGCAACTTGATTAAACTGACAGGGCAAAGTGTCATCTCATTGCAAAGAGCCAATTAAACATGAACTTAATGATTAAGTATAAACCACATTGACCCAGCAGTGGGGAAAGATAAAAAATAAAAACTTTGTTTCCCCTTTATCCAGCACTGCCGGTCTTGGAAGTGGCAGCCAGGTTACAATACATCGATAAACATTTTCAGAACTAGCAGATGACTAGTCCTGTAAATATGACGTTGCTTTGAGATATTTTTGCTTCTGGGCAAAGCAAAGTCAGGCTTGACCGACATAAACAATAACAAGCCTGTAACGTCTAATATATTTGACTAGCAGATGACAGGCTATACATGTGATACATATCAGTTTTTTTGTTGTTTTTTTTTGTTGTTTTTTTAGTAAATATATTCGAAGGCATATCCCAGCAAACACATGACGTTAAAATAACGTCGGATTAATGTTAGATTTTGGTCACGACGTCGGCGACCAAAATACGACGTAAATCTGACGTTAAAATACCGATGTCTAATAGACGTTTCTTTTTGACGTCGTACTAACGTCAGGTTATGGTCGGTGTCCTGACGGTAGGTAAAAAAAATAACAAAAAATAATCCTTATTCGCTGTTGTAATCATTTAAACTTTTTTTCAAATGTTATTTGGATTACAAATGAAGTGTTCTTATATAAATACAGACCAAGATCGCGGCGCTGCAACCTAATAAAACATATAGGTGGCGCTGTATATACGCAAGTTACATGTGTTATTGTTATGAAATCTATTTATAGCCACAGATCTGTTTACAAGTTCCAATCATTTAACGTTGTAATATTATCATTTGTGGTACATTATATGTATCAAAATTACGAGTTTTTAATAGTGCTTTAACATTTAATCATAGTGACAGAAAAGGGAAAGAAAACATAATTAACCTTTAATTCGAATCTAAAGTCACGTGGATGGAAATTCAAATTCGTAGGCGTTACGTTTTGGCTGTCGGTCAGGAATCGGGATGCATTGATAAGTGAATATTATAGATTTTCTTGAACAAAAAGGTCAGTTCAATTTATTTAGATTTATTTCTACTTTGTATTTGATAAATAATTGCATGATTGCAAGCACTCTTAAATTTAATTATCATTATTTGAACAGCTGAAGTAAAATGTCACACAAATTCGCGATAATGTCTAATAATAAATATTTTTAAAATTGACATGTTTTAACTCTGCTTGTGAAGAGTTTATAATATGCCTTTCCGTACTACCAAAGAGAATGCTTAGTTTTCATATTTTTCTTAAACTGTGATGTTTTTGTCAGTTAAAATCTGAGAATTGAGAATGAATTTGTACGATTTCGAGCATTTCGGACCAATACGTTTCGGTCCCAAATAACCCAAAACGTTCCGGTCCCAAATAACGCAAGACGTTTTGGTTCCAGACATTTCGGCATTAAATCTTTAATTTAAAACTATGAAATATTTAAGACTTGCGTAACTGTTCTATTTCAAACGTAGAATATATACATAAGTTAGAATATAATTTTCTTTTCAGGTAGTTAAAGTGTTGGACATGCTCTCAAAGGTCGGAGGGACGGAAACACGTGAATATGTAAAAAGAAACATATGAAAGTAAGATTTTTGTTAATTCTATTACATACTTTAATCCGTACTAAACTGGAGTTTAAAAGCGGCTTTTTAAATGTTCAGTATTTATGTTTACTTTTAATTTTTGTTAAAGCTCTCTTATAAAAAGTTGGCAAAATTGTTCATTAAGTTAAGATAACCATGAAAACATTTTTGCTTGTTATTTTTACATGTTTCATAAATTTCTTTTTTTTTCAGTGAAAATGATGTCACACAAGCTATTGGGCGCTACAAACGCTACATATCCTCCGGACAGACGAGGGGTGCTGAAAGAAGGTCATATCTTAAAGCATCACACCTCAAAATTCGTGCTAATTCTCATGGATATCTAAAAGTATAACTCTGTGAAGTAACTAAAAGGCAGTAATTTATACATTACTGACAATTATCAGAGAAGGTCAAAATATGTAAAATGGCACTAAATGTTTTAGAAATGCTGTAGAAATATAGTTAAAGTACTGAAAATCTGTCATAAATTGCTTGAAACATTATCATCAGAATCTTTTAACTTTTCTTAAAATTATAATATTTTCATTGTTTTATTTGCTAACTAAGGCAAACTTTGATAGAAATGTGCATACATTGTTTTGTTCTTTAATATTTGTACATGTTTTCTTAGTTTCATTTATGTCATTGTTTTTGTAATACTTTTTGTTTTGTAATTAACTTATTTTATGTTTTATTTTGTTTAATTTATTAAAATTATTTAACCGTGCAGAATTTACTAAAATTGTATGTATCAGCTTAAAATTGCAACTTTTATCTTAAATTAAAAAAGCATGAAACACATTTTTGCTTTTAGTTTTCTGTTATACATTTCATTTGAGGGAAAGTTACTTAATAGAATGAGTTACATTAAATCATTAGATAAAATCAGGATTAGCCAAAAATATTTATGACGTGGTGAAACAAAAAGGATTAGGGGAATGATAAGATGTTGGTCAGAAAATGATCAGATTTAGAGCAGAAAAGGGTTAATATTTAGGTCGGAAAATGGTCAGATTGAGGTCGGAAAATGGTTAGAAACTGGTTAGATTTAGGTCGGAAAATGGTCAGATTGAGGTCGAATAATGGTCAGATTGAGGTCGGAAAAAGGTTAGATAATGGTCAGATTTTGGTCAGAAAAAGGTTAAATAATGGTTAGATTCTGACGTCTACCCGACGTCAGATTATTACGTCAAAAAAACTTTCAAATCCAACCGTTTTTCCGACCGTCATCCGACGTCAGAACCTGACTTAAATCTGACGTCAGTATGACGTCTTGTGTTTGCTGGGATATATCTGTCTTTATAAATAGTATGTAAAATGGCTGACATGTGGTGGAAGGCCAATTAACAGTTAATATAAGTACCTTTGGAGTCTAGGGAATACTAAGATCACAAGCTTCTTCATTGGTGTAAGAATTTTAGAAATAGTTAATATAGGCAGTGTTTATGGGCCAGTATTGATCCACTTATTATAAAAACTCTTATTCCATTAATAAAAGTTTTAGTCTGATTGAATTGATTGATTGGGATTTAATTAACATGTAGCCATTATTGATTGTTGAAATTGCTGGCAGCCTTAAATGACAACTTGTTTTTAAAACAATGATGCTAAATCTTTAATGAAGAGGTTGAACCATAGACAGACTTGAAATTTTATAATTCTATAGAATATTAATATCTTAAATACCCTTATAAACATGAAGTATTTATTTTGTACCTTATAGAAATAGTTTTGGTATTATTGTTAATGGGCGTCCGTGGCCAAGTGGTTAAAGTCGTTGACTTCAAACCACTCCCCTCACCGCTGTGGGTTCGAATCCCGACAGGGACTTTGGATTCTTTCATGTGAGGAAGCTGTCCAGCTAGCTTACGGAACGTCGGTGGTTCTACTCAGGTGCCCGTTCGTGCCTGAAATAATGCACGGAAGGGCACCTGAGGTCTTCCTCCACCAGTATAAAGCTGGAACGTCGCGATATGACCTATACTGTGTCGATGTGACGTAAAACCCAAAACAAACAAACAAAATTATTGTTAATATCAGTCATTTGATACAATTTCATGCTTCTGAGGTAAATCAATATTACTAATTTAGAAATGTATTATTTTTTTTCAGAATCTTATCATTAAGCATTCATATACCAGGAATAAGTGTTAATAGATGAACTGAAGGCATGAAATTGTTGTGATGGATTTCACAGAACACCTACTGCCAGAATTATTAGACAAAATCTTATCATATTTAACAGAAAAAGAACTTGTGACTTTCTCAAAATGTTGTGCTAAATGGAGAGAAATAACAAATAAAGACACATTATGGTAAATGCCTTTCACACAAACCTATTTAATGTGCTCATTTTTTTATCTTCTAATTAAATGGAATAATTACTTCTTCCAAATAAGAGGCAGGACCCCAATTGTACAAAAAGAGGTCCTGCAAATTTGACACATTACAAGATGGAACAAATAGAAGTCGCCAAATGTACGCTTGTTAATTCCAAAATATTTTTTGTATTTTTATATGTTGTGGATGCATGTCTTTTTATGTAAACCTACTTTAAAATTTAAAAGTCATTGCACTTACATATTTTGTAAATATTTTACAGGTTGCATCATTGTATGAGAAGAGGATGGCTAAGATTTGGTCTAAATGGCGACATCAACAGAGAAACTCATCTTAATGTAAAGATGTCAAATATTGGTGGAAATTCTCCAGTTTTCCAATTATATGGTATGAAAATATTGTTATCTGAAAGGACAAGTTTCTCCAGAAACATTTGTTATTTCTTTAAAGTAATTAAATCAAATTATTTACAGATAACATTTTGTTCATTTTTCAGTCTTTTTCTTTCACTATACATGTATATATTCCTTAAAAAAATTATACTTTTAAGGAAATGGTTAAGCTTTTGTATATATGTGTTTCTAAATTTGCAATTTTGTCCTTTGTGAAATTTATTCATTGTGATATTGCATCAATATTGAGTTTATTAATTGTTAAATTTTCTTTATTTATTTGTATTTGTTTTAAAGGCTTCATACTGCCAGCTAGTATTATTACTTAAGATATTGGTCACCTGTCACAAAGTTTTTGTAACTGTTTGACAAAAAACTGTTTATGATGCTTAAAATCTGATTTGTTTAGTGTGTTTCTTTAAACCCAGCAATCAGCACATGGATTTAATAGGTTAGATATTTATATTTTATTTTCAGTTTAGTACATGTACCATGTTTTTAATATAATGAACCAATATTTCATGCATGTAACTGAAAGTTGTTCTTTCCAGTTCCAGAAGAGACCAGATTATCCCCAATTTGTAAGTGGAAAAACATTTTTATTAGAGTTCATCATTTAAATAAAAACTGGAGAAAAGGTCGTTATTCAGTTTCACCATTGCTGAAAGGACATGCAGAAAAAGTTACAGCATTAGCATGTAATGGTGAGAAACTCTCTATACTTATATCATTAATGCAACACTTTTATGTACCTTTAAATCAGTGTTATTGGTAAGAGTTAATTAATAGTCATTAGTCTTTAAAAATGTTAGGTATGTTGAAAATGATATATTTTGACAACAAATCTAAATGCTTATAATCCCTGTTTATTTATATGTTATACCAGGAAAGTATATAGTTTCTGGGAGTGAAGACAAGTCATTAAGAATGTGGGACATGGCACAAGCTACATGTATCAAGAAATTAGATGGACACCTTGACACTATTACAAAGATTATTTGGAAAGTATGCAACCATTTTTTAAAAACATATTAACACACTATTAATTTTCATACTTTATTCTGGTAAAAGTTATGTCATTAATTTTTATATTTTTTAAAAATATTTTTTTTTGCATTTTGTTATGATTTTGAAATCAAGACAGGACTTTATTATCATTATGTATGTATACGTATATAATTATTCTTTTGTTAGTAATCTATTTGTAATGCAAATAGAGGACAGCATAAAACTTTGTCGAAACCTTTTATGAAAGCCCACTGCACTAATAATGTTACCATACTGGGGTCCTACAAATTACCGGACAATCAGTTTACCGGACAAAAGCTATTCCTGTCAAAAAGTGTTGTTTTTTTGGCTTTGATTCAAAAATCATACAGTCTAAATCGTACACACACTTTTTATTTCAAAGTAAATAACAACAAAACCACTCTCATGTAAATATTGTTGATTCAGTTCTTTATCTACAAACATGCCCTTTTGTTTACTAGTTATTTCATGACATGGTCATGCGGGGGAATAATCTGTTCTGCGCAGGCCTGAATATGGAGACCCTTAATGGGTTATTTTAGATAGGTTTTACTTTTAATTCTTCTCACCGTTATTTCAGGAGACAATCGTAACATATTTTAATGATTAAAAAAATTTAAATTTAGTCCAAACAGTATCTCGTTGTTGTCGTTTACAAAGAAATGCAAATTAAAAGCCATATAAGGAAACGGGTTACGCACATGGGAGGAAACTCTACATGAAATTTAAATCAGATAGATTTTATGGCTTTTGTAACATGCTACATGATGACCAAAAGGAAACTATATGACAAATAACAGAATTCCATTTGAACATCAAATTGTTTCATATGTTTAAGATTCATGAAGAACCAATACGTTAATTGAGTTAATAGTGTTAATTTTAATTACATCCCATACATTGACCTTTTCGTAAATTGCGTAGCTGCCGTGTCTAGTTTTAGAGACATATTGTTTTTTTTTGCAATATCTTAACCTTGTCTTTCAATAGTCGTAGTTTCCTCGATTTTGTCTCTCTTATAATGCCCTACTTTAAAGACACATCTCTACGGTCAAATGTTTAATTTCATGTTTGTTAAAGTAATGTTTACTTGCATTATGAACCCAATATTATTTGGGTAAAATTCCATTCTTTTTTATTGTTTTAAATAAAAGGTACAGCGAAAAAACATCATATTTTAATATGTAGGATCCCAGTATGTATTAAATTTGATTTTGTGAATTTATTTCCTGTCCAGTGTCAAAAAACACAATAATATGTGTACATGTATATTTTAGGGGAACACACTAATCACAGGTTGTGCTGACAGTTCTATACGTGTGATAGACTCTACAAATTTCACCCTGTTATTTTCCCTGCAAGGACACAGTGGCAGCGTTGATCACATGACACTTGTTGGTAAAGTTCTAGTTTCTGCAGCAACAGACAGGTTGGTACAAATGTTCTTGCCTTTAACATTAGAGCTTTATTTGACAAAGTAGTCTCTAGAAATACAAATAAATAATGAAATATGAAAAATATAAAGAAAAAAAACAAAAACAGACAAGCATAAATATATGTAATAAAATCTGTCTCAAATAGAATTCTGTCCAGGATAGTAATAAACCATCAAAAAGTTCTTTTAAGAGTATAAAATTATAATTGTCAAAATTTACTTTAAAATTACCAAAAATAATGTAAAATCACATTGTTTTCTCAATTATTTAACACACTTGGATTATATGTTTACAAAATAACAGAATATGTGAAATATGTTCCTAACTAAATATATATTCAATTGCTATGTTATTAATTGTTTGTAAAGTGATAGTATTTAAAGGAATGCTTTGTTACAAGCTCATAGCACTTTATATATCATTCTTTTAATTAAGTTATGATTTTCATCAAGATACAAATATATGCCATTTAAGGCCTAGTAATGATACAGAATAAGTGTTATTTTTTATATAGAACATTGCGAATGTGGTATCTCCCAGACAGAAGACTTGTCAACATATTCAGAGGTCATACAGATGATATTGAGGTATAACATGCTTTATTTTGATTGATCTTCATTTGAAAAAGTTTATAGCTTTTGAAAAGAGTACTTTTGCTTTTCTGTAGTTTCCTGTTAGAGGTGATGTGATAATTTTAGATGTGTTACTGTAAGGATTTGCTTGTTAAGATTGTTCATTATCTTGTTTTAAGTCAATTTTTTAAAATAATTTTAAACATGTATCACTACCAAGATCTTATCATTAATATTGTAAAATTTGTAAATACATGTATATTAAAATGAAGAGACACAGTAAATTGAAAAAAAAATCATGATGATTCTTACAAAGTTTTATAATTGTTTATGATCAGTTGCAGACAAAAAGCCCCTTATAACATGTTGAAATTTCAAAATTACCAGAATCCCTTTCCTTATGACAGGATAAAAGAAGTAAATGATATTTAAACTAGAAATGTGTCCATAGGACACGGGTGCCCCCACCGCGCCACTGTTCTGTCAATCTTATGACTCTAGGTCAAATATTTTTTGAAAACTAAAAATCTTTTTACTAAGTAAAGGGCAAGAACTTTACAAATACTGAATAAATCCCCAAGCAAACCCCAAGTTGAAAAATTGCAAATTTATTACTACTGTAAGTCAAGGGCAATAACTCTAACAAAACTGAAAAAAAATCCACATGCAAAGTCCCAGGTTCATAGCTTCACAGTGATGTGAATCATTATTCCTGTAATTTAGTGATGTTGATCATTATTCCTGTAAAGTTGGTCGATTCTAACTCAAGCACTCAAGGAACAAATAACAACATAATGAAACAGTTTTTACTAAGTCAAGGGAAAAAACTCTACAAATACTGATAAATCCACAAGCGAAACCCCAGGTGTAAAACTAAATATGCTGAGCAACATTCCCGTAAGGTTTAATGACTCTATGACAAATCCTTTTTGAGTTACATGCGACACAAGTTGAAAATTGCAAGGGAAATAACTCTAAAAATACTAAATATATCCAGACGAATATACCCAGGTGCACAACAACAGATGCTGATCAATATTCCTGTAAAGTTTCATGATTCTATGTCAAATCCTTTTAGAGGTACATGCGACACAAGTTGAAAATTGCAAAATTTTACTAAGTCAAGGGCAATAACTCTAAAAATACTAAAAATATACAGACAAAAATACCCAGGTGCACAACTTCACATGCTGATCAACATTCCTGTAAAGTTTCATGACTCTAGGTCAAATACTTTTTGAGTTACGTGCGACACAAAGAGAACGGACGGACGGACGGACAAGGGTAAATCTAAATGCCCGCCACTAATGTGGGGGCACAAAAAAAACACCAAACTGGTACACATAATCTGATGTTGATATTGGTAATGATACATTATTTATCAGTAAGGTTGATGTGATATTTTATTTAGATGTGACTTGTTTGCTATGGATCTGTCTTATAGACCAGACACATGGTTAAACATAAATTTTGAATAATGTACATTGTAATTCAAAATTAATGATCCCAAACCTGTATTCCCTAGATTGATGCCTAGTCTTGAGTTTTTATTTTAAACATAGTTTTTATGTAAGGACAGAGTCAGTGAATTGGTTGTAAATAGAGGATGAAATTTTTAAATAATTTTTGTTTAACATTTTGTGTCTTGATAGCAGATAATGTTGCCCAAAGGTAACTCAGTGTTTAAGTATAAACAATGCCCTTTGACCAATATTAAAAAGCTATCAGACTTTAAACATAAGGTCCTGTATTTCATACATTGCACATCAAAGAACTAGTTATTGCCGTTTCTAACATCATTCTTAACTTACACTCTTTTGAAGGATTGTGTCTAAATTTACAGGATAAACCTTTGGACATGTTTGTGTTGTTGTTGTTGTTATTGCATGTATTGTTGTTGTTACTCTAGTGTATGTATAGCCATGGTACACATGTTGTGACAGGATCCTGGGATAAAACACTAATACTGTGGGATATAGAGCATGCTGAACAGTTTCATATGTATAGTGGACATAATGAAGGTATTGTTTTTGTGTGTGGTCAATGTACCAAAAAGTTATTTGTCTGTCTTAATTTTTTAAAACATGTACCTTTTTATACTTTTTATGCCCGGGGCATATAGTAATTGTACCGTCCGTCCATCTGTCCTTCTGTCCATCCGTCTGTCCGTACGAGGTTAACCTAGAACGGCAAGTTGGATTTTTCTTAAGTTCTACCTGTACCAATGGCTTCTTAGTTTACACACTTACTAATCAATACAAAGTACATGATCTGGTCAAGTTACATAACTATGGCTTCCATATTTACCAAGTTATTGCCCTTTTCAGCACTTAGAAAATGAATAATGGTTAACCTAAAACGGCAAGTTGGAAATATCTTAAGTTCTATCTATACTAATGGCTTCATAATTTCCACACTTACTTATCACTACAAAGTACATGATATTGCCAAGTTATATAACTGTCATCCATATTTCCTAGTTATTTCCCTTTTTTCACTTTGAAAAGAGGGCCTTGTCTGGTTAACCTATTGCGGCAAGTTGGATTTATCGTAAATTTCTCTTAATTGCTTAATTTATTTAATGATATCTTGCATATTTGGTAGGTGGATACCTTTAATGGTCCTCTAATTATACCCCCAAAAATGAAGTTTGGGGGGGGTATATAGGAGTCACCCGGTGGTCGGTTGGTCGGTCGGTCGGTCCAGACGTCCGTTGCATTTTCCTTGTCCGGAGCATAACTTGAAGACTAATGGTTGGAATTCAATATAACTACATACAATGGTCAAGCACATTGAGAGGAAGTGCAGTGCACAAGAACCATAACTCTATCTTGACTAATTACAGAGTTATTGCCCTTTGTTACTTTTCCTTGTCTGGGGCATAACTTGAAAACTACTGGTTGGAATTCAAAGCAACTTTATATAATTGTCAAACACAATAAGTGGAAGTGCAGTGCACAAGAACCATAACTCTATCTAAAGTAATTACAGAGTTATTGCCCTTTGTTGCTTTTCCATTGCTTTTTTTGTCCGGACCATAACTTGAAGACTAATAGTTTGAATTCAATATAACTACATACAATGGTCAAGCACATTGAGAGGAAGTGCAGTGCATAAGAACCATAACTCTATCTTGACTAATTACAGAGTTATTGCCCTTTGTTACTTTTCCTTGTCCGGGCATAACTTGAAAACAACTGGTTGGAATTCAAAACAACTTCGTACAATTGTCAAACACAATAAGGGGAAGTGCAGTGCACAAGAACCATAACTCTATCCAAAGTAATTACAGAGTTATTGCCCTTTGTTACTTTTCCATTGGTTTTTTGTCCAGACCATAACTTGAAGACTTATGGTTGGAATTCAATATAACTACATACAATGGTCAAGCACATTGAGAGGAAGTGCAGTGCATAAGAACCATAACTCTATCTTGACTAATTACAGAGTTATTGCCCTTTGTTACTTTTCCTTGTTCGGGGCATAACTTGAAAACTACTGGTTGGAATTCAAAACAACTTCATACAATTGTCAAACACAATAAGGGGATGTGCAGTGCACAAGAACCATAACTCTATCTAAAGTAATTACAGAGTTATTGCCCTTTGTTGCTTTTCCATTGCTTTTTTTGTCCGGACCATAACTTGAAGACTAATAGTTTGAATTCAATATAACTACATACAATGGTCAAGCACATTGAGAGGAAGTGCAGTGCATAAGAACCATAACTCTATCTTGACTAATTACAGAGTTATTGCCCTTTGTTACTTTTCCTTGTCCAGAGCATAACTTGAAAACTACTGTTTGGAATTCAATACAACTTCATACAGTTGTCAAGGACATTAAAAGGAAGTGCAGTGCACAAGAGCCATAACTCCATTTTGACAAAATACAGTTACTGCCCTTTGATACTTTTCCTTGTCAGGAGCATAACTTAAAACATACTGGTTGGAATTCAAAACAACTTCATACAATGGTCAAGCACAATAAGAGGAAGTGCAGTGCACAAGAACTATAACTCCATCTTCAGTATTTATAGAGTTATTGCCCTTTGTTCCTTTTCTTTGTTTTTTCTGGACTTATTACAGAGTAATTCAATTAAACTTCATCAATGGCCAACCACATTGAAAGGAAATGCAACATATAAGAACCACAACTATCTTTAATTGCCCACAACCATAACTCTATATTTCAATTCTTTTACAAGGTATTCTGTTACTAATAACATCCTCATTTCCGAAGCAGTCTTGTGGGGGTATTAATCACATTTAATGATAGTTCTAGTTTTTTGTGGAGTAAGTAGTCTCTAGGGTCAGAGTCAAGGTCACTGGTTTAGAAAATAAATTTAAAGATTTTTGCTCATACAGCCTTTATTTTTTGGTTGATGTCTTCCATGTTTAATGCAAACATGCCAAGGAAGGTCTTCCTTCTTTGGGTATAGTAAGGGGTCATTTGGGTCAAGGTCAATGTCACCAATGTCAAGGTCACCAATGTAAAAAATAGATTTTTACAGGTGTATTAACCATATTCTATAGACAGATGTCATTTATAATTGATAGGAACATAAAATTTGATGGAGTAAGTGGTCAGTCGGGTCAAGGTCACCAGTGCTAAAAATAAATTTTTACACTTTAACTCATACAGCCTTAATTTATTGACAGATATATTTCATATTTGGTAGGAAGATAACTTGCATGGTATTCATCCTTTTGATTGGGGTAGGAATCAGTGGGTCAAGGTCACTTGTGCTAAAAATAGATTTTCACACTTTTGCCCATACAGGCTTTATTTATTGACAGGTGTATTTTATATTTGATAGGAAGATAACTTGCATGGTATTCTTCCTTTTGATTGAGTTAGGGATCAGTGTGTGCTAAAAGTAGATTTTAACATTTTTGCCCATACAGCCTTTATTTATTGACAGATATATTTTATATTTGGTAGGAAGATAACTTGCATGTTATTCTTACTTTGGATGGAGTTAGGGGTCAGTTGGGTCAAGGTCACAAGTGCTAAAAATAGATTTTTACACTTTTGCCCATACAGCCTTTATTTATTGACAGATTTATTTCATATTTGGTTGGAAGATAACTTGCATGGTATTCTTCCTTTGCATGGAGTTAGGGGTCAGTTTGGTCAAGGTCATCAATGCTAAAAATAGATTTTAACATTTTTACCCATACAGCCTTTATTTATTGACAGGTGTATTTCATATTTGGTAGGAAGATAACTTGCATGATATTCTATAGGTGTCAGTGGGTCAAGGTCAAGGGTGCCAAGTATAGATTTCTTACATTTATATATATTTGATAAAGTTGAATATTTATCACTTCACAAGTCATAGCAATGACTTGGCAACTTATATATTTCACAATTACAAAATGCCATGACTCTGTCAAGCTATATAACTTGTGTTTACAATTTTTTGGCAATGTTTCTGTCCATAACTGAGTGAATGGGTAAACATTTTTTGAAATATTGCTACTGACAAGAATCGGAGCCGGGGGCATTTGTGTTTATCAAACACGTTCTTGTTTGTTTTAAATTGATTGTTTTAAGCTTAATAGGAATTCCTAATTTCTAAACAGTCAGAACTCGGAAGTACTTATTTTTTGAGTCAACTGTTTACAAACCTGTTGATAACCAATAAAAGAAGATGGCAAGAAACCTGTTATTTCAGCTTTGGAAAAATGATAAGGCAGAACTGTTTACAAAACTCTATTTTTTATCAAGGTTAATGGTATACATTTGTGAACTGAGAGTTGTGTTTTAGTTAATTGAAGGGTCAAACTATAAAAATTGAGTAGTCGGTATAGAATGTGTTCACACATAGCTGTACATACTTGCTTGGCTTCATTTGGTTACCACTGCTCTGTTATTATAATGCTCAGATTATCATATTGTTATAATATATGTTTACATTTTGTATTACATGTATACAGTAGTGACATGTTGTTATTTTGATGGAGAGAAGATAGTTAGTGGTAGTGGAGACAATGATTTAAGGATCTGGCAAATTTCCCCACCAGGATGTTCACATATACTGCAAGGTCATGAAGGGGAAGTGGTAAGTACAGTCAAACATGTCCTTTATTTAAGATCTTAATACTTTAAAGGCACATTATTCCTGGGTACTAAAAATGTCAAACATGTGTTAAATAATGTTGTAATAATGTAATTAGAGCATGTTAGATGTTTAACAGCTGAAGAAAGTTATGTTGAATGTGCAGTTATGTGTTGTAAAGGTAGCAAAATGTAAACAAAGTAGTATTTTGACATCCAAACAAAATACTAATGTACTATAACTATACCAATTGCCATCAGAGCAAAAGAAGTAAAGCTAGTTCATCTATATGGCAAATTAGTTTTTTTTTTCTTGTTTTTTTGTTGTTTTTTGAAACCATAAAAAGATACCAAAAATAGAATGTTTTTGAGAAATAAAAATAATAGCATGTTTGAGGCATAATTGGCCTTTAACGAAGAAGCTGATGTGTACAGATGTTCATATTGAAATTAATGCTCAATATTTGTGGCATAAGCGTGCCGTTGGGCTAGCATGAAAAAGGTTAATGATAGTTAGTATCCATTTTATTTTTAATTCTCATAATAACTAGTAGGTATACATGTACATGTATATGATACATGAAAATTTTCTGCTGCCTAAAGAGCTAAGATATTTTTTAAATCTTGTAAATGAGGTATAATCAGTATTGATATCATTACAGTACTGTCTAGCAGCAAACCATCATGTGATAGCATCTGGATCATCAGATAGTACTGTCAGGATATGGAACTATAATGGTAAACCAGCTTTCTTCCTGAACTCATATCAAAACTAGTTTTCAAAACTGATTTAGACATGTTTTACTTTCATTACCTAATTTGTACATTAATAAAAGCAACAGTAAAACCATACCCTATTGAGCACACAATAGTCATTGCTTTAGATTGTCCAAATGCCACAAATTGATAGAATAATGGAATATGATGCCTAATACGAATATTTTCAATGGAATTAATAACATGAATAAAGACTTGACCAGTCATATCTCACTGAAATTTTGTCAAACACCTCTATGCTATCAGACTATATAGCAAACCCTTCCTGCATATCCATGCAATCTGACCAGGCTCTTTTCACTATCAGTTTCGTATTTTTCATATTGATATCCCTTAAAATTAAATTAGCCATTCTAAAATCAATGGAGGAAAAGTCTATTTTGCTACTTAAGGGGACTAAGGGTTGGTAAGAATCCAATTAATTAGCAAGCATCTACCAATTAATTAACAGATATTTATATATGATGTAGGAAAATGCCAGCATGTTCTACAGGGTCATCTAGGTATTGTTAGATGTCTACATATATGTGAAGAACGACTAGTCAGTGGTGGTGACCAGAAAAAAGTCATAGTTTGGGACTATAAAGTAAGTAATCACAAACATGCAATATTTCTGCACGAAATACTGATTGATATGGCTTGACCTATTCTTATGTAAAGACATAGTTTTAAAGTTAATTTGAGTATTAATATCTGAAGTTAACTTAAAGTTTACAATTGTTGTGATTTAACATTAAAACCTTTATTTTAGGTAAAGCCATGTTTTAGTTTTGAGACATATAGTGCTGCAAATCAGTCCATTTTACTAGCCTATTTAGAGGGGTAAGTGGTCTATGTCAGCCAACAGCAAGTTTCATATACCAAAATGTTCGTCTGGATCTGTAGTTTCTGGAATGGATATTCATTTGGCCCAACCCCGATGCGAAGCTAAGATATCCAAGATGGCGTCAAAGATGGCCGCCAAATCCCTAAATATTCTAGTATATTTCCGTTGGCTTATTTCCTTTTTCAGTTTTGTAAATCAATTGAAATTTTGCATAAAATTCCTTATTTTCAACTTACTCATGCTATAAATTTTGACTTTATTGATTTTTTTTCTAGTTTTTATCGCCTAATTTAAACGAAAAAAGAAAAAAATATGTTGCAAACTGGGTGTCCTTTTCTGAATATCTGAATATGTGTAACGTATTAGTTTTATTCTTGATTAAACTGAATAGCATTCATGATTTCGTTTAATATAGCTTTAAATCTAAATCTACACATATTTAGTATAAGTAAGAATAAGTGAACTATGCCATAAATATGTTTTATTGATCTAAATTCATATACAAAGTGGGTGGGGTATTACGAACGGGGAGTCAACTTTAAATTAAATACTTTTTTGTTTTATATTATAATAGTGATATTAAAAAGATTAACAATTTTATGTAATTGGTTAGTGATGAGACATCTTACCTTTCATAGAAAATGCCCTGCATATTTGTCTACATGTTGAAATATCTCTTTTATTTGTTTTATGCACACAATAAGGAACTAATTTACTGACCTGCAATTCGGTATTTGCGTTGACCTTATGCTAGCCTTTTGTTAAGTGTGTTTCTCCTTAGCCATAAACATTCATTGTTAGTCTTCAAATGTGATTTTGATTATACTTGTAGGTCACTGTTCAAGACCCATAAGTTAAGCATTTATTAAGAAATAATAATAATATCTATTTATTAACTTACAGAATTTCTCGGACAAGATTTATCTCCACAACCATCATTATTGTAGGTTACTTCCCTCTAACATGTTTTTATTTCAAAGAGTTATACTACTTTATGAATAAGAGAATTTCTTTATTATGCAGGCTGTTGATTTTAAATATTCGAGCGTGCTGTCAGACATGCAGCTCTTGTTTTAAGGCATTGGCTTAACATATGATAATCTACAATTGAACCATATTTGGAGTTTTGTCATTATTGATGACGGATATAATATATACATTAAAATGTAAAATGTAATTTGCTAGAACATTTAAAATGGGTAGGTTATTCAGTTTACAGTAAGATACTTTTCTGCTAGACTGTATCTGAATTATGAATAAAATATTATATAAATATAAATAAATATATATTGAGTGAATTGAAAATATATATTATGAGGGCAGTTTCTTTTTAGCTCAACTATTCGACGATTAAGGACAACTATCCTAGTCGCCCGAGCGTCGGCGTTAAAGTTTGCGTACCATCTCAAAGTCCATTGACATATGGCTTTGAAACTTGCACACTTGTTTACCATCATGCCCTCCACTTGAACACTGGAGGAGGTCTATCAAGCATTTTGACAGAATTATGCCCCTTTTTCAACTTTGAATTTACATTACCACCTCAGATAATTTCAAAATTCCATCGACATATCCTCAACCTGTGTACAGAGGAGGTCACTGTATCAAAATAGAGACATACAGAATCCCTATATAAAGCCCGACACGACAAAATTGAAAATGTTGCAGGCTCGGTTTGATTGAGCCTGTTCATGGACAGCCTTTTTTTACAATATTATGTCCCATTTTTAACTATCAAGCACTGAGAATAGTCGAGCACGCTGTCCTACTGACAGCTCCTGTATATGATTTTGAGCATTTTGTTTCAAGTTTGTTGTTAACTTCATTGGAGGAATTAAGAAAAGCTTTCAATTGGATTCAATAGTTCATCTTTTCCCTGGCGGGTATTTGAGAGTAATAATATGCGAGGGGGGGGGGGGCGGCGTAGAGTAACTTGCACTTTCCAGTACCGTTCATGAACACCCGTACGAAAACTTCCGCCCTGAAAAAAGCAGAAATTCCGCCTAGCTACTAGGCGTAATCCGTCTAAGGCATTTCAGGTTTACATATCACAGATTCCTCCTATAAGCAGGAATACGCTGCGAAATATGCAAATTTTCTTAGGAGGAAAACAGTTAGGGTAGCAGGAAAAAAATCCTCCTTAGAAAATTTAAGCAGGAAAAAATTCAGCTTAAAGAAAGCATTAGCAGGAGAAAATTCCGCCTTAGGAAAATTCTTAGCCGGAAAAAATTCCGCCTAAAATATTTTAACCAGGAAAAAAATACCTACTTAGAAAATCACTAGCAGGAGAAAATTCTTCCTATTTTAGGAATACTAGCAAAAAATCCGCCTAAGGAAATGAAGTTATTCAGTTTTGTGATAGTACACTAATAAAGCTGAATTATGGATGGATACAACATTATTTTTTAGCTGCATAAGAATAATTGGAATCCAAAAAATAGATAAAAACAGAATCCCTAAAGAAAGCCCAACACGGCAAAATTGAAAATGTTGCAGGCTCGGTTTGATTGAGCCTGTTCATGGACGGTACTGTCAAGTGCATACTACCGTCCACGCCCCCTAGCACCGGCTTAAGCAGAATTCAACATTTAAACGTGAAATAGTAAAATTTTGAATTTAGAAACATCCGCAGATGTGTTCAAAATTGCAGACAGACAATAGGTGATCACAATAAATTTTTACAAAGCTTTTAAGTTATTTTTGTGAGCTTTACCATAATGTTTTCTACATTAGGGTGCATGTACAGTACGTAAAAGAGTCACACAAAAAACAGAAACACGAGTTATATTTTTATTGCACTGCTATTGTATTGTTTTAATCCATGGCAAATTATTTCATTTTACTTCACTGTAAATGTTTTTTGTTTAGCCAGTTGTTTTCATTTTTATTCCAAGCATAACTGATCTGCTTTAACTTATGGTATCGTTAATATCCTTGTCCGTGACTCCTCCCCTCCCATTCTTTTTACACCAGCTTGAGACATATCCTGAAACACAAACAGTCATCAGTAAAACACTGCCACCACTAATATCTTATATTATTGTTTCTTGTCATTGTATCCAGTTATAATTATACATGCATTTAAACTATAATTCATTACAACCAAACTTAGTGTTACAAATTTACTCTCAAACTTAATGCAAAATTATTTAATTTATTTGAAATATATTTTTATTGTTTAAATGTATCCAAAAGTTACTTACCTGAATTTATATGATATTGGTATTTATCTTCTTATCCAAGGTCATAATGTAGCATTCAAAATTCATTTACAACTGAGCATATCCAGATTATTGTCATTTTCATTCACAAGGCTAAGTCTTTTTTTTTTTTCTTTGAAAAATTCAAAAATATTCCATCCTTACACTTTAAACAAAATATTATCTCAAAAATTGCTTATATATTATCACCACAATTTTTAACTATCAATAAAATCCTTTGTTATTTGCTTTATTTCCACTGTCTAAGCTTCTGCTGACCCATATTTCCTAGATTTCAAATTATGGACAAGTCCATGATATGATGGTAAACAGGGATAATCCAACCCATCGTTTTATTTTCACAATTATATAAAATTACAGAAAATAAATGGAAAAAGAATCCAAAATTCATAATAAATATCTTTAAAAAAACTTTGCAAAGTCCTTCTTAACAGACTCATCATATAAAATGTACAAAGTAACTGTTGCTTCCCCCCAAATAAATCGCATGGAACAGTCTGGACTGTAGCAGAATTTACTATCTGACCTGTGTGTTATCAGGTCTGTGGTGTTAAATCATAGTAGAGTGGTTACTAGAGGCAGTATTTATTTATTTATCCTGTTGATAAGAAATTTTCAGGGATATTACTCATTTAATTATATTACATTAAAAAGCTTAATATATGAGTTTAGTTCATACCCAAATTTAACAAAGTGAAATATATTCTATGCAAAAGTCATCACAACATCATTATATAATATGTTCTAAGTTTTAGTTTTGTTGTGGAGTTTTTTTATCAATTAATGATTATGTATGTTTATGTTTGTACAAACAATATTTTAGTTTTGAAAATTAACAATGAATAAAAGCAGCAAAATAATTGTTGATCACTTAATAATCGATTTATTATATACCTGTCATCTGCAGAAATTTCTCCAAATTCAGAAATCTGTCTAGTAAAATTTTCTAAGTTCAATTTCTGGTTAACAAGAAAGTCTAAGTACATAATTCCTGTTAACAAATAACTGACAAAATTCTAAGTCCTAAAACCCGTCTAAATTATTGCTCATCCCATATTTTCCGCCTAAGCCTTAGGCGGAATATGAAATTGCTTAGCAGGATTTTTTACAAAATTCCGTGTCCGTCTTAAATTAGCAGGAAAATCTTATATACACGGAAATTTTAAGCGTTTTCCTGCTTATATTAGGCGGAATCCTGCTATCTTTTTCGTACGGGCAGGCTCAATCAATCCGAGTCTGCAACAGCAGGTTACCAGTGTTATATTAATAGGTCCTTAGAGCACAGTTCAGCCACCGAATCGTTCCTGGACAGGCTGTCAAACAGTTTACCAGTGCTAGTTGCCCTCACTTTCGCAATGAACTAAAACTTCTGTACATAGCAGAGCAGTGGTACAGTGCAAATAACCGTAGAAACTATTTCATGATCAATCGCAACGAAAGTGACCTGCCCCGTCCGGGAATCAAACATGGGTTGCCCGATTCACAGTCCAACGCTCTACCAATTGAGCTAACCGGACGACTTGGTCCTTCGGGATCACTGATTGCAAAACTTTTATAGTTGAGGATTGGATACTACTTAGTTGGTACTAAGAGACGTGAGATATGGTCTCTCATGAACAGACCCCATCAAACTGAGTTTGAATTATCAACTTTGCCATGTTTAATTGCTCTCAAAGGATCTTCTCTTTTCCTGATTTTTACAATCATAATGCCAATGACATGTTAGTTTACTTTATTTACTTTTATATTGTTACTAGAGGGATTTTATGTTAAGTCTCTCTACTATTTCACAACCGGAATTAAATAGCACTTACCGCTACCTAGATGATATCCTTATCATGAATAATCAAATTTGATCAAGTGAAATCTTAAATATATCCAAGTGAACGTAAAATGAATAAAACAAACTCTTAATATTTTCAAATTTAAACATTTCTATCATTAACAATAACATAACTAAAATCTATGATACATGTAATTGTTTTTTTTTTTAAATAACGTTGTTAACTGTTCACATGTACTTCATGCAACATCATATTGGGTATATATATTTCTAAGTTAATTAGATTTGCCTGGGCCTGCTGTCGTGTGGATGATTCTAATGAACGCAATTTATTTATTACTGGCAAACTTCTTTAACAAGGCTATCGCTATCATAAATTACGTAAATATTTTACAAAGTCCTGTCGTCGTAATTCAGATATATTTAAAATTTAATTGTACTTTAAAAACTCTTTTACGTCTAGGTATAAGCAGGCCTGATTCATGTGGAAATTACAAATTATCTGTGGCATGCAGGCTTCATAACCTCTGATCCCCTTTCAAAATTCCATTTTATTTAGTTGCGCTCATTGTTTTCTTGTTTAGGGCACACACATTCTTGTACTTGGGGACCATACGCCGCTTTTTATGGAATGACACTAACGTGTCACATTGAAGGTTCCATGATAACCACAATATAAGCGCGTCTGCGGTTGTTTCTAAATCCAAAAGTTCACCATAACCATGATTAAATGTTGAATTCTGCTTAATTCGGTGCTAGGGGGCGTGTACTGTAGTTTGCACTTGACAGTGCCGTTCATGAACAGGCTCAATCAAACCGAGCCTGCAACATTTTCATTTTTGACGTTTTGTGCGTTCTTAATTGTAACAGTTTTAATTTCGTCTTCTGTCTTGGTTAGTGACGTTCTTGTTGCTCTGCCTTCCTTTCTTGCATCGAGTACTTTGGTTATGGTAATTAGGTTGTACCTTAATTGTACATATTTACACGATCATGTACATGTATTTTATTTATTTCGTCTAATGTAACCATAACAATTGTTAGAATTTTACTTGGCGGGATTTATTTTATTTACACTGTGTCGTCATATAGGAACATACCGGTAGTGGAAATTGCAAGTTACCTACCATCCACACCCTCTAGCACCGGCTTAAGCAAAAATCTCAATTTACAAAAAAATGGTGAACTTTTAAAGGAAGTGAAGACACGTCCATAGATGTATTCATACGAAAGTGGTCATGGTATCTTCAATGTAATATGTTCGTGGAATTTCACGACATACAACATATTGTCCACAAGAAATAGAGAACAATGGGCGAAACTAAATAAAATGGATTTATAAAACGGGATCAAAGGTCAAAATATAAACTTTAAAAGCAGGTAACATGTCCAAAGGGTTATTATACACTATTTATCCAAAGGGTTATTATACACTATTTTAAAAGAAATATAAGAACCACATAACTCGAAAAAGGTCAAATAGAAGGAATTTAAATAACACAAACACAAATATAATGCCAAGCTGAACGATTTTATAGAAACATTATGTTTTATTCGACTACTATGCATGTTTCATGAAACCGAAGGTCAACAGAGTAATGATCTATGTAGATAAAATATCAAACTTTTTATATGACTATTTTGTCAATTTAAGAAACTTCAAAAAAAATTACATTTCATTTGATATAAAAAAAGTGTGTAACATATAAATAAAGGAGCAGAGGTTGTTTTGCATACATTGTACTTTTCAAATCCTTAGGTGAACTTACGACAAAATCATGCTTATTAAATTGGTAACACATTTTTGAACAGATTTTTAGATCTGACAGGATACCTGTAATAGTATCACACTTTGAAAATCACCTTATGTTTATTAACTTACGTAAAAATTGTCATTCCATATAATCAGTATAATCGAGGGGTCAGAGTATCTTTAGATTTTTATTCATAGTGGGTGGGGTACGATTTGAACACTAATTCATTAAAAAACCAGAAGCAAATTATCATATTCCTAGTTTAGTATGTTAATCAGTTACATGGAGTGCACTAGAGAAGCTATAATTTGACAGAAACACAAAATTTGGGGAAATAATTGATAGAACAAGTAAGTACCAGTTACAACCTTACATTGAAAAACTATTTTAATGTACCGCCTCTCATTTTATATGTCTTACTGCATAATTACATAGATAGATTTCTAAAGATATGATATGAAAGCATTAAAGCATTACTGTCATGAATACATTACAATAGTTGAATAACAAAATAAGTAATAGATATTTCTCTATTTAACCTAAGACAAGATTATCATAGCAAAAATCCATATGTTTAGCATTATTTTGCTTATTTACGTATAAAAAAGCAAAAAGCAACCTGTTTTCTCCAATAAAATTAAATCTCTTCGTATAAAACGCTTTAAACGATATCTTCCGTGCAAAAAAATCACTTGAAATACAAAAGCGGGACAAATATGAGCAAAAATTAATATTCTAGAATATTTGGGGATTTGGCGGCCATCTTTGACGCCATCTTGGATTTTTAAGCTACGCATCGGACTTGAACCAAATGAATATTCATTTCGGAAACTACAGACCAAGACGAACAATTTGGTATATAAAACTTGCTGTTGGCTGACATGGACCACTTCGGTGTCATTTTACCCTATGAATTTGCAGCACTAATACTAAATCAACAATGTTATCATATATAGATATCATTTTAAATGATAATTTTAGAAATTGATTTGAAATGAATAATAAATTGAGTGAAGAATAATTTCGAAAATTAAATTGAAACAGATAAACAAAATATCTAAAAACATACTTTTTAAAGATAAACAAAACATGTGATACTGCAGTTAAGAGCTAATAAGTCACACATTCAACTATACTTAATTGTTCAGCATCTAAGGGACAATGATTTGCCTCCATGACATATATAAATATATATATATATACATTGTATCAGATAATTCTGATAAAACTTTTGTCATATGTTTATTTTTTTTTTTCAGAAAGGAGTTCAGATGAATATTGTACATAGACATCCATCATTGTTACATTTAATGTGGGTCAATGAAACTAAGTTAATTACAGCATCTCCCGAAAGACCAGGCACTGTGGCAGTACTCAGTTACTGGTAGTGAATCTACAGATACTGGTAGTGAATCTACAGATACTGGTAGTGTTGGTAGAGAATCTACAGATACTGGTTGTGAATCTTCACATAAAAGTCATATTTGGAATTTGCCAAGATATTTGAATTTGCCAAGATATATTGGACATTCTTATAATTGTAGATCATTCTCCAGATGAGAATTGCTCAGAAAGACATTTGATGTTACTAGAACTTATAGTAAATATCTTTTAAAGAGTTCAAAAGCTTACGATTATTTGGGAATAATGATTATAGTGTGATTAATTTATAAAGAACTGGGCATAACAAACAAAATAACAGTTGATAGTAAAGAAGTAGAACTGTAGCAAGCTGGGACCTTAAGACATTTAGAATTGCATAGAAATTTCAGACAATTTCATCATTGTAGATCTATCAAGATAAGAATTGATCTTTGGTTATCAGATTTTCTAAGGAAATTTTAGCTAAAGAACAGCTCTTTTTGATAGTTATTGGCAATTAATGAAATATACCTGGCCAACTATTCTTCTGTATGGGCATAAAACTAACATTTTAGACAAAAACAAAATCCAAAACTAAAGTAGTTTTGTTCTGCTATTTATCTATTGTTATTCAAATAAAAGATCAGAGTAGGAATCTATCTTTATGTTTTTATAATTTCTCAAAATTACTGGTATAAATGTCAATATTTGTAAAGTCAATAAGCTATTCAGAATGTATAATAGTCCGTTAAGTTTAGATTCAGATAACTTTATTACATTTTTCATGAATAAGTGGGTGGCTTAAGCTCATAATTTATAATCATGCTTGTTATTTGATTTCACTCAAATCAAAATTTATAATACTGTCTAAATACATTCCATTAATGTAAATGATGAAGTTTTTTTGGTATCTTTGATTAATAATAAACTTTTTTTTTATTTCTTTGCAAGCACTCAAATTAAAATTTGCAACACTGTTTGAATACATTCCATAGATGTAAATGATTATTTTTTCTGTTTCTTTAATAAATAAATCTTATTTGAATTTTTTGCAAATCACATTTAAATTAATTTTCTTTATGTTGAGTAAATCTCATTTGTGTTTTTTTCTCCATGTTTTGCAAATCTCATTTTAATTTTTTTTTAATTTCATGAAAATTTAGTAAAACATTTGATTAAATTAGTCTTCCCGTCCATTTTATGCAAATTATGTGCCAAATACATGTACATTTATTAAAAGTGCAAGTATGTATTTCATAAAATTTGTGTTATTCATATTTTCATTGTAAATGATTTCTTATCAGATATTTATATGTATGTATTTTTAGCTCATCTGTTCAAAGAATAGTATATGGAGTTATCCTTCCTAACTATGCATTAGCAGCATTGTTGTAACACAATGTTAGGGTTTTACACGGATCTTCATTTCTTATAGACCACTCAGGAGCATTTACATGCAACTTCAGATACCCTTCCATAGGTCATTTCTTGTGCATGACCATAAAACCTGAAATTCTACTGAATTATTCCCCTTACTCTATTTCGAAAATTCCAGCATGGCAGTTGTTTTTCTGTCAAACTCTAAGAACAGTCAAGTATGCTGTCCATGACAGGTATTGTTGTTTTCCTTCTATCAAACTGTTAAATATCTTAGTATAAAAACAATTATGTAAAAATAATACAATTAAGTTTTTATCTATTTGTTAATTTTTGAAATCATGTGAAAATGTTCATTTTATGAAGTTTTGTGAACGAAGTACAGATGTACATATACAAGTAAATGGCATTATATTGACAGCTCTGGCATTGTACATGTCATGTTTTTCAGCAGAATAGTTTGATTTTAGTTTTATAGAATCATTTGTTATTTTATGAGACTTAATTTCATATTTTATGAAATGTGTGCCTTATACTTCTTTTATTAAAAGTATGAACAAGAAAAAGACTTGAGATTTCTTGAAAAGTGATGGTGGAAGAGAAATAATACAAAATTGCATATTAATAAACTTGCTGCTATGAAAAGCCACACAATTGCCCATGATCTAATTACAAGTGTCACATGACATATTTTGAGTTTGCAGCCATTTCATGATTTATAGTGAATACTTGTGTATTGGTACATACATGTATAAATGTACATGTAGGGCAAAGGAAATGTATCTGCAGCAACACTCTCTGACTTCACCCCTCCCATCACATACATACAAGTGACAGGGGGGATAGATAATATCACAAATTTATCTAAAACCTTAGCATGGGCTTTGAATATCATATAATACATTACAATATTTATGATATATATGTTGTATGCTATTCTCTCTTGTCCCATATAAAAGAACATGTATAATTATGTGATATAATAAGCTACCACATGTAGTTTCATAATTTATTACATATCAATAATGTTTTATTACATATCAATAATGTTATCACATCTACAAAGTAAACACATGTAAAATAGTCATGAGGCAATGATTATGTCACATGAACACAAAAATTATTATGACTCAATCTGGTCTTGTAACACATAAACACAATATTCAAACATTGCATAAATCACTGGATTATTGTATCTCACATGAAATATACTGTACCTCAAGCAAAATATATCACACAAGTCTATTGTTTCTACAGAAAGATGTTCTTATTTTACTCTCTTGAGCCCACTCAATAAACAAGACACATATTTCATGTCACAGAAAACAATATTGTCAAGTTGCACTGAAATTTAAATATTATTAAATACAAACCTTATCAAAATAAAACACATTTAAACTGGAAATCTGCCAATAGTGACAGATGCCCCCATATTCCAATGTTTTGTCAGTCTACAGACAACAGGACAGACCAACAAAGGCTTATCTTAGAAGACTAAGCCCAGCATAGCTCACCAGATTTATATTGCATAGATTCCTAAGAAGTTGATCTCGAGACATTTTCCAGTTCTACTTCTATTGGTAGTTTTAGCAGTAACGCTTCATAAACAGTGATTATATCAAGTCAAGTGTTGAACAAATTCAGAAGCTGGGAGATTGTTCAACATTTCTTTTGCCTTATATAGCAGTTAACCAAATTGTCTCGTCAATGTTCTACAGTTGCCACAGAACAAGTGTGCGATGATCCTTTTGTCCACAAGTTTTTCTTAAAAAACTTTTCCAATACAGCTTAGATGGCCCCTTAAAAAGGCCATTATTGTATAATAATAAGTAACAACTTTAGTCAGAGGCTCAAAAGGATGTTACATAGCCACCCTGAAATAAATCAATCAGGTACATATAGCAAAATTAACAATAATTATTGTCAATTATAAGAGACACAGCATTAAGCTATTCTTGAGACATCAATTCTGGTGAGCTTAAAATGCCACTATGGACTTAGATTTTAACCATGTTATGTTATCCTGTATATTATTTATAACACATGATTGACAGATTATTCATTTATGTTATAACGAATAGTTCAGTATGAATGTATATTTTGTTCCCACACTAATCAACATAAAAGTTATCTTCAAACACTTCTTGACAGTCATTCTAAAAATATTTCACCATGGCCTTACACTGCAAGTACTTTTTCCAACACCATACACATTTCTTGGTAAAGTAAATTAAATTTGTCTGAAGTCTGTTTATAACAAACATCTTTTAAGCCTTCAATCTCAAAGAAGTTGTCCTCCACATGTGTAGCTTCACAGAAAATAAAAATGTAATATTTTAAAACCCTGCACTGAAGGTTTATTAAATAAAGTTTAAACTAAAAAGTACAAATGCTATCTATCCTTGGATTGGAATGTCACTGGTAATAAGTCTTTGGCTGGGAATCCATGATTTACAAGTAAAATAATCACCATTGTAACAAATGGTGCCATTAATAACCACTGTAAATCCTCTAAAATTATCTGATTAAACCTGAAAAAATAACAGTACTTTTCATATTATAAGGCTATATATATTTAACTGATATGTTTAATTTACGAAAGCTATTTTTGCACATTCCCTTACAAAAGTTTCCTACACATTTTAGAAAGTTCATTTGAAAAATCTTTGTTTAAAGTCTGGTTAGGATGATAATTTGATAAATTGTTCAAAGATTTTTTTATGATTTTTAACTTTAAACTAAAACAGACCATGGCAACAATCTTGAGGAAGTATAGCAAATGTTGGCAACAATCTTAATGAAGTAAAACATTCAAGTATATAAAAACACCAACTGACTTGTCATAGATACACTAAACAGTCCCTTGCTTGCAAACTAGGACACAATAATGAAGTATGAGGTGATCTGGTAAAAAAAATTTTTTTGATAATTTTAAAGTAAAATTTATTTTCAAAACACGCTGGTGTTTAATCCAATGCAAATAAATATGCGATAAAGTACCTTTTTGTTAGCCTAGCAAATAAATAAAAACTCAATATAAATCTAGCAGTTGATAAATAAACTTTACAAACAGACTTACCTTACAGCAAAACCATCTTGAGCAATTAGACCATTTTTATTGGTTAAAATAAGTGTCACATGACCATGGCTTGGTTTAGGGAAGGAGTCCACAAATATACTGTATGCACCAGGGTTAGAATATACACCTCTTAGCAGAAGGTTGCTCCCAAATAATACCTGAATAATAATATATAAATAATCACAGATAATTCATAATTAATTATAAGTTATATGTAAAAAATAATTCATAATTAATTATAAATAATATGTTAATAAAAACTGAATAACTACTCCATTGTTACAATTATCCTGTGAAAATTATTGCATCCACAATTTCTGTCTGTTTAGTTTTATAGTTTATACAGAATTTATTTCAGTCTGTTTGTGCAGGAAGCTGCTAGTATAAGCTTACAGACACAAACTCGAATTTGTTCCTGGAACCAACCAGTACTAAGCAATGATAAGGTTTGAACCCCTGTGGCTACTAGAGATCCTGAGATTACCAGTCCTTTGTCTTAACCACTCAGACATGCTGTCACTGTCTTTTTCTGAGTAGCAAATATTTTTTACTGGTTTTATTATCTATTGTGGTAAACTATTCATATAACAACTACACCTCCAGCTTCTAGGGAGTGAAAAGAAATATGTCATGTACAAAGTTAGGTAATTGAATGTTGAATTTCTATATAAACTTAACTGACATAAATCAGACTTTTATTTCTGTATTATAACTAACTTCCTCGCATCTTTAATCAAGTTTGTTGTCCAAGAAGAAGGTATGCTTACTTTTAAAGTATACAATGAAGTTCTCTCATTTGTTTTAACATATGTAGGGTCTGTTATAACAAAGTCTATGTGGAACATACTGCCAGTAATTTCAACCCTATTCCTGCTACTCTCTAGGATATACACACCAAACTGAAAAATATTTCAACATACGATGTTACGTAAGACTATCAACAAACTTAATTTTTCCCTAGTAGTAATCACTAATGCTATTCATTTATGAGTATACATTGAGTGTGAATCAAAGCTAAAATTATAAAATGTTGGCTTGCTTCCTTTCTATATTTTTCATATATATCAGACTGGTGTTTTCCATAGTTTTACTCATGTTTGAAATATTATCTGGCTTAGGCAGTGCCAGAAGTGTCATGTTTTATATAATGATGTCAATTCCGCTCATTTTAGAATGACACTGCATGCCTAAGATGACATCATTTCACAGTTATGAATGAACTTGTATATTCATATGATACTGTAAGAAAACACGGATGTTATGACATAAATCTTTTTGAAAAATAATTTCCTCACTGTAAATTATTTCAAATATGGTAGAATATGCAAGAAAAAAATCTGTGTTCAAGTCTCTCTTAGGACAGATATTCGAATCCAACCCCAAACACATGACTGATATTAACATTCTGACTAACCCCAAATTTTAACATCAACCCTTACTCTTCTTGCATTTTAAAAACTTCTTAAACAAAGTTCATGTATAAGCAAATACTGGGTGCAATTTCATGTAAAAACTGAAAAGAAGACCTATCTAGTTGTTGTTGATTCAGTTAGGCCTTAATGATGAAAATTTAAAAATATCTTTAAAAGTTTATCTCAGTATAAATACAGTCTAACTTGCCCATGCTACCACGTGTATTAAGCGACTTTTGTCTTTTGTCTTAAACGACCACTTTAAATTCCCCCCGATCATTTTCTCTCTATATCTTTAATGTATTAAGGGACTGTTGCTCAAAGCGAGCAGCGACTGCTAATTAGTCAGCTTATTGAGATAAATCTTTTCATTAAACAACCACTTTTACCTGTCAAGTAATTGTGTTTTTAGAGAATGCCGCCTTGTAATGTCACAAGAGTCAACAATCAAAACACAACAAATAAATGTGTGAAAAACTCTATTTCCCAAACCGTTTTAGTGTATGCAAATGAAGTTAAGTATATGTGTGACGTGTATTATCCAATAATATCGAATAAACAATGCAACGCTCCGCCACTACTGAGATGGTGTATACGCTGCGCTTGTTGACATTTAGACTGCATTGAATTGACCTTGAACTTGATCAGCAATTAAATGAATCGTAACAATTAGAAGTAGTTTGTTTATTTCAAATGAAAAAATACACAACAAAAAACATCTTCACTATTAGGGTTTTCGTGTTGGAGACAAGGAAAAACAATGGAGAAATTAAAAAATTCTGGAAAAATGTCAAACATGTACAAATGGATCAAAACTGTTTTGTCAATAAATATCAGAAAGTTATATTTTACATTAGCATCCATTTAGATTATCGGAGCGTACTAATTATTCAACATTTAGATAAATAAAGTTGAAAAAAAACGCAAAAGAAAGATGTCATTTATAAATTTTGACTTTTATATCATGCTTTGTCTTAAGAGACCATTTCTTTAAGCGACTGTTTTGGGTGTTTCCCTTGCACGGTCGCTTAATACATGTTTGACTGTATATGTATACATATATCATGACAAAACATATACCATATACATGTAGTTTGAACTAAAATGGTGTTCTATATAATAACATTTATACATTTTGTATACCTTTTTATCTGCAAATAGAAAATCATTTGGAGATTTAGTTTCTGATGGCAATGCAAGTGCATGTGTATGTTTGTAAACATCATCTTGAAATGTGTCAATAGATGTCTCTTCACCACTTCCCATGCAAATAAGTGTTCCGTCATTAGTTGCTATTAATAGTTCAAGGCCTTCTGATTGGACAACAAGGTCATGTGACAATATTTGCACCAATGAGGTTTCTCCAATAGGGAAGTGAGTTCTGCAAGTCTGATCTGTTGAAACCACATGAAGTGCCCCATCATTAGATAAAAACACCTGTAAATTTAACATCATTTATTCATTTTGAAGAATTAAGGCCATATGTTTTATTCCCAGCTTTAACATTAGAAGAACAAAAACATACATGTATGTAAAGAATACTTAATAACTTTGACTGAAAGACAGTAATAACAGAAGAAAATCGTACTGCCATACATCAAAACCTAAGTTGGGAAATCTTTTTTGTCAAAGTGTCACCATTTACTAGATACTTCAAAATGTAGTAAAGTTATATAGTAAGTTCCACTTCATTGATGGAAGAAAATACAAGGTGCCCCTCACCGTGCACATTTTTTTCAATTCATATGCTCCCATGCATTTGGGTAAAGCCATCAACTATTTTAAATCTCAAAAAGATAGCAAACATTTATGTATAATTAAAGTTCAGTTAAGGTTTACATCAAAGTTCAGCTGTATATCAAAGTTCAATTTATTTCAATAGCAGTATTGCCACTTGACTACATTCTATCCTTAAACAATAAACATACATGTATCTTACCATGTCTAAATCTTTCCTTGTATTTGAAACTTTTGTTACTAAAATATTTGATAAAATTGGGTGTCCAGTTTTGATTGGCCATTTATCTAATACCTTTCCAGTCACGCCATTTATTGCAAACACATCTCTGAAAGTATAAAAAAAATTCCTGTTATCAGTTTTTAAATTTTCAAGTTAAGTCTTGTATATTTCTCTATCACATTGTAATTAACATTTGTGTATGCTAAAACCTAACAACTGATAAATAAGAAATTATTATCCTTTTATTTATGTTCAATAACTTCAAATACAGTTAACTATCGTTATCTTGACATCGCTTTTCTCGATATTTCGTTATCTCGATGAAATTTTGAAAGTCCCGATTTTCTTCCTTCTTTATCTATATTGGAAATATTTGTTTCTCTCGATATTTTTATTTCGATATTTTCAGTACCTCGATGTAAAATTTCAGCCCCAACAGTTATTTTCACACTATTGTCCTTTGTTTATCTCGACTAATAGTTTTCTTTCATCTGTTCCCTTCAGACATGTGAAAAATACATACTAGACGATAATTGCTCAATAGCGCGTTTCATAATGATGATTATGTTTATAACAAGTTTAGCTGTTATTATAAAAGTTAATAATTAGCATGTTGATTTACTTGTGTTCAAAATGAGTGAATTTTACCTTTCTTTATAAATATTCGCAAAACACTGAATCAATTCATTATGACTTTAAATGTAAATGAAATAGTGAAAGTATAGAAACGATATCGTTGCAATATTGTTTCACAACATCACCTCCAAATTAATCAGCGGTCGAACAATCTCGAGAAAGATCCAATAAATAATATGGGAGGATATCCGGATCAACCACCCAATCACTATATTGATGTATTACTGAGTAAACCTCACTATGTGTTTTTATCACAGACACCCGTATTTCCGCTGGTAAACATCCGCTAATATTACTTTGTTAAATATTGACTAGGCGTATGAAAACAAGACATGGGGATATCATAGTTCATTTGACATAAGGTATGCACATGTCTTTTGTAAAAATCAGTTTCTGCATTATTCAAACCCTAATATGTTTATCTCGACATTTCGATATCTCGATATTTTTTGGATGTTCCCGATGACTTCGAGATAACGAGAGTCGACTGTATAACAAACAACTTAGTAATTGATAAAGTCAATGCACAAGATACTATGAATTCACTTAATTTTGTGGGCATGAAGTTTCGTGGTTTTGTTATGAAGAACATTTTCATGGGTTCTTAAATTCATTGACTGTCTTTTTTTCAAAAAGGTAAAATGTGACGCAAAATAATTTTAAAGCAGACAAAATGAAATTTTGTTGCATCTTAAATTCATGGATTGACCTATCCACAAAAACCATGAAAATTAGTGCACCATGAATAATAATGATTTTACAGTAATTTTTGTATTTGATCCTCATGTAAATAATTGGTACTTGTTTGTTTCGATGATATAAGAATTCCTCATTAACAAAATAATGATATAATAACATACCCTTCATTTGTAGGAATGATAATATCAACATAACCGTCACCATCTACGTCTAGCAGTCTGCTGCCAGGAGAATTATCTCCGGACACCTTCGCCTCCCATGTTATCGTACCATCATCATTTAAACATATAACATTACCACTTGTATCTATAGCTATAATCTCCAACGTACCATCCCTGTTTACATCAGCTACTGTCAACTGTACAAATATAACCAGAGATTTTAGTTCTTCTTCACAAGAAAAACAACAGAAACGAAATACAACATGAGGGTTCAATGCTCATCTTTGAGTAAAATATTTTTTTATTTTCAATGCAGAAATTCATCAAAATCTATAAAATTCTTACTGTCTTATCTAAATAAAACAACTTGCAAACTATGTATGGGAATTTGCGGTCTTTATTACAGGTCAAGTTAAACTGGTCATTCCTTAAGAAAACTGCCAGTTGATTAAAAGCATAACATATCTACTTTCTTAGAAGTCAAAACATGTGTAGTTTATATTAACAAAAAGTAGCAATTATCAATATTTTAAAATATCTAATTTGAGCATAGTGTATCTTTAATAGATAAAATAAAATTAAAGATATTTTTCAGAGATCTCTTAAAGTAAATTTGTTTGCAATCTGTGTTTATGTTTTAAACAATATCACCATCAATAACTGTAACAAATTAGCATAAGCATTCAGCCTTTGGTCATTTTGGTCAATGTCAAGGTAAAGGCTGATGTAGTAAAAATTTAAAAAATCTTGTCACAAAAAAAAAGAATTCCCGCAAACAGTGAGATCAATTTAATTTATCATAAGCTACATTATGGGCTGCAACATTTGAAAAACTAAAATTAATTACCCTATAATTACATCACTTGTGAGTTTAATCTCATATGGTAAAGTTATGCAGTACGAAAAAAAAATATCAACATTTCATTTTTGAGTTATTTGCCTATTATATTATACCTGTCCATGAATGATTCCCATACTGTATGGAAAGCCTTTCCTGTCTTTAAACTCCCCTTCAGTCTCAATGACATGTACATTTCCTGCAGACGTTCCTAATACAATTTCAAGATGGCCGCCATTTCTGTCCATATCTATCACAGTTGGTGTGAACAAGACATAAGCTGGAAACCCCGATACTTTCTGCAATATACATTCATACCAGCATACTGTACCAATACAACATAAATACTTATTTATTGATGTACAAATATTTACATGGTTTCAAAACTGTCTGCAACCATCATTAAAATTTGTGTGATTAGTGATTACCTATAAAATATACACAGGCATTAAAAGCTATATATGACAGGGTCCATACTCTCAGTGCCTCTTAAGGAGGATGGACCCTTAGAACACACACACATAGCCATATATTATTTGCATACAAAGGGCAACAAGAAATTTTGATAGGTAATAGGTGACATCATTAAGATATATTCACTTAAAGTATCTGCCACCACCTTTTTTAGCATTATAAGAGTTCAAAGATTCTATTTCAATTCAATTTACACCTATTAGTGACTTTAAGCTTGGTTATTGGTCAAATACGTAATAGTAAACAAAAAACCATGTATTATAAAAAAATTGATAATGATGTAATTACTTTTCCATGTACTTGTTTTTTTCTTCATGTTATTGTTTTGTACACTATGTAATTTGTCTCAATTCAAAAAAGTACTTTTATCTTTACATGAATTATTAAGGCAATTCTTGGCATAATTTCTCTTGTGATTAGGTAATATATATACATATATAATTTCTCTTGTGATTAGGTAATATATATACATACATGTATATAATTTCTCTTGTGATTAGGTAATATATAAATATATAATTTCTCTTGTGATTAGGTAATATATAAATATATAAAGCACTTACTGTAGTAAGATCAAGGAAGATTGTTTGAAGAACCTTCATCTCTCTTAGGTTAACAATGGTGATTCCTGATACAACATACTTTCCTAACTCTGTCTCATTTATGTTGTTTATATGCTCAAAATTTTCTGAAAGTCTGAAAATATTCAAATAGGTTTACATCTACTATCATAGTGATATGGTCTTTGGTATATGTGTCATATATTATGAGAAAATCAATGACTGAAGAATGATTTCAATGACATACTAGTACATTTATTATTTGTTCGGTTTGTGTTTACGTCGCACCAACACTGTAAATATCATATGAACTTTCATGTTTTGGTGTAGGAAAACTTCCAGTGCCCTTTTACACATTATTTCAGACACCAGCTAGCACCAGAGTAGAACCACTAACTTAGTTCTTCATATAAATATAAATTCCCTGATAGAATTCAAACCTAAATCGATAGGGAGTACAATATTTATAGTTTGAGGTCACTCAGTCTTGAAATCTATTTATTAAACTACTAAGTAGCAAAAATGACAATGATGTAAGCTATCTACACTTAACAAAAATTCTACAGACATAAATGGACGATTTAAATAAAATACAAGTTTCAGTGATAATTTCTGAACTCAATATAATTAGTTCCTGAGGATTCATACCTGTACATGTACCTTAAAAACAATGGGGTCCCATGGAAAAAAAACAACTAAGGGCCAAACTATCAACCACCTAATATAAGCATATTGTGCATACCTGTAATCTTCATCATCAAAGTAATAGGAAACTGGAATGATTAACTCTTCTAACTTGTTGTCATTGTTGATATCAGCAATCACTGGGGTAGCCATAACATGGGCATCAACAGGGAGGTAACTCTTGTCCTGATACACAGATGTATACTTATTACATGTACCAGTGCATTTATGAAATCAGCATAGTTTTCACTACTTAAAACTTAAATCTAGTTATAGACTTAAACAAAGAATGACTAGAAGAATTAATTTGGATAAGACTGTTCACAAAGCAAATACATTTCCTGTTAAGTCATTAAGTCAATTATATATTTACATGCACATTTATTATTGGTTAGGTTCTAAGTTACACCTACACTGTACAGGCCATATGGCCACTTTCTAGCTTTACTGTAGAAAATAGCAGATTCACATTATTTCACAACCACTATTAATAAGCTACCAAGATAGTTTCTTAACATCAAAGAAACCATAGGCTTAATTGTTTCCTATTGAAGTTAAAGAGTAATATCTCAGAGGAAAATCTACAGTTATTTTCATAACAAGCAGAAAAAAGGTTCAAACTAACAAGGGAACAAACAGAATGCTTACATGTTTAACACTATCACTGGCTTCCTTTACATATGTTTTGATATCATCCCCAGATACCGACACCACTTGTTTATACCAATCTTCCTTCACATACCCTGGTGCTATCTGTTAGGTAGTTATAACAGTATTTCTATTTTACACTTAGTTTAAAAAAATATATTTTAAAAGCAAATATTAAGAGGATATTTTTTCGTTTGCGTGAAATATGGAATATATTTTCACGAAACATGATAAAATGCCACATATTTTGTGGCATTTTATCATGTTGAGTGAAAATATATACCATATTTCACAAAAAACGAAAAAAATAACCTTTTTATTTAATTTCATTATCAAAGAAAATGGTAACGAATTCCCTTGCTTGCTATCAACTGCAATTGTACAGCGCGCAGTAATTTATGCGTAAGCACGCGCTGTTTGGCGCTATATTGTGACGTCATGTAAACAACTCTTTAACCGTCTGTACAGCGTTAATTACTGAATTAAAGATATTGGTGTTCGGATTAATTTTCTTAGTTAGACCTTTTTCTATCATGCTAGATAGTTTTTAAAACAATATTCAAGAAAAAGTTGTTTTGCATTTATCAGATTTTTCAAACAAAACGGCGAAAGAAGTCCCTTAAAATAAATATGAGTTTTGACTCCGCCCACTTTCATATTTATATTTCATATTTATTTTCAAAAAATATGAAATATATTTGACTGATATAGCACCATATTTCATGGGTAAAATTAAATAAATAATAATACACTGCAAATATTTTACATAATCAGAATTTAGACAATAATTTCTTCTTGACACTTAAAGTACCATTTGATATTCTATGCAAACTATGAAACTAAGTCTTTATTCAAATAAATTAGTTGATGTTCACTAGATGATAGTGATATCTACAAAGTAAACAAGA
Organism: Ruditapes philippinarum; assembly: GCF_026571515.1. Lineage (NCBI taxonomy): Eukaryota > Metazoa > Mollusca > Bivalvia > Venerida > Veneridae > Ruditapes > Ruditapes philippinarum. The sequence continues at coordinate 180,924 of NW_026856137.1, forward strand.
AGACTTACACCTTAAGTTTTTTACAGTCACTGGTACCTATTGGCATAACACAGATTAAGAAGATGTATCTGCTACAATAGGTGACTGAAATTGTACTGAAATAGTGAGCAATAAAAATAATAATAATGATAGTAATAATAATTATGATAATAATAATTATATATTGCTCTCAAGAAGACAATTACCTCCATAAACTTGTCCTTTATGGCAGTTCCATTTGGTGTATAAAATAATATGTCACCAGAAAATGTTACAAACAGTATATCTAGCATACCATCTCCATCTATGTCAAACTGTAAATAAAATTAAATGAATATAATACATAAGTAGAAACATCTAAATATCAAAAGTAAAATCAACTGATTCTAGAGTAGTCAATATACATGTAACAAACACAAGTAAACATGAATAATATTACAAATTCACAGTATGTAAAATATTTCTTTGGCTATGTTTAAATTACTACTCACTAAAACAGTTTAAGGCTCATTTGACTTAATACAGAATCACAATAATGTTTATATTAGGCTAAATTGTTATATTTTAATTTGATACTCTCCTATAGCTTTAATTTGTAATGTTCATTATATACATATTCTGACTCAATAAAATGTTGGTAATGTCAGTGACAGTGCCTAATTAAAATATTGGACACGTGCCTCACTTTATTTATACAGCTTCACTAAATATCATGTTTTAGTTGCATTAACCATACATATTATGCTGTTTCTAGAATTATTTCTTTCCAAAAACTATATCTTTACTGAAACCATTAACCCATTATTTCATGAGCATTTTGTGAAAAATGGCTGTTTTCATTGAAAAGTCTCCCGTTACAAGTTCAAATTGCTATAATACTATAAAAACTGCTTCAACACTAATCAAACTTGGCACAAATGTTGACTGGACCATTGCCCTTGCAACAACATGCTCAGGCTTAATTTTCTGTTACCATGGCAATGAGGAGACATCTCAAAATTGCCAAAAATCACTATTTTGCGTTGATTTTTTCCATCAAAATTGATTTCAAAGTGCTGCAACTTCTCAATGGATTGAGATAGAGTCAAATGCTTTTCAGTGTTGGTTACATGTTACCTTATGATCAATCTGGGGTCATTTTTAGCCTCTCACAAGTCCAAAATTTTCTTGGCGATGAGGGGGACTCCGCCCCCCTTCAAACCCCCCAAACTTCTGGCAACCCCCTGATGTATCTTTTGGTTGGGGGGCCGCGCCGAAAAAGAGGTCAATTTTTTAACAACATTTCTCAAACAAAAACAAGTGTTGGGGGCCTAAATAAGGCATTTTTCACCATTTGAGACAACAAAAAGGGGGGGTGAAAAAGGCGTTAAAAGGCATGTATATAACGTAATGGGTTAACCAAGTAAGTTATAAATATAAAAATATAATATATAAAAATAAGGGCTTCTTCAATGTAATAGGGCTTTAATGTTTGAAGATGCCATCATAGACAGTAATTGTTTGCATCCATTTAATCACTGCAAAATTTCAGTCATTATTTTTTCCCCAATTTTTAACAAAACACCACTGAAATTCCCAATTCCATGGGTATGGGTCGTGTTCCCAAAATCCTGGAAAAAAACAACTGAAACCAATATAGCACATTGTGCTAGGTTTTTTCTTTTCTTCAGCATAAAACTAACCTGTAGTGGTGAAGCCAAAATCGATGTATCTAGTTTTTGTGTTGGCCACCTGGATTCAGTAAGTGTTTTACCATTCTCTGCCTCAACTACTGTTTTAGACTCACTTAGTGGAGCAGCTATAATATCAAGTCTACCATCTCCATCTACATCAGTTATCAGTGGGGCTGCTGCAAATGGGGAATGGGCAATTTCAGCTGTCCATAGTTTCATCAGATTATATCCACATCTGAAATGAAAAGACATCATTATATAAATTAATAAGTGTTCATATACACTAAGATAGTATAAGATTTTTCCCCGCTGTCTTTTTCGGTTTTTATCAAATATGCATAGCAGTATACAGGTATTTTGCAACAACAGATATAAACAATCTCTTCAAAAATTCTACTTATATTCAACTAGAATGTTCATTTAGTGAACATTTTGTGATAGTGTAAAACCAAAAAAAAAAGATGAACTAGGCACTGGATCTGGACAACAAAATTATGTTTTACACAGTCAAACAGACTGACTTGTATTCTTATTTTATGGGATGAGGTCTTATAGCAAAGCAACAATGGTAATGAGGGGCATGGAGGTAAAAAGGAATCTTTTGAGAGATATACTATGCTCATCCTTGAGTAATATATTTTAATCAAAGGAATTTATTAAAATCTATGAAATTCATACTGAATGAGTCTAATTTGAATAACAGAATAATTAAATTTTGCATGAGAAACTGCGTTCCCTATTACAGGGCAAGTAAAGACTAGATCTTAAGTCTTTTCTTAAAATAACTGACTAAATATTCATGAATAAATATTCTAAATATTGTGACCATCTATAGTGTATAAATTTTTAAACATAACATAGCTACATTGTGTGAACTCAAAAAAAATCTTATTTTATATTTACAAAAAGACTGTGTAGCAAATTATCAATATTTTCTGATATCAAATTTGAGCAATGTATATCTTTAACATTTATTTTACTAACTACATTTTTTTCTCAACTCAAATGCTATCACTGCATTATGAATGATGAATAATCAAGATGCTTGTATTAAAGTATGTTAATTGTTTTTCTTTAATTTTTGGCACATTTAATTCTCCAGGGCAAATGAGTTCTTTTATGGTGGGTTGGTTGTGTAGAGTATTCTAAGAGCCTACAAGTATTACCCAGGATGTCAATAACCGGAACAGCAGTAGCAGTCAGATTTGGAGAATTATTTGGCACAATATAGATTGCACAGACACACAGCTAGGGCTTTTCACATCCTATAAATGATCTCATCCCATAAGAATTTTTCTTTTAAATCATGTATTTTTTTGTTCCAAAAAAAAAATCAAAATATCCAAAAATCCTTACTTACATGTTACATCAGGTTTTTATTTTCCAAAATTTGCAATTTTAGCAACAACTTTTCCCAAAATCAAGAGGCTAGTTTACAAATAAAGAAAACACCAACACACCATTTTCATCATCCCCCAATTTATCATCCAACATAGAATCAGGGTCACAGAGACGGACTGTTAAATGTTTTGATTGGATTTGAACGGTTGAATAATCTGATCAATAATGATTATTCTAGATCTAGTTTGTACAACATAAACAAATAATTTATGAGATTCTCGAAAAAAAACAGGGAAATGTTACCTACCTCGTTCGTTCTATCTGATCAGCCTTTGCCTTTGATGCAAGATGAGCATCATCAAATCCATAAATTATGGTAAAATGAGCTAAAATAACGCAAAACTCTATGAAATTTGTCATTTTTGCATGGGCGCAGACATCTTAGTTTTACTAAAGTTCTGCCGAAAATTATCGTTGTCATCTTTCGGACAAGGTTGGAAGGTACTAAATATAGCTTGTAATAGTTTGACATAACAGTAAGCTCAAAGCTCTTGATAAGCATTTTTTCAATCATATATTGATTATGAGTAAATAAATATAGAGGGTTTTGTTTTTATTGGTGATTATAAGTTTTAGGCTATTTTTTTTAAATTTATCTCAATCATTTTACATAAGGATTCCTGTATAAGGCATACACAAGTCATGATGAGACTATGTGTAGCATGATGTCCATTTATTACATGCTTTTCGGTGATTTATAGAAATATATCAGTGATATAAAACTGGTAATTTCACTGTTTGAAACAGTGAAATTACCACTTTGATAATTTCACTGTTTTTCATTTAAGCCCCTTACGTTGTTTCAGTGAAATACCAGCGTGCACAGTACTGGGTACCAACTTAATGACGTGACGTCGTAAATGACGTCACGTTGTATTATTATTTGGCGCGCTTTTCATTCAGTATTAGGTTTAATGTCTTTTCAAAACGTTTCTTTGCATATAATAAAAAGAAGATTTGTTTAATTTAGTGTAAGATCGAAATATATTTCACCTTGTGAACACCAAAAGTTCATATTTCACTCGTGGCTGCGCCACTCGTGAAACATACCTTTTGGTGCTCACTCGGTGAAATATATTCCGATCTTACACTGAACTAAACAAATATCCTCTATGTATCTACAGCATAAATCTTAGAATGATTTACATTCAATTAATTTAACGTGAATAGTTTCATGATTATCACTGAATATCTGTGAGATCCAAAGGTAAAGTCTACATACCTTTAAATTATCCTGATGTTAGGATTTTAAATATCTTCCTTGATACTCTATCATATTGATCAATAAAATCAAAACTAAAAATATAAGAAAGGAAAACAATAATTTACCAAACAAGGTTAAACTTAAGTGTTTCCATTTCATTTAAAAACTATAGACATTTGCTTTTTATCTTCTGCTGTAACTTCATCTTCGGTTGAGAAAACATATTACATGTATTTAATATCTGCGTAACTTGGGAAAGGACTGTCATTGATAAAACTAGTAGTTTCAGAGTAAATGCAATTGGTATTTGTACTCGTCTGTGTCTTGTATGCGCCAAATATGTATCATTACCCAAACGATGTATAGGCCTGATATGCTTTCCATTAGTATACAAGTTCTTCTACATGGTCTGATGGATATGTAATAGAAAGAGCGTCGAAACACGAGGCTATCTGATTTGTACGAGGGGGCGTAGCACCCCGAGTATTAATCAGATTGCCGAGTGTTTTGATGTTCTTTCTCTTTTGTATCATAGTCAAACACAAGAAACATGGCAATGCCATGAAACCAGGTTTTCAATTATCAACATTGTAGATAAATATGTTGTAGTTGAAATACAAATACAAGCAACCAACAATGTAACTATGTGCAATGTAAATCATGATTAATGAATTTTCTATTTTTAGTAACTGTAACCTTGACCCTAGGAGGCCAAAAAGCCATCCCAAGTGAGGTCTTCATAAAAACTTGATTTACCACAAATTTCATAAAAATATCTTATTCCAAACAAGTTTTAGACCGGAAACCTATTTTCTATTTTTAGTAACAGTGACCTAACTGGAAACAGATTTTCTATTTTTAGCAACAATGACCTTGACCTTGACTCTACAGAACCCAAAAGCAGGCAGATGAGCTGGCAGGCATGCAACAACCTAGATAGTTTCTGTTTTATAACTAAATAAAGTTTGTTGTGATTAATAGAATATATCACACTAATAATTAAATTTTATGGAAAAACAAAGGGCCATAATAAGGTAAATGGTAAAAACTTATCCAATCATAAAACCCTGACAATACACAGCAGGGCACTTGAAGATAAAGCTAATCTGTGAAAATTTGAACAAAATCCTTTGAGAAATGTAGAAGCAGTTGGGCAACAGAAGAAATTGTTCACTATATACTTTATATAAGGGAAAAAAACAAAGGGCCATAATTAGGTCAAAAATTATCCAATCACAAAAACCCAAAAATATGCATCAGCGCACTAGATGACAAAGCTTCTGTGAAAGTTTGAACAAAATCCCTTGAGAAATGTAGGAGGAGTTGCGCATAGAAGAAATTGTTCACTATATATTCTGTATAAGGAAAAAAAAAAACAAAGGGCCATAATAAGGTAAAAAATTTTCCAATCACAAAACCCCAACAGTATGCATCAGGACACTTGATGACAAAGCTTCTGTAAAAGTTTGAACAAAATCCTTTGAGAAATTTAGAAGTTGCGCACAGAAGAAATTGTTCACTATATATTCTATATAAGGGAAAAAAACAAAGGGCCATAATTAGGTCAAATATTATCCAATCACAAAACCCTGACAATATGCACCAGGGCACTTGATGACAAAGCTTCTGTGAAAGTTTGGTCAAAATCCGTTGAGAAATGTAGGAGTTGCGCACAGAAGAAATTGTTTACGCCCGCCCGCCGACATACCTCAATCTAATAACCAGTTTGGTCAAAATCCGTTGAGAAATGTAGGAGTTGCGCACAGAAATTGTTTACGCCCGCCCGCCCGCCGACATACCTCAATCTAATAACCAGATTTTTCCTTCGGAAAACCTGGTTAATAAAAACACGTTCCCTGTTGTCACAATATGAACCCCGGGAAAAAATAACCAATGAACGAGCATCTGAATATGATATTTCTGTCGCTTTCACTTTCTCTTCCTTCACAATAAGTAAACCCCATCAAAAATGAGCCAATCAATGGGCATGCTCTGGAGTGAGGGTAACTAATATCTGCACTCCAGTTAATGCACTGTGCATGTATATGTATACAATTTACTCGGACACATTTTCAACAGAAAGGTCCCCAATCTATGATACAATTGTATGTAAAGGCATGCAATGCAATAAGTTATTTAAACCACAGGACACATCTTTTAATATATATATGTGATTCATAAGAAACTGATGTGTCACCTTAGTTAAATAGAAAGAATTAAATCCAACGCCTTATTTTTGCTTTCGGGATAAACTTTTCACACTGAAGTGGATATTTGGTCCTGTTGATCTAACATGGTGTCACAGTAACACTCTTTCAAAAGCAAACTGAATCATACCGGTACTTTCCAGCCTGGAACTCAACCTAGGCATTAAACTTCTGGTGGTACAGAGATTCAAAACTAGCAATATCTTCTATTCTGTTTGACGATGATGATGAGAAGCAGGGTGAAGACAAATAGAATTATAATAAATAATCAACACCTTTTACATATATCATTTAATCTTTATTCACTGTACATAATATAATATTGTTATGGTAATAACAGTATCTCACTATATATAGATTTTAAAAATAATTAGTTTGTTTCAGGACCTGAAACATTGTCACAGTGAAGAACAGTCTTAAAGCTGCATGCCTCTAGATGAGCAAAAATAATTCAAGAAAATCAAACATGAGAAAAGTGTTCCAAGATCTTGAGAAAAATAAAAAGATTCAAAATTCATGTAATGATATAAATGTTATGTCAGATTATTGACTGATTTTGCAGTATATATCATCATATTTCAACAGTTAGGGCTATTTTGCCATATTTTGACCCTTTTTTTAGTACTTATCATGGATTGTAAGTGCTGCATGCAATGTGTAAATTACTTTCTTTGTTCACTTCACAATATTTTTTATTTCTATATACATTTTTAAAATTTTCATGAAAATTAGCATGAATCTGGAGGCATGCTGCTTTAATTTATATGAACTATTCTGACAAGATTATAGTACAATAAAATTACAACTAAAATTAACTACATGCATAATTACAGATAGAATAACTTATGTCTGAAATCTTTCCTGCCCCTCTTGTGTAACAAACTTATTGCGTTGAATTTAGAACTTTCCATTGATTCAATAAAATAGCCAACAGTATAGAGTCTGGTCAGACTGGACATAGGTGCAGTGTAGACTAGTTTGTACGTATATTGACGGCATATTTTGTATACAACTAACATCACCATTCCATACACATATATGTTAAATGCTATTATGTACCAAAATTACAGCAGTATAATTTCATTGAACAAGTACAATTAATTGAACATTAACAAATTTGCTGTTTTTTTTTATGCAATGGTTAACAATCATACAGTTTTGTTTTTTTGGTTGGCTTTTAAGTCATGGCATCACTGTAATAGTCAAATGAAAGACCTCAGATGCCCTTCTAAGTATTAGTTCACGCACAAGGAGGCACCTGAGTAGAACCAACAACCTCTGCTATACTAGCTGAATGGCTTAATCACATGAAACAATCCAAGCCTGATCATAGAGGATATAAGTGGTGATTGAAAAAGATATAATGTTAAGACAGTTTTATGACTATTATAATGAAAATTTGTTTCTGAAACAGAATAAAACAACCATTTTTACAGAAACACGGATGTTTGTTAATCATTCAAACATTCTCAAAATTCAGCAGGAATTATCTTATGTTTTATCATGCATTGTACATGTATATAAATAAACTAACAAACAAAATATCAGTCCACTGGTATCAATATTATTTTTACAACACATTCATCATTCTAAAACATAAATAAACACAAGTAAATATACAATATCTAAGACTCTTTACTATCAAAATCTATATAAATTTTTCATACTTCAGTATAGGCAATCATTCATTTTCTAGAAATAAAATACTAAAATAAATATATCAATGACATCAGTATAGAGCCGGAAACACTGTAAAAATCACACTGAATAAAGATTAAACATTAGAATAATCAATATTAGAGTACTCTCTTTCAGCTTAGCTTATAATATAACACACATCCTGCTGCCTTTGTGTAATAGAATAGTCCAATTTTGAGTTTGGCATTGCCCAATATTAGGGTACCATAAACAATGTTCAAAATCTAAAATTTGGCAACTAAGGATGTCCCTGGTTGGCTCTTTACTCATAGTATCTGCCTATTATATTTATCACTAGTTTTCAAATACTAGCACATGTAGTCCACTGTACAATAAATATTAGTTATATTTGTTTAATAAATATTAAATTATTTTAGTATTCCTACAATATTTCCCAGGATTGTTGACAAAAATTCACAAAACAGGTAAACAAAAATTCATGCTTTTAACTAACTTTAATTAGGAACCAGATATAGCCATAACTAACATTACATATCATCACATTTTGCATATTTATTCCAAAATCTTATCTTGAATATTTCATTTCAAAATATTTTTTTAGGTTGAACAAATATTTATGGACAAACAGGACAAATTTCAATCTTAGATGCACTAACAAACATTTTTTTTTCCTTCGGGCATCTGCAGAAATTCACCAGCCTTCAATAACCTAGCTGGATAGCTATCTCACATGTAAGAATCCATTGCCCCTAGTGGGATTCTAACCCAAAATTAGTGAGGGTCATTATGACAGTTTAAGCATTAATAATATAGCACTTTCAATATTTCCAGGTTTTACACAACCAGATATATCAATTCAACCAGATATATCAATTCATTTCAAATATCAAATTTCATAGTTTTAAATAGTATGTAAATTATAAATCAAGGAATGCAGTTCTTTAACAGTTGCAAATAAATATAACAATAATAGTTAGCCTGCTGAATTCATTTCGCAAACAGTTACAGCATTTAGAACTATCCATTATCAATTTCCAGGTAAACTGTATGAAAATTTTAAGTAAGTCAGCCAATAGTAAAGAACCCGTCAGACTGCACGGATATGCAGGCTGACTTGACTCTATACTGACAACAAAGGCGGATCACTTTTCGTTTCAGCAGAAAACAGGTTAATTGGAGGTCAAAGGTCAATAAATGACAAGTGTGATATATAAGATGAGATATCAAAATGGACTGAGATCATTGGTTAATCTTCTATTTTACTGTCTTCTATCTGTTTAGTTGCTGGTAGATACACCTTGAAACTGTAATCTGTCCTCGGGAATGAACCCTGAAATGATAAGACAACATTAAATTATTGTCAAATGATATAAAATATATTGGAGATACAAATTAAACTTTAATTGTACATGAGTTTTTACAACAACAACAACCAAAAAGTGATTAATCAGTGGGTTTTTTGTTTGTTGCTGTGAATTATAACTATCCAATCGATTGTATTTAATAATTGAACAGTTTTCAATGTCATAAATAAGAATAATGTCAAATGGTATATTGTGAAGTACTTATATTAACCCTGTAACTCCACCAATTTAACTACTTATTTGCTTGTACATTTGAATAGTTCTTAACCATGTCACGTTTAAAACACTTAGCATACTATAGGCAAAAGATTCTACCCATGCTACCAGTGCAGACCAAGATTAGCTTCACTCTCGGTTGCCTGATCAAGGTCTGCACTGTTTGCTATTCAATCAGTACTTATTTTGAAATATTACCTAAAAATGATGAATAGTTTTATCCAGATTGAAAGATAGACAAGTCAATTTATGATATTTAGTGTGGTAACGGTTATGTCCTTCTTATTTTTCAGTTTAGAGTTTAAAGGTTAGATTCAAACATACAACCCCTAGACTGGTGGTCAGAAGCCTGCCTTACCACCACATCATACAGTTATCTACAAGGTGTTCACTATGCATTCTTACTGCGAGTCATTTAATAAGGAAGTTATTGAATCTGACACACAGTCTATCATTTTATTTAAACTCTTCAATGTAATTATATCCTGATAGGGGTATTTTTGAAGACTTAATCACACAGGACATAGTGACATCATATCAGAGTAAAAATCTAAATCATATCTTACTAAAATATCATTATAAACCAGTTGTCCTAGCAGCCGGTTATTATATTACTACAAAAAATGTTCTAAAAATTTAGTTTACTAGGCCAAAGTAAACTTATACAACAATCTTTATAAGAAAAGGAGAATTAATCAATGAACTTCAAACACTGGCGACACGACACGTAATTAATAATTTTCAGATTTTTGTGTGAAAAGAATCTTTTTGATAAGTATCACAGGAAGTTCTTACACAAAGATGATCATACTTTGATGTTCTATTTTAAAAGTTTGAAGAGTAATTTGATACAATAACCCAGTGGGGTAAGTGGGTGGGTTATTTTTACTATAGGTACTCAACTGTTCTTGTTACAGTCTGTGTGGAAGGCACTTGACATATGTGTTTAACACTTGATACCTTTAATGTGATTCAACATGTCTCCATATAATTCTATCAATAAATCATTTATCTTGAATTGATAAACAGAAAAAAATTGCATTCAACATAAAGCTACATAAATATGTTTTCACCCTTAATAACATAAAGTTATAAAAAAAAATCTGCATTTGTGATTCAATTAACTGCAAATTCAATAATTTTAAATCTACTATGTACTATCTTCTGAGGAGATGAAGAGAAAAGTAATTAAATTTAAATGTTATTTTTTTCTTTTTTTTTTTAATTTCCCAGCATTATTTTGTTTAATGGCAACCATGTTTAAGTCTTGATTTTGAACTCAAAAGTAGTAAAAACGCAGTAACCAAAGGACAGAGAGGAACAAGTTTGCAAAATTTAGTCCTCGATTTTTTTTCAATAACCTAAAAATAGATATAACCAAATTTTATCGAACCCGACATGAACCGAGACTTGTAAAGTTCTGACAGGAAGGTTGTCTCATTATCTGGTAATATTATACTTTATCCATGAATAGCTATTACAACTAAAAGTAATTATTGCTCCCTTAATTTAGGCAGTGCATTTACCCTAAGAGAAAATTACTGTTTTTGATACAAAATTGCTACAATTAGTCAAAAGTTTTTATCACAAAAGCACATATGATCTTATCTGTTGATCAATTTTGCTTCCATTCAAAAGCATTTCAAAATTTGGTAAAGATTTTGCGATATTTTTACAAGTTTAGTACAACTGTAAGTGTGGTAGTAACAACAAGTGTCAAACTTAATTTATCACTATTTAATGATCAGTAGAACAAATTATTTTAAGTTACTTATAGAAACATAACCGTTTTACTGGTTTTTTTTCATGGACATGTTATGTCATAATTTTCTAAAAATACTGACTGACGCAATTATATTTCAAAATACTTAGTGGTTAATTTCTACAGCTTAAACTCTTCAACAAAAGATGTGAACTTATTACACTTACTGACAACATATACCACACAGTCATAATTCTCTACAAACTATCCCTAAAATTGATTTAATCAAAGGTTCAGTCAGATTTAAGGTGAAAACAAAATCCAAAGAAGGATATAAACCAAAAGTTTGAATATAACTAAGTCAAACCAACATATAACCAAAAGTCAGAATATAACCAAGTTAAACTAAAGTATAACAACAAGTAAGTATTTAACCAAGTCAGGATATAACCAAGTCACACTTAAGTGTAATCAAAAGTCAGAAAACAACCTAGTCACACCAAGATATAGCCAAATCACAGTAAGATATAACCAAAAGTAAATATATAACCAAGTCACACCAAGATATAACCAAAAGTCAGGATATAACTTAGTCACACCAAGATATAACCAAAAGTCAGGATATAACCAAGTCACACCAAGATATAACCTAGTCAAGATATAAACAAGTCACACCAAGATAAAACCAAAAGTCAGGATATAATCAAATAACACCAAGATATAACCAAAAGTCAGGATATAACCAAGTAACACCAAGATATAACTAAAAGTCAGGATATAACCAAGTCATACCAAGATATAACCAAAAGTCAGGATATAACCAAGTCACACCAAGATATAACTAAAAGTCAGGATATAACCAAGTAACACCAAGATATAACCAAAAGTCAGGATATAACCAAATCATACCAAGATATAACTAAAAGTCAGGAAATAACCAAGTAACACCAAGATATAACCAAAAGTCAGGATATAACCAAGTCATACCAAGATATAACCAAAAGTCAGGATATAACCAAGTCATACCAAGATATAACTAAAAGTCAGGATATAACCAAGTAACACCAAGATATAACTAAAAGTCAGGATATAACCAAGTCATACCAACATATAACTAAAAGTCAGGATATAACCAAGTAACACCAAGATATAACCAAAAGTCAGGATATAACCAAGTCATACCAAGATATAACTAAAAGTCAGGATATAACCAAGTAACACCAAGATATAACCAAAAGTCAGGATATAACTAAGTCATACCAAGATATAACCAAAAGTCAGGATATAACCAAGTCATACCAAGATATAACTAAAAGTCAGGATATAACCAAGTAACACCAAGATATAACCAAAAGTCAGGATATAACCAAGTCATACCAAGATAAAACTAAAAGTCAGGATATAACCAAGTCATACCAAGATATAACCAAAAGTCAGGATATAACCAAGTAACACCAAGATATAACTAAAAGTCAGGATATAACCAAGTCACACTTAAGTGTAATCAAAAGTCAGAAAACAACCTAGTCACACCAAGATATAGCCAAATCACAGTAAGATATAACCAAAAGTAAATATATAACCAAGTCACACCAAGATATAACCAAAAGTCAGGATATAACTTAGTCACACCAAGATATAACCAAAAGTCAGGATATAACCAAGTCACACCAAGATATAACCTAGTCAAGATATAAACAAGTCACACCAAGATAAAACCAAAAGTCAGGATATAATCAAATAACACCAAGATATAACCAAAAGTCAGGATATAACCAAGTAACACCAAGATATAACTAAAAAGTCAGGATATAACAAAGTCATACCAAGATATAACCAAAAGTCAGGATATAACCAAGTCACACCAAGATATAACTAAAAGTCAGGATATAACCAAGTAACACCAAGATATAACCAAAAGTCAGGATATAACCAAGTCATACCAAGATATAACTAAAAGTCAGGAAATAACCAAGTAACACCAAGATATAACCAAAAGTCAGGATATAACCAAGTCATACCAAGATATAACCAAAAGTCAGGATATAACCAAGTCATACCAAGATATAACTAAAAGTCAGGATATAACCAAGTCATACCAAGATATAACCAAAAGTCAGGATATAACCAAGTCACACCAAGATATAACCAAAAGTCAGGATATAACCAAGTAACACCAAGATATAACCAAAAGTCAGGATATAACCAAGTCATACCAAGATATAACTAAAAGTCAGGATGTAACCAAGTAACACCAAGATATAACCAAAAGTCAGGATATAACTAAGTCATACCAAGATATAACCAAAAGTCAGGATATAACCAAGTCATACCAAGATATAACTAAAAGTCAGGATATAACCAAGTAACACCAAGATATAACCAAAAGTCAGGATATAACCAAGTCATACCAAGATAAAACTAAAAGTCAGGATATAACCAAGTCATACCAAGATATAACCAAAAGTCAGGATATAACCAAGTAACACCAAGATATAACTAAAAGTCAGGATATAACCAAGTCATACCAAGATATAACCAAAAGTCAGGATATAACCAAGTCACACCAAGATATAACCAAAAGTCAGGTCAAATAACCAAGTCCCTCTACGATATAACCAAAAGTAAGTATATAACCAAGTCACTCCAAAATATAACCAAAAGTCAGGATATAACCAAGCCACATTTTAGAAGGCCGCATTGTAAATAAGATGTTGCTATCTGTGTATGTCTTAATGTGTTACCTTCGGTAAATAAAGTTATTATTATCATTATTATTATTACACCAAGATATTTCCAAGTCACAGTAAGATATGACCAAAAGTAAGTATATAACCAAGTCTCATCAAGATATAACTAAATATCAGTAATCGCCACATCAATATAATTATGACAAAAATTATTGTCAGGATATAAGCGAGTCAAACCAAGAAATTACTGGAAATCTTGATGATTTTCCAGCAACTCATTTTGTTTCTCAAATTCATGTTTCCCTTCAATATTGATAAGTATGAATTTCTTGAAAGTACATGTTTATCTAATAATAATAACAGTTGCTATTGAATGAAGAGACAAAATTATGTGGAATCACAATTCAAAATGGTATGGTATCTTGTTTAAAACTAGAACTCCGCGAGTCGGATGTGTCGCCTTGTGAAATATAGTAGTTTAGGGGAAATGGCCAGGACAAAAATGAAATATGAACTAGAAATGTGTCATCATGCCACGGATGCCCCCGCATGCAGCCAAAATTTCAAATGTTATAATATTTAGTTCCAAATTTGTTTGCACAAATTATTTTTTTCATTCTAAGTTCAAAGCCCTTAAAACTTTTCAATGTTAACACAAACCATTTTTATACAATGTTCAAGGCACTGAAATTATTCAGTCTTAACCTTTTAAAAATAGCATATTGCATATTTGTAGCCAACATAATGGCTATATACATTTCCACAAAAGTATGAGGGCTGAAACTGAAAGTTCAAAATTTTTCCAACATTCAGGAAAGATAAGTTTGTCTAAAATCATTGAACCACGACCAAATTCAAACTTAAACTGCTTATTCCTAAGATGTATCTATATTATTTTCAAAGTGAAAGGGACATAACTCTGCCAAGAAATCATCGAACCATGACCAAATTCCAACTTGACCTGCGCATTCCTTTGACATATCCATTATGTCAATTTTGAGTTGAATATGTAACACTGTTGGGTTGATAATGAACAGAAACTGTAAATTTCATATCATTTTCAAAGTGAAAGGGGCAATACTCTGCCAAAAATCATTGAACCATGACCAAATTCCAACTTGACCTGCGCATTCCTTTGACATATCCATTATGTCAATTTTGAGTTGAATATGTAACACTGTTGGGTTGATAATGAACAGAAACTGTAAATTTCATATCATTTTCAAAGTGAAAGGGGCATTACTCTGCCAAAAATCATTGAACCATGACCAGATTCGAACTTGGTCTGCGCATTCCAAAAACATATCCATATGTCAAATTTGAGTTGAATGTGTAATATTGTTGGGGAGATAATAAACGGAAACTGAAAATTTCATATTACTTTTAAAGTGAAAGGGGCATAACTCTGCCAAAAATCATCGAACCATGACCAAATTTGAAATTGGCATGCGCATTCCTTTGACGTATCAATATGTCAAATTTGAGTTGAATGTTTAATACTGTTGGGGAGATAATAAACAGAAATTGAAAATTTCATATTATTTTCAAAGTAAAAGGGGCATAACTCTGCCAAAAATCATCGAACCATGACCAAATTTGAACTTGACCTGCGCATTCCTTTGACGTATCGATATGTCAAGTTTGAGCTAAATGTGTTGTACCGTTGGGGAGTTAATGAACGGAAACTGAAAATTTCATATTATTTTCAAAGTAAAAGGGGCATAACTCTGCCAAAAATCATCGAACCATGACCAAATTTGAACTTGACCTGTATTTTCTCATGACATATCATTATTTCAAGTTTGAGTTGAATGTGTTGTACCGTTGGGGAGATAATGAACGGAAACTGAAAATTTCATATTATTTTCAAAGTAAAAGGGGCATAACTCTGCCAAAAATCATCGAACCATGACCAATTTCGAACTTGGCCTGTATTTTCTCATGACATATCCATATGTCAATTTTGAATTGAATGTTTTGAACCGTTTGGGATATAATGAACGGAAACTGAAAATTTCATATTATTTTCAATGTAAAAGGGGCATAACTCTGCCAAAAATCATCGAACCATGACCAATTTTGAACTTGACCTGTATTTTCTCATGACATATCCATATGTCAAATTTGAGTTCAATATGTGCAAGGGTTATTAAGATAATGAACGGAAACTGATGATGACGGAAGGACGGAATGACGGAATGACGGAACAGGGTAACACTATATGCCCCTGCCATTATATGGCGGGGGCATAAAAATAACAAAGGGCAATAACTAAACAAATAATAAGTGCAGAGCAGCAGTTTCAGTACACTGCACTTCTTATCAATAAGATCTATCATTCTATGATGTTTCAAGTCCATAGCTTTCATACTTGAGGAAAAATGACCAGGACAAAAATAAGGTATGAAAAGCAACAAAGGGCAATAACTGAAAAATAAGAAATGCTGAGTATCAGTTCTTATGCACTGCACTTCTTTTTAATGAGATCTATCATCCTATGAAGTTTCAAGTCCATAATTTTTATACTTTCAGAGAAATGGCCTGGACAAAAATTAAGTATGAAAATAAACAAAGGGTAATAACTCAAAAAATAAGAAATGCAGAGTACCAGTTCTTGTGCACTGCACTTCTTCTTAATGAGACCTATCATCCTATGAAGTTTCAAGTCCATGGCTTTTATACATTAGGAGAAATGGCCCGGACAAAAATAAAGTATGAAAATTAACAAAGGGCAATAACTAAAAAATTAGGAAGTGCAGAGTACTGGTTCTTGTGCACTGCATTTCTTCTTAATGAGATCTATCATCTTATGAAGTTTCAAGTCCATAGCTATTTTAGTTGAAGAGAAATGGCCCGGACAAAATTAAAGTATGAAAATTAACAAAGGGCAATAACTCAAAAAATAAGAACAGCAGAGTACCGGTCCTTGTGCACTGCACTTCGGGTTATTGAAAGAAGCATGCATACCAAGTTTGAAGTCAATCAGACTTATAGTGACTGAGTTATGCTCCGGACAAGCTTTAGCGGACGCCGACAACGACGCCGACACAGACACCGCCGCCGACAAAAGTAACCCCTATATGTCACCTTTTCAAGGTGACACAACAAGAGCCATGTTAACATGGCCATCCCCCGCCGAATGTGTTTGCTCATTGGAAGAATGTATAATGCAGTAGAGCAGAAAAAAAATTCAATTCTAAGAGGTCTTTTGGTAATGAAAACTGATGGCTGAAGTGATTACAGATTTGAAACCTATGTGAATACTGATGGCTGAAAATAACAAAGGGCAAAAACTGAAATATAATGCAGGGTAGGTTATCATTTGTGTGTGCTGCACTCCTCCTCTATAATATCTATCCACCTATGAAGTTTCAAGTTGATACCTCTAACACTTTTTGGGATAAGCTCCTGACAAAAAGGTAGGAAAAATAAGAAAGGGCAACAACTCAAAAATCATAAAGGGTAGAGTTATCATTCTTGTGCACAGCATTACTCTTCAATAAGATCTATCCACATATGACGTTTCATGTTGACATCTCAAAGACTTTTTGAGATATGCTCTGGACAAAAATTAAGTTTGAAAAATAACAAAAAGCAATAACTGAAAATTATGAAGGGTAGAGCTATCATTCTTGTGCACTGCACACCTCCTGAGTGAGATGTATCCACCTATGAAGTTTCATGTTGATATCTCATAGGCTTTTTGAAATATGCTCTAGAAAAAAATTAAGTTTGAAAAATAACAAAGGGCAATAACTGAAAAATTATGCAGGGTAGAGTTATCGTTCTTGTGCACTGCACTCCTTCTCAATATGATCTTTCCACCTATGAAGTTTCAAGTTGATACCTCAAATACTTTTTGAGATATGCTTCGGACAAAAATGTTGGACGTCTGGACAGATGGACGGAGACTATTTCTATATCCCCCGGGGCCTTTCAGCGGGGGATAATAAAAAGGCAAAGTATTTTATAAACTGAAAAAAATTTGTCAATCAGGATAAATAACAATTCTTTTTTAAAATTTATATAATTCATCAAAAGGAGGTAGAAATATGATTTATATAAATTTTGTGAGAAAACTGAATTATACTAGAATACAAAAATTTTCTGACATACCATAAGAACATTGTCATAAATATTTAATGGTGATACATGGGATACCCATATCCCATTGGATAACTACTAGTATAGCAACAACCATAGCTCCCATAATCTACTTCTTGTTTTATGATTGGTTTAGGAGTAACATATAGTCTATCATTTTTATATCCTTTTCCCATCAAGATCTGATGCAAGAACGTGTCCTGTGGGGGCGTCGTCTCACAATGACAGTTACGAGTTGACGTCGCTACATAGTCCATACTTGAATAAGCGTATGGATAATATGTGCCGTATGAAAATGGACCCATGCTTTCTTGGTATTGATACGGATAATCCTCTATACGAGACGAAGAACTAGCTGACGCGTGCGTCATACTGGATGATTCTTGGAAATATGTCATATTCTCTGACACAGGATTGTTAACGAGCATTATAGAAGATGACACCAAGTTAACATCCTTCGAGTCAATTTTGTTAGCCATACTTTATTCTTACAATCTCTTTTAATTTTTCACCTCGCCAGTCCTATTTACTTCACCCTGTAGTTTTAAACACTGTTTGATCTGTATTAAAATCTAATTCCTTTTAACAATATATGAATATTTTATGTAAAACTTTGATTAATTATAATTTTCTTGAACATATGTGCGTGATACACATTTAAGATAATTTATTTTTACAATAACATCCACATTGTATCAACATTTACAAACATATGTTTTTTTCAACGCATTAAAAATTGGTTTTTTATTTCATTTGAATCATAAGACGTGTTCACAGAATGATTGGTTGACATTACAGTAACAGGTTTTTTGAATAATTTTGATTATTATGTCTCCATATAGTAATTATGACAGTGATATGGGGGTACAATGTTAGCCAAATATTGTCAGTGATTGGGTATACCACTTGGGGAGCAATAATTATAGGCCAGAAATGCAATTATACAAATATTTGTCAAAACTTGAAATCTGTCATTATGACACTTCACACAATTATCTGCATGCAATGCTGAAATTTAACTTTTAAAGGTGGGTTTTCAATATTTCACGTCAAGATTGTTATCATAACAGATTAATCCAATCTCTTACTTTAATAACCGAGTTTCTCTTATTTTCATTTCTTTAAACTGAGTGCATATTTTAAACAAAGTTTGTTTAAAAATTTTGTTTAAGGGTAAACAGTGTATGAATGAATGGGGACTCAAAAAATCCTTTACATCCAGGTAACATAACCCTTTCATCGCTGATTTTGATTAATTGACAAGTCCGATTTTAAAGTTGGACTCAATTTAATATTGCAATTTTAAGGGATTTCAAAAATCATATTAAATCTTAACACAGTATAGTCTTGACAGACTTTTTCTTCTATAGAAGATAGTAAATAAAAATAAAAGAGTCATTTGCCCTAATCATCAATTTTCAGAGGCACATACTTCTCAATTACATGAGAAATTTCTAAAAAAAAAAAAAAAAAAAAAAAAAAAAAAAAATTAAGACTTACACCTGTACTAAGTATTATTAATCTATATAAATAATCACATAATTATAGTAATTCATGTTGTACCTATATGAATGCTAAGTTTATAAACTTAGTGCGTATGTACCTAATTTTGTAAAGTGGCAATTATTTCTTCCTTCTAAAAAACTGGGCCTTAAAACACTTGTAGTACATGATCACCTTTGCTTATATATTTTTTAAAAAGGTTTATCGGTGAGTGTGTATTAATTTTGTAGTCACCAAATCAAAAGGCAGGAAAATAATATTTTTTGTAAATTCTTATTCATTTATTTGATCCAAGAAAAAATTGACTACAAAACAGCAACCTCTATTGGATGGCCTTAATCTGGAACTATATGACTGATTTGTACTATTTTTTAGAAAATAGTGTCCTTATAATAAAACTGCACTCAGTTTCTATTTAAAATTAGCATTTTAAGTCTAAAACCACTTACACTAGTAAAGTGTTTTCTGATACATATCATAGGACGAAAAGATTTAAGTGTACTTAAATGGTAAAATCGCGTTGTATTTAAATAAAGTATGAAATTAAATCGTATCGTTTCTAATAAAGTATGAAATTAAATCAATTAGTGTATTGTCTGTTACTGGGGGAGATTCATTCCTATTTTTGATAATTTCCCCCTATTTTTTCAGAGGCAGGGTGAAAATTTTACATAGAGAAAGAAGAAAAAACATCAGTAAATGTAATAAATTCTAACTTTTCGATAAAAATCCTTTTTTTCAAATCCTAGAAAAGACACTGTTATATTTTGTAAATATTTTTTATAAATAAATATCTTGTATATTTATAGGAGTTGCGTCCTTTGTCTTATATACATGAACCGCATATACAAGTAACTGCCGACTGGGCTACATCGACATATACATGTTGTATTAAAATATTCCTAAATTTATGAAAAGGTCATGTCTTGATGTGAATTTGGGATGGTCTTTTCTTAATGCTAAGAGGATACAGTAAATGACCTGGCTAGACATTTATGGATTCTGACTCGGCTCTACATTCTGACAAATTGCTTATTTGCCATTTACTTTTTTATCACATCTTATAAATAGTTGAAAAATAATAAATAATCAAATATGTGTCTAATTTCATTCAATGCTCATTATATATATTTTGTTACAATTTATTAACAGGAACATCATCATAGACCAGATTAACATGGTCATCCCTGTAACTAAAACTGTAAAATGAAACTATCACATATTTGATTTTGATTCAATACTTTGTTTCTCAACTTGATAAGGCAATTACAGCTAGGCACCTTGTCCTTATTGGTACATAATTATAAACTTATTTTTGAAGATTCTGTTGTGGAATGGGTGACCACATACTAATTATGATGAATAACATGCCTTAAGTCCCTGAAATTGGTAGAAGGAGCTGGGGATACACTTTTACAGGTCTGAGTTTGATATTACAAATGTTTTGCAATATAACATGCTATGCATCTAAACCAAAGAAGCTAAACTTACAAACTTAAAGACATTGGCAAGTGCCATAATTCTGATGGCTTGATGGCATAATGTAAAGATCATTCTTGAAATATTTGTTTCTTATAAAAGACAATCAACAAAGAACACATTTGTATCAAAACAACAACTACTATGCTGTGCACAAGAAATGCAAGTGCATAACATATTTTCATATGTGCCTTCCTTCCACATGTGTAATTTTGAACGCGAGCATATATTTTCTTTCAAATCATCAATAAATATGAGTGTACACTGATAAAACAAACACATTCCAAATATTAATTTGGTTGTGTAATCAAAAATAATCTTTCAATTAGTGCAGAGACCCAATCAAGAAACTTGTCTGAACTAGAAATGTGTCCATAGGACACGGATGCCCCCACACGCCACTGTTCTGTCAATCTTATGACTCTAGGTCAAATATTTTTTGGACTACATGTGCCACAAGTTGAAAAATAAAAATCAACAAAGGGCCATAATTCTGTTAAATTTGGTCGCAGCAAAAATTCCTTCCTTAACTACCATCTACACATAAAGGTTGTTAATCCCTGGAAGTTTAAGCAAAATCTGCCATCCGGTTTAAGAGGAGTTGCGTTCACAAAATTTCTACATAGTATAATGAAAAAATCAAAAAAGGGCCATAATTCTGTTAAATTTGGTTGCAGCAAAAATTCCTTTCTTTACTACCATCTACACATTAAGGTTGTTCATCCCTGGAAGTTTAAGCAAAATCTGCCATCCGGTTTAAGACGAGTTGCATTCACAAAATTTCTACATAGTATATAGTGAAAAAATCAACAAAGGGCCATAATTCTGTAAAATTTGGTTGCAGCAAAAATTCCTTCCTTTACTACCATCTACACCTGAAGGTTGTTCATCCCTATAAGTTTAAGCAAAATCTGCCATCCGGTTTAAGAGGAGTTGCGTTCACAAAATTTCTACATAGTATATAGTGAAAAAATCAACAAAGGGCCATAATTCTGTTAAATTTGGTCGCAGCAAAAATTCCTTCCTTTACTACCATCTACACATTAAGGTTGTTCATCCCTGTAAGTTTAAGCAAAATCTGCCATCCGGTTTAAGAGGAGTTGCGTTCACAAAATTTCTACATAGTATCTAGTGAAAAAATCAACAAAGGGTCATAATTCTGTTAAATTTGGTCGCAGCGAAAATTCCTTCCTTTACTACCATCTACACATTAAAGTTGTTCATCCCTGTAAGTTTAAGCAAAACATGCCATCAGGTTTAAGAGGAGTTGCGTTCACAAGATTTCGGGACGTACGGACGGACGGACGGACTGACGGACGGACGGACAAGTGCAACGCTATATGCTCCCACATTGTGGGGGCATAAAAATATTTTATCTTGATTATCCTTATGACCTCCAAGGTAGAGGCATTTTTTTTACCCTAGGTGCATGATTCATAAAAAATTTAAAGGTCTACTAGGCAATGCTATATGCCAAATATAAAGGCTAGTATTTATCCACCAAAAAATGTGTTTTCCAATAACTTAGTCCAGATAAAGCCAGTGATTCCAAGAGCCAATTTTGATCTGAGTTAATATAACTTTTGTAGAAATCGACAAATTGATGCTACATGCAAAAAATATAAGCTCTGGTCTTTGTAGTTTCACACAAAAGTCTGAAATGAGTTTTCCTATGTAAGTTTATATAAATCAAGTGACTCCTGGGCGGGCCAATATTGACCCCAAAGGCAAGATTAATATCAGTTCTGATCTCAGAAAGCCTTAACTTGTGTTCTGCAAATTGTCTCATTATAAGTTATATTTCTGCCAAAAAGTTTAGTTTCTTTCTATTGATTCAAAAGATACTGAGTGAACATGAAATTTTGAAATTGACACAAATGACCAAGTGTGACCCTTGACCTGAGGAATGTCAAACCTATGCCCTGCACATAGTCTCTTATGAAATATATAACCATCAATCAAATTCACAGGTAATTATCTTAAAGAATGAAAGATAATTTTACGGGTCATTTCATTATTTTCTCATGCTATCTTTAGCATTAAATAATATGATAAGGTATAATTCATGTGACAATGAAGTCTAATTTAAATGTTTCATCTATACAATATGTATGCAACATACAATGCAACGCTCTTATATAACACTCATGTTGGAGTTCAATGTTTCAACACCATGTTATAACGAGGTTCTGATAGATAACGCTCATTGCAAAATTACCGCATTACTCCACCCACGGTCGATACATATAACGCTAATTTTGACTTACCGTTCAAGAAATATTTTAATTTTTTTCCCCTTAGGCAATTTAATAAAGTAAACGTATATTATTTTGTCAAATATTACTAATTATATTCAAAAGAAAAGAAAACTTTCGAAAGAAAAACGTAAATCACAGATGTAAACACAGCCATTACAGTTGTAGTAAAAGCTTCCAGCTTTAGTTTTGTCCCTTAGTTAATCAAATGCCATTTATCTCCTGTCTCTGACAATAACTTTTTTTCCAATAGAAAGTGTAGTATAGGCTTTTGAAATTAATTTTGAGCTTGTGTGGTTTTCTTAATTTTTAAGAATCTTTAGACTGATCAACAGGTAAAACAAAACAAGAGCTGTCGGTAGGACAGCAACGCTCGACTATTCTTAGTGCTTGATAGTAAAAAAATGCTTGATATAGTTACCTCCTCCTGTTTACAGTTTGGGGTCATGATGGTGAACAAGTGTGCAAAGTTTCAAAGCCATATGTCAATGGACTTTGAAAATATTTGAACTATTACAAAAACTTTAACGTAAATTCTAAGTCCAAAAAGGGGCATAATTCTGTCAAAATGCTTGATAGAGTTACCTCCTCCTGTCTACAGGTCAGGGTCATGATGGTGAACAAGTGTGCAAAGTTTCAAAACCATATGTCAATGGACTTTGAAAATATTTGAACTATTACAAAAACTTTGACGTAAATTCTAAGTCCAAAAAGGGGCATAATTCTGTCAAAATGCTTGATAGAGTTACCTCCTCTTGTCTACAGGTTGGGGTCATGATGGTGAACAAGTGTGCAAAGTTTCAAAGCCATATGTCAATGGACTTTGAAAATATTTGAACTATTACAAAAACTTTAACATAAGTGGTTACGCGGACGCCGACGCGGACGCCGACGCTCGGGGTACTACAATAGCTCTACTTATTCTTATCGAATAGTCGAGCTAAAAAGGAGCCAATTAACACTAAGCTGTGCATGATTTTCACATCTTTTACCTTCACAAGAGTCCTAATTAAAATTGTTTAATGTACTTGACTGTCACATTGAAGAAGTGTTATAACAGGCACGGCATGTTATAAATATACATGAAAAAAAATATGTTGGCAATTTTTTTTTTTGAAACCAACAATGCTATAATTATGAGCCTTAAACTGAGGTTAGCATTTTAACAGGGTGGCAGTGCATGTAACAAGATCCATAATTCAAAAAGAGCACCGCTAGGCGGAGCATTATATGCCCGAAAGTGTTTTTTTTTGTTAGTAAGGATGAAACATTTGTCAGACATGGGAATTAAATACAGTATTACCTCCTTCAAAAAGCAATCCTCCTTTATAGCTGAAGAACCTTCATATATATACAGTTGCTGTTTTCATAGCACCAGCATCAAGTTGTAGTTATGCTCCAGAAACCACAACTTTCAGTGTAAAGATCATTGTGACCCTGACCTTATGACCCTAAAATCAATAGGGGTCATGTATTGGACATGGCTGTTCATCCTATAAAATTTTACAGCTGTAGGTTGATTAATACTTAAGTTATTGAGCGGAAACTGTTTTCAGTTTTAGGGTTAAAGTGACTTTGACCTTTGACCTTGTGACCCCAAAATCATTATGGGTCTTCTACCCAATATGGACAATCGTCCTATGAAGTTTGAATACTATGGGCCAAATAGAACTTAAGTTATGCTCCGGAAACCATTTTCAGTGTTAGGGCAATAGTAAACTTGACCTTTGACCTTGTGACCCCAAAATCAATAGGGGTCTTCTACCCAATATGGACAATCATCCTATAATTTGAAGACTGTGGGTCAAATGGACCTTAAGTTATGCTCCGGAAACCATTTTCAGTGTTAGGGCAATAGTGGCCTTGACCTTTGACCTTGTGACCCCAAAATCAATAGGGGTCTTTTATCCAATATGGACAATCATCCTATGAAGCTTAAAGACTGTGGGTCAAATGGAACTTAAGTTATGCTCCGGAAACCATTTTCAGTTTTAAGATAATAGTGACCTTGACCTTTGACCTTGTGACTCCAAAATCAATAGGGGTCTTCTACCCAATATGGGCAATCATCCTATGAAGTTTGAATACTGTGGGCCAAATGGAACTTAAGTTATGCTCCGGAAACCAAATTGCTAACGGACGGACGGACAGATGGAAGGACGGACGCCAGGGGGATATAACATAATATGCCCGAAATTCTTTCGGGCATATAAAAAGATAAGATAAAAAGATATATGATAATTTCCTTAGCTACTGATGACATATGTAACTTTCAATTTATATATCAGTCTTTTGCTAGGTGGGCACAGGATATTAACCAGAGACTCAGTGGGGAATTTGAGACAAGCTTAGGACTGGGGTGCGCAGTGGTTATAAATACTTCAAGGACATCTGAGAAAATACTCCTTTCTAATCTACCCTTAATAATCATTAGTTTGAAAGAAATATTAAATAAAATTTTACAAAATTCACAATTTTACTTGATTTTAGGTAAACTTGCTCAAATAGATTATGTTTGTCAGCTTAAATTCAGATAATTATACCAGTTACTAAATTCTTTAAGTAATAAAGGAGTTTCTTCCATTGCTCATTTGTGGTACACTTTTCTTCAGCCTTGGCCAAATGAAATTTGGAATGTGCATTTTTTTAATGATACAGTCTTCTATTCTAAATTATTCGAGACCCCACATTACTATTGCTAATGGTATAACTTTTAGTCTCTTTCTTTGTTTAAAACAATGACACACCTGGGGCAGGGCCAGTTTTGACCTAAGGGCTTTTATTTGAACAATCTTTGTAGACACTTACTAGAAAATGTTTCATGCTTAATATCTAAACTCTAGCTATTCAGGTTTTTTCAAAGAAGATTTTTAAGTTTTTGCTATACACATATAAGGAAAATCAATGTCCCCAGGGGCGGGGCCAATTATGACCCCAGGGCTCTTATTTGAACAAACTTGGTAGACATCCATTAGAACATGTTTCATGCTAATTTATCTTAGCTCTAGCTCTTTGGGTTCTTTAAAAGAAGATTTCTTAAGTTTTTACTATATGCATATAGGGAAAATCAATGACCCCCTGGGGCGGGGTCAATTTTGACCCCAGGACTTTTATTTGAACAAACTTGGTAGACACCCATTAGAAGATGTTTCATGCTAAATATCTTAGCTCTAGCTCTTTGGGTTCTTTAAAAGATGATTTTTTAAGTTTTTACTATATGCAAATAGGGAAAATCAATGACCCCCTGGGGCCAGGCCAATTTTGACCCCAGGGCTTTTATTTGAACAAACTTGGTAGACACTCACTAGAAGATGTTTCATGCCAAATATCTAAGCTCTAGCTCTTTGGGTTTTTTAGAAGAACATATTTAAAGTTTTTTCTTTTGGTTGCCATGGCAACCAGAGTTCTGCATGGAATTAAATTCTTTGTACAATTTTCAAAGAATACCACCAAAGGAACATTCCTGTGAAGTTTGGATGAAATCGGCTTAGTGGATTATGAGGAGATGTTATTTAAAGTAAAAGTTAACGGACGCCGGAGGAAAAGCGATCACAAAAGCTCACCCTGTCACTTTGTGACAGGTGAGCTAAAAACGGTTCGTAGAAGCGTCGACAAAAAAAGATGAAATACGGACTTACATCAAAGCTCGCTTAAAACTAGGTTGCTCTTTGAAGCAGTTGATGACTGAACTCTTTACTGCTTATGGGCCTTCTTGTGTGTCTTATGACACAGGCGATGGAAAAAGAAATTTGAGTCTGGCGTAGAGTGCATCAAAAATGCACTAAAATCAGGTAGGCCAAAATCTGCATCTCGTAACGAAATTGTTTCCAAAATAAAGGATATCATTGAAAGAGATGCCAGATTTACAGTTTGTGATATTCCACGAAAGGTAGGCATATCACTATCAATGGTTCACTTTATTTTAAAGAAACAGTTGAAAGTCAGAAAGATTTCTGCTAGATGGGTGCCACATCTGTTGACCGATGAGCAAAAGAGGCAACGGGTTTAGGTGACCAAAAAGCTGCTTCAAATGTTTCCAAAATATGACAAAAAACAGTTTGCCAATGTCGTCACAGGTGATGAAACTTTGGTCCATTATTTTGTCAGAAAAGTTAGCAACAAAATCTGGGCCACTGAACACAACAACCGCCTAATAATCGCCAAACAGTCTTTGAGTGAAAAGAAGGTTTTGTATGCAATTTTCTTCTCTAGTGAAGGAATGGCAAAAATAGTGCCGGTGAAAAAGGTCAGAAGTATCACTGGGAAGTACTACAAAGACGTAGTACTTAAGAAACTGAAAAAGTATTATAAGAAACGACGCCCTGTCACTGGTTTTAAGCATATCTGTCATCTACATGACAATGCCCCCGTTCATACCTCCGCAATAGTTTCGGCCTTTTTGAAAAAAAAAAAGTAACTTTTTTTGCCTCACCCCCTGTATTCTCCAGACCTTGCCCCATGCGATTTCTTTTTGTTTCTGAAATTGATATCCTTCCTTGCAGGGCGGAAATACAAGTCCTGAAAGGCACTAGGATCTGCCATTCATTAGTACCTTATTACTGTGCCCAAATCAGCGTTCCGTGACGCCTTCAAGAAGTGGATACATCGGCTGAAACTTTACATTTCTAGCCACGAAGGTACTTCGAGGGCATGAAATGAACACGTTTGAGCTAACTTGAAATTTGAAGTCTCCAGATAGAAATAAGCAATACATTTCGAACATCCCTCGTATATCTTAAATGGACTTGCCTTACTTTTAATCTGGACAAAACCATGAATTATTTTCAGCGGAAAATTTCAAGACAAGTACTGAATAGTGAACAGTGCAGACCATGATCAGACATCACAGATATGTTAGCTGATCTTGGTCTGCACTGTTTGCATGGGTAGAACCTATTAGTATTACCAAATTCAGGCTAAGAGATAAATACATGCACTCATATGAACAGTTTGTTGGTAACATTCACAATCCCTTCTATCATCATCATAAACTCTCTCTATTAAAAGTGACATCATGCCCATCCAAGCATAAATAATCAGTGAACAGGTAAATCTTAAAATAACTTTGCCTTAACTGTGTACATATTTTATGTAGTAGATAATCATTAATCCATCTGACCATTGGAAATTTCTATAAATATTGTATATTGTATATACGAATAAAAAGGATAAGGAAAGTGAAACACACGAAACAAAGTGGGTCAGGTTTCTATAATTTTATTTTAGACCTACGTTTCGGCTATTCAATAGCCTTCATCAGGGTACAGATATATCAGAATTTTTCAACTAAGGTACAGTTTTGACGGTTCTTTTTGTCACGTGATCAAATCTATTTATAGAAGTTATTGTTAGGCGGTTCATTTGTCCGTATATAGTTATTTAAATTATATGAATAATTAGAAAATAATAATAATAAATGTTTATAGTTATAGTGGAGGTACATGTGAGCATTAGTAGGTTTAGTGTAGTAGATAAGTTCCCGTAGGTATTTTTTCTGTCAGTTACGTCCAGGAAGTGGATCTCTTTATCGCTGATGTAAGAGGTAAATTTTATTGTGTGTGTTGACTGTTTAAGGCCATGATGAAGGAGCTCAACTCCTGTCGAGAGGTGGCCATATCAAAAAAGATTTCGTCTATGTTAGCGCCACCAGACCGATGGTGTAATTGTGTACTTTTTAGGAATTTTTGTTCAAATTCGTGCATGAATAATATTGCATTTGATTTGGTGAGAACACACCTTTCGAAGTAATCTAGGTGATGATGGGTCTGTGTAAGTTGTATATTCAATTTTTTTAAACTTTGAATTTCGAGAGGTTTTCTTGTTCTATACGGCCAGGAGTTGAAGTCGTTGTCGTCCGCTTTCCGTTTTTTGGTGGAGTTGTTAGACTGTCCCGGAAATGTTGCTATGGATATAGGCGGTTGTAGTAGTAGCTTTTTCGTAGAGATTTTCATCCGACATAACGTAATGTGTAGGTTTCGAAGCACGGGTCCCTATCAAGGGCGATTATGGTGCTTTGGCCGGTGGATCCAAGGACTGGATACTTAGAGGTAAGTTGTAAGCTGGACCAACCTCTCACACCGATTACGTAGAACCCGTTATCGATTCCCACAGAGATCGGATCCCAAACGGGATGCTTGTTTCACAACAGTAAACTAATAAAAAGGATAAGGAAAGTGAAACACACGAAACAAAGTGGGTCAGGTTTCTATAATTTTATTTTCAGACCTACGTTTCGGCTATTCAATAGCCTTCATCAGGGTACAGATATATCAGCCCAATTTTTCAAACTAAGGTACAGTTTTGACGGTTCTTTTTGTCACGTGATCAAATCTATTTATAGAAGTTATTGTTAGGCGGTTCATTTGTCCGTATATAGTTATTTAAATTATATGAATAATTTTGAAAATAATAATAATAAATGTTTATAGTTATAGTGGAGGTACATGTGAGCATTAGTAGGTTTAGTGTAGTAGATAAGTTCCCGTAGGTATTTTTTCTGTCAGTTACGTCCAGGAAGTGGATCTCTTTATCGCTGATGTAAGAGGTAAATTTTATTGTGTTGTGTTGACTGTTTAAGGCCATGATGAAGGAGCTCAACTCCTGTCGAGAGTGTGGCCATATCAACTAGAACTGCCACTATCATGGCGTGAATACCCCCGCATACCACTTTGTCAGAATCAACAGTGGCCATTTAGAGCTCAAGGACAACCTCCCTACCAAATCTGAGGTAGTAAACCAGTGCATTGCTAAGTTATGTATTTCTACATGCTTCAAATGTGAAAATGTCAAAATCAATACATTGCTGACAGGACATTCTTTAGCAATTGAGAAGAAAAAAGCTTTTTTTTTTGTCAAGGTCCCTGTGACCTTGACCTTTCACCCAGTGACCTCAAAATCAATAGGGGTCTTCTTATAGTCATGATCAACATCCATGCCAAATATGAAGACTGTGGGTCAAAGGAATCTTAAGTTAATGGGTGGACAAACTTTTTTGAAGTCAAAGTCCCTATGACCTTGACCTTTGATCCAGTGACCTCAAAATCAAAAGGGGTCATCTACTAATCATGATCAACATCCATGCCAAAATATGACGACTGTAGGTCAAAGGAATCTTAAGTTATTGGCAGACAAGCTTTTTTGAAGTCAAGGCCCCTGTGACCTTGACCTTTGACCTAGTGACCTCAAAATCAATAGGGGTCATCTACTAATCATGACTAACCTTTATGCCAAATATGAAGACTGTAGGTGAAAGGTATCTTAAGTAATTGGGCAGACAAGCTTTATAGCATCAAGGCCCCTGTGACCTTGACCTTTGACCCAGTGACTTCAAATGAGTCATCTACTCATCATGACTAACCTCTATGCCAAATATGACGACTGTAGGTCAAAGGAATCTTAAGTTATTGGCGGACAAGCTTTTGAAGTCAAGGCCCCTGTGACCTTGACCTTTGACCTAGTGACTCAAAATCAATAGGGGTCATCTACTAATCATGACTAACCTCATGCCTAATATGACGACTGTAGGTCAAAGGCAATCTTGAGTTATTGGGCGGACAAGCTTTTTGAAGTCAAGGCCTCTGTGACCTTGACCTTTGACCTAGTGACCTCAAAATCAATAGGGGTCATCTACTAATCATGACTAACCTCCATGCCAAATTTGAAGACTAAGGGTCAAAGGAATCTTAAGTTATTGGGGACAAGCTTTTTTGAAGTCAAGGCCCTGTGACCTTGACCTTTGACCTAGTGACCTCAAAATCAATAGGGGTCATCTACTAATCATGACTAACCCCTCCATGCCAAAAATGAAGACTAAGGGTCAAAGGAATCTTAAGTTATTGGGCGGACAAGAAAAAACCGACGGACGGACGGCCGGACGGACGGCCGGACGGACAGCCGGACGGACGGACAAGCTGATTCCAGTATACCCCCCTTACAACTTTGTTGTGCGGGGGTATAAAAAGATTTCGTCTATGTAGCGCCACCAGACCGATGGTGTAATTGTGTACGTTTTTAGGAATTTTTGTTCAAATTCGTGCATGAATAATATTGCATTTGATTTGGTGAGAACACACCTTTCGAAGTAATCTAGGTGATGATGGGTCTGTGTAAGTTGTATATTCAATTTTTTTAGAACTTTGAATTTCGAGAGGTTTTCTTGTTCTATACGGCCAGGAGTTGAGTCGTTGTCGTCCGCTTTCCGTTTTTTGGTGGAGTTGTTAGACTGTCCCGGAAATGTTGCTATGGATATAGGCGGTGTAGTAGTAGCTTTTTCGTAGAGATTTTCATCCGACATAACGTAATGTGTAGGTTTCGAAGCACGGGTCCCTTCAAAGGGCGATTTATGGTGCTTTGGCCGGTGGAATCCAAGACTGGATACTTAGAGGTAAGTTGTAAGCTGGACCAACCTCTCACACCGATTACGTAGAACCGTTTAATCGATTCCCACAGAGATCGGATCCCAAACGGGATGCTTGTTTTCACAACAGTAAACTAATAAAAAGGATAAGGAAAGTGAAACACACGAAACAAAGTGGGTCAGGTTTTCTATAATTTTATTTTAGACCTACGTTTTTCGGCTATTCAATAGCCTTCATCAGGGTACAGATATATCAGAATTTTTCAAACTAAGGTACAGTTTTGACGGTTCTTTTTGTCACGTGATCAAATCTATTTATAGAAGTTATTGTTAGGCGGTTCATTGTCCGTATATAGTTATTTAAATTATTATGAATGAATTAGAAAATAATAATAATAAATGTTTATAGTTATAGTGAGGTACATGTGAGCATTAGTAGGTTTAGTGTAGTAGATAAGTTCCCGTAGGTATTTTTTCTGTCAGTTACGTCCAGGAAGTGTATCTCTTTATCGCTGATGTAAGAGGTAAATTTTATTGTGTTGTGTTGACTGTTTAAGGCCATGATGAAGGAGCTCAACTCCTGTCGAGAGTGTGGCCATATCAAAAAGATTTCGTCTATGTAGCGCCACCAGACCGATGGTGTAATTGTGTACGTTTTTAGGAATTTTTGTTCAAATTCGTGCATGAATAATATTGCATTTGATTTGGTGAGAACACACCTTTCG
This sequence comes from Ruditapes philippinarum, assembly GCF_026571515.1. Taxonomy (NCBI): domain Eukaryota; kingdom Metazoa; phylum Mollusca; class Bivalvia; order Venerida; family Veneridae; genus Ruditapes; species Ruditapes philippinarum. The sequence continues at coordinate 213,441 of NW_026856137.1, forward strand.
AAGTAATCTAGGTGATGATGGGTCTGTGTAAGTTGTATATTCAATTTTTTTTGTATATACGAGTGAAGCAGTCTTTTTATAATATAGGTCATTTTTATATTGTATCAAACTTTTTTATCATAAATCATTAATCAACCACCATTATAACAGTCAATCTTCTGATAACATTATATTTAAGCTCAATATGAGAGCAAAAATTAAGCATAGTCTCACAATTGATTTCGAATTTGGTATGCTTCAAACCTTTGACAAATAGCCAATTAAAAGCAAACTTCTGCACAGCATGTGTAAATATGACTATAATATGTGGCAAAATATATCCAAAACAATTTTATCATTAAACCATATTTTCTAACTTCTTTCTGGAAAATTCTACACAAAGGCATTTGATGAATAAAATCACCTACCGGATTTAAAACTGTACAATCTACTGATGTGCTGTGGAAAGGATCGTGTTTATCTGCACATATCACAAGGTCAGGTAGAGGATATAACCGTAAACCGCAATCAAATGCCCAGTACACTGGGGCAACATGTAGGGGGAGGGGCGTCAGGTGTCCTTGACACACTAATGTTTTTGTAAACTGAAAAATAAAAGACATGTGGTTAGTCTATATTGGAGCAGCTAATTTCTAAAAAAAAATTAAAAAAAGATTTTTTTCTGCTGTAGCAAATATTGAGTATACAAATAAAGTGATAAAACTTAGCCCAAAAAGCACATTCTATAATCCATAGGAATTACATCTAACAAGTCTAAATAGTAAATATGCGAATTAAGTCCCTAATCTGTCAGCAACAGGTAAAAATATGGTGATCAAAACATTTATTGCATCAACCATGCAAAATGTCAACTGAATTTTGAATATTTTTACATCTCTAAAACTATTAACATATTTTTTCTTATGTCTGAGAATTTGAAAATTTGCTTAGCTTAAATTGTTTACCCTCTCAGAAAAGATTTATAACAAAATTATTGGGTTACTGAAGATATACAGTCGAGACTGTCATATGTGACTTTCCAAGGGACCTTCAGAAAAAGGTCACATATGACAGGGAGTCTCTAAATACAGTCTCAAAGAAAATTAAATTTAAATATCATCTATCTGTCTATATACCATTGTGACTTAATGATCCTGTATCATTATGTTTTGTGATTGATATTGTTACTGTTCACACTTGCAAAAAAATATATATGGATATAATTATGCAAATAAAACAATTTTCAAACATCAAAGAATATGTTAAATGTGTACTGCAAATATTTGTGCACATTATAATTAATCAATAAATTACATGCATTGATTTCTTATTGGAAAATTTAACTTAGAATTTATAGAAAATAAAGTTCTAATTACCTCCCTTTAATGGCCTTTATTTACATGAAATGTTAAATTGGGTGATATCTTTATAAATAATGCTTATTTGAACTTACGATATTGACAAATCTTAATTTTAGCATCATATTTATAAAATAAATCCATGAAAAAAATGTGTTACAGGATCTTTAAACATATCCATATTCAAAGCTTTTTTCTGGTTTGGTATCAATATTTTTTCCGTATTAATTATGCAGCCATAGAAAGGTAAATTAAAAAAATTCTGCCTAAAAAATCTTCCGCTGGCACTCTATAATTAAACTAGAAATGTGTCATCATGCCACGGATGCCCCCGCATGCAGCCAAAATTTCAGATGTTATAATATTTAGTTCCAAATTTGTTTGCACAAATTATTGTTTTCATTTTAAGTTCAAAGCCCTTAAAACTTTTCAACGTTTACACAAACCATTTTCATACAATGTTCAAGGCACTGAAATTATTCAGTCTTAACCTTTTGAAAATAGCATATTTCATATTTGTAGCCAAAATAATGGCTACATACATTTCCACAAAAGTATGAGTGCTGAAACTGAAAGTTCAAAATTTTTCCAACATTCAAGAAAGATAAGTTTGTCCAAAATCATTGAACCATGACCAAATTCAAACTTAAACTGCTTATTCCTAAGATGTATCTATATTATTTTCAAAGTGAAAGGGACATAACTCTGCCAAAAATCATCGAACCATGACCAAATTCCAACTTGACCTGCCCATTCCTTTGACATATCCATATATCAAATTTGAGTTGAATATGTAACACTGTTGGGTAGATAATGAACAGAAACTGTAAATTTCATATTATTTTCAAAGTGAAAGGGGCAATACTCTGCCAAAAATCATTGAACCATGACCAAATTCGAACTTGGCCTGGGCATTCCAAAAACATATCCATATGTGAAATTTGAGTTGAATGTGTTGTACTGTTGGGGAGATAATAAACAGAAACTGAAAATTTCATATTATTTTCAAAGTAAAAGGAGCATAACTCTGCCAAAAATCATCGAACCATGACCAAATTCAAACTTGACCTGTATTTTCTCATGACATATCCATATGTCAAATTTGAGTTGAATGTGTTGTACCGTTGGGGAGATAATAAACAGAAACTGAAAATTTCATATTATTTTCAAAGTAAAAGGAGCATAACTCTGCCAAAAATCATCGAACCATGACCAAATTCAAACTTGACCTGTATTTTCTCATGACATATCCATATGTCAAATTTGAGTTGAATGTGTTGTACCGTTGGGGAGATAATGAACGGAAACTGAAAATTTCATATTATTTTCAAAGTAAAAGGGGCATAACTCTGCCAAAAATCATCGAACCATGACCATATTCGAACTTGACCTGTATTTTCTCATGACATATCCATATGTCAAATTTGAGTTGAATGTGTTGTACCGTTGGGGAGATAATGAACGGAAACTGAAAATTTCATATTATTTTCAAAGTAAAGGGGCATAACTCTGCCAAAAATCATCGAACCATGACCAAATTCGAACTTGACCTGTATTTTCTCATGACATATCCATATGTCAAATTTGATTTGAATGTGTTGTACCGTTGGGGAGATAATGAACGGAAACTGAAAATTTCATATTATTTTCAAAGTAAAAGGGGCATAACTCTGCCAAAAATCATCGAACCATGACCAAATTCGAACTTGACCTGTATTTTCTCATGACATATCCATATGTCAAATTTGATTTGAATGTGTTGTACCGTTGGGGAGATAATGAACGGAAACTGAAAATTTCATATTATTTTCAAAGTAAAAGGGGCATAACTCTGCCAAAATTCATCGAACCATGACCAAAATCAAACTTGACCTGTATTTTCTCATGACATATCCATATGTCAAATTTGATTTGAATGTGTTGTACCGTTGGGGAGATAATGAACGGAAACTGAAAATTTCATATCATTTTCAAAGTAAAAGGGGCATAACTCTGCCAAAAATCATCGAACCATGACCAAATTCGAACTTGACCTGTATTTTCTCATGACATATCCATATGCCAAATTTGAGTTGAATATGTGCAACCGTTACTAAGATAATGAACGGAAACTGATGATGACGGAATGACAGAATGACGGAAGGACGGAATGACGGAAGGACGGAAGGACGGAATGACGGAAGGACGGAACAGGGTAACACTATATGCCCCGGCCATTACATGGCGGGGGCATAAAAATCTAACACAAGTCTTAGCCCAGTTTACTCAGGGCATAATGTACATTACACACACATCGATTGCATAATGCTTCGCTCCGTCACTCGATACCTGTACTGTATACATGTTAACTGTGTAATTGAGATAGAGGTGTGTAGACTTTGTTTGCTACTGGATTATAATTGGACTTAATTATTTTGGCCCTCTGGGGTGTTATAATAGGTATTATTTATCTGATTAACGGACAAATAAAAGGTGTGAAAGTCGTTTAAATCAGACCAAACATTGTATTGGGACCAGACAATTAGGGTCGCTTGTCACATATGACAGGGAGTCGTTTAATTCAGACCGTTTATATAGGAAAACACGTTGGGAGTACTGAAACAAGGTCGGATAAGACAGGGAGTCGTTAAAATCAGGGGGTCGCTTAGGCAGTCTTGACTGTATTAAGGGTAGTGTTGGGATAACATTACAATTTATATCAAAAGACAGCTGTTTTAATTTTTTTTATTGCCATGAAACTCATACATGGTAAATACCAATAACAGATTATTGATGAGATTACAAAAATAACTATCAAGAAAAATGTAATATGGCAACTGTCACAGCATGACAAGATAACAAAAATAATAATTGATTTAATTCTAATCAGGCAGATGTCACAGCATAAAAAAATAATCCAAATATTAACAACATCAGCATGTGACATGAACATGTTTTTTAAAAGCTTGTTTCTTTCAGTTGGTAGTCATTATAAATAGTTATCAATAATTTTTTTCTCTCTCCAAAATTCAGAACTTCTCAACACAAGATTTCAGTTATTTTTTACTTACATGTGTTGGAACATCACCATCTTCTGGGAATTTGACACAGTTACGGCACATCTTTGTCACAATGTCTTCCCTAAACACAACAATTTCCTGAGTACAATACTGTATCCGACATGGATTACTGGCAAATATTGCTGACGGCACTTTCTTCCTTAGTTCCTCTGTTATTGAGTTGGGAATTGCTGGCCTAAAATACAGGATTTAACTTATAATAAACAGATGTAGACACTAAATAAAGCATATAAACTAAATGTTATCACATACTCTTTGGTCATTTTGAGATTGCTGACAGCTGAAAATTGATTAAGTCTTGGCTAGGATGCATGAGATATGTGTCAAACATTTCACTACCACTCATGAATAGCAAAGATCAAAGTTAGTCTGAGATTTTCATTTATTTTCATTGACATTGCTATTGAGTGATCTCCCCTTTTAAAATCTACAAACTTTAATATCTTAGTTGTTGTTAATCCAAAGTTATTTTGATGCCATTTCCCAAGTCATACTAAGCAGTAGGTTTTCTTCAGGTCATCCCCTGCCTTTTACTCAGAGCTTATTAACTTCTACAATTTTTGCATCAAGTTTTATTAAAATGGACACTGGACGGGTCTATTCAAAAATACTGATGAAAATATAATGGCAAGGGCAAACTGAGATAGCTTACCTTGGTAATATGGTAGCTGGTCCAGGATCTTGTGGTCCAGGTATAAATAAAAATTTACTACTTTTTATAAGGTCTGGAAATTCACACATCAGTTCAGCTAACTGTTGAAAACAATCTGTAAAAGGATTTATTTCTAAATTACAATTTACATCAGTTTAATTTTTTTTGTCATTTAATGAAAAACAAAAGCAATATTTACAAACACAGCTGTTGATTGTCCTAGATAAAACCTGTTGTGAAGTAAAAACTTCATTTGAGGGAAGAGGGAGCAATGTCATATTGACATTGTCATGGTCATGGTGACCTCCAGCTTTACTTGTGGAAAAACATCTCCAGTACTCTCCCCTTTACCTACTTTGTCTTCAACTTAAACTTGTGTTTAAACTATAAGCTTTTAACTTTGTATAAAGTGAAGGAAAGAAATTTGCTTAAAATATTGCATCAATAAAACACTATAATGACTTGAACTACATGCATTTTATGTAAAAATTTCATAGGCAGAAGCTTTCCAGCTAGTTTGCAAAAGGCCCATTTTTGTTTTTGTTTTTAACTTTAATTTTAACACAGTTTTTCAGTCTTATCTTGGTGGTCTGTCCACCACACCGGATTTCCTTTATAACTAACAACAAGTAACCAACTTCTACTTATCTAAAATGATTTCTGAGTCAGCAATAAGAGACTAAAGACCAGTAGATTCGCTGCCCGAAATCATGGAGGAATTACTTAAAGCCAGAGGATCAAACCTGCCATCCCTGGATTTCAAATCCAAAGCTCTCCATATTGAGCGAAATGGATGGATGAAAAAGGTCCATGGCTCTACTGGAAAACAATTTATAATAATTTGTGGAAGTTGAAACTCACCTTTAAGAACTTTAGCATGACTATTTCCAAGAGGTACAGAAAGGAAGTTTCCACAGAATATAAAACAGGTAGGAGGAAATCCTGAGTAACCAGAAAATAATACTCTCAACTTCTCTATAACCTGAAGAAAAAAATATTTATACAAGGTAATTATTCTTATATTTAAAATAATGTAGGAATAACTTTTAATTAACTTGACAAATAATGGAGGAATAACTTTATCAATTTAACACATTCAATGAGTTGTTAAGATAACATAAGAAAGTGATGTGTTACTGCATACAGATGTTATTATAGGAAGCAAAGTCATTCAAGAAGTAAATAAGCATCATATTTTTAATCTGAGCACTAAGTATGACACATATATAAATAGATTTATTATACCTCACTTAAACTTTTAACTATATTAGCCTAATGTGTGGTCAAATGGTGTTTTTTCGATATATCTTCCTGGAAATGAATATTCACCCAGTGAATAATTTTTTGCAATATTCCCCAGGGGCCAGTAATCTAAATAGAATGAAGACAATATCATGTTCTAGTTCTCTCCCCTAGGCCGCAAAAAAATGCACAGCAGTGAAAAATTATATTAAAATGTTAATTCGGTATAATAAAAGAAATAACACATGTCTCTGTGGGTAATAGTGCTCCATCTCGGGGTGTTATCTCAGTTCTCGGGTTGGTAACATGCACTATTACCCTGAGAGACCCTTTATATTTTTAAATAGTACCTCATTCTCTTCATTTTTTAAAAATCTTACACAAGATATACAAAATCACTACTCTTTCAATAAACTTACTTTGACCTGGTCCAGCCAGACATCAGACAGTATTATAAACATTGCATCTGTATTTTCTTGTTCTATCTGTTGTAATTTACTTGATGCCTTCACACATGTGTTTGATGGTCCTCCAAAAAAGTTCAAGTTGCCAAAGAATGACCTGTCAGAAAATATAAAATCTTGTTGAAAAGCCACTGATTTTTTTAATAAACAATATTTCTGTTCATCATTGAATCAAACTAAACCAATGATACTCAAATGCTCACATTCACTATGCACTGAAATGGGAAAAGAAATTTTATTGAGGGGAATCAAATACGGATATCCATTGTAAGACCAAGATGAAATATCCATGAAATTGAGATGACTATTTGAGGGTATTACTTCTTACTTTATACTATAGTTTACAATATTGCTTGCTTAGACAGTTAAAGCATCAAGTAAGTACCTGGTAGTTTTTGCTGGCTCTGGGGGTGGGAACCCAAAAGCATTTACATGGAACAATTCATCTTCATACCAACCCTCCGCTAAAACAAAACAATTCTCTGTGAAAAGCCCTGTGTGAAAATTCTGACAATAAAGTTAAGGTAACTATAGGTTACATATTTCAATATATTTGCTCAAATGAATTACTTTTTTGTTATTACTTATAAATCATGGGTACTGTAAGACATGAAACCAGTCAGTCATTGATAATTTGTGTAACTGGGCTTAAAACAAAATTTTCATTTTTCCCCTCCTGCTACCTACCCACAAAAATCACAGCTACCCAAAACATTTTATTGCCTAGCAAAAAAAAATCTTTTTAACTAAACATAGAAGTAGAGAGTGTCAATGAAAATCACATTTTTATATCTGACTCATGTTTTTTAATTGTAAATATACAAACTGGGTTATATGTTAGATAATTCTAATACAGTGTAACTTCCGAATTCCGGAACTTCTGAAATCCGGAAACTTCTAAAAACCGAACAATTTTTTCGGTCCCGATTTTTTCCCTTCTATTTTCTATTAATATAATACTTCTGAATTCCGGAACTTCTAAATTCTGAATTCCGGACGATATTTTCGTAAAATTAGAGTCAAATCAATGCAATTTTACCTCCAAAAACCGGAAATATCCAAAGGTGTGAAATACATTGTAAATTGAGAATGTTTACCCTGCAGGAAGATTTTAACTCCCTATCGATTGTTTACTAATTAGCGGTGATCGTGTAATTTGACACGCGTTAAAATCACAAACTGTGAAATGGTATGTTTGAAGTGATGCAGTTAATCAAAGTAATTTACGGCGGTCAGTTAATTTGAAGTGTTTATTAGCGGATTAAATGACAATTAATTGGACAATGTATGCATCAAACGTCTTTAGGGATTTTATCGCATTTGATGTAATAATTAATTAACTAGCATCGGACAATATGTAAGTTTATGCAATTAACAACATTTCTACAAACTGATTTTGCAGGTAAGATAAACATGTATTATTTTCATTTACATCTTTATCTTGATTAAAAGACTATTATACATTTTTGTATATGATATTACAGTAATGGCCACATCTTCCTTGACATTTAACATTTAGTGATATTAAGTGGCGTAGTCTTGTCCACATTATCATAAACCTCTTAATTCCGGAAACCTCTGAAATCCGAACTTTTTGACAAGTCCCATGGGTGTTCGGTTTTCGGAAGTTACACTGTATTTAAACAGATGCTAAGCATTAACAATTTGTTTTGAACTCCATTATCATTTTGATAGGAAATAAAATATTTTGGATAAAAAAATTTTTTATCAACCTACCTACACTTCTTAAAGTGGCATGGGTTGCAATTTTAAGGTTGCCCTGGGTACCGTTTTAAAATGAAGACATGCGTTTTTTTAACAATGTCCCTGCTAAGCAGATTACCTAGCCAGTTTTCCTTGTTTCTGGTTAGTACCAAAACAAGAGCTGTCCGTAAGACAGCGCGCTCGACTTTTTTATTGCTTGCCAATAAAAAAAGTTTTTGCAGTAAAAGGCAATACAAGAATCTCTGTATTTTTAAAGTGAACAATGGCCATGAGCATTAAGATATTTAGTGAAGAATTATTTTACTGAATTGTGTGATACCCTTGAACACTGCAGCAAAGTTTGAAATGTTTAAGTCAAAAGAGGGCTGGTAAGAAAGAAAAAAAAACTGAGTTGAGCCTTAAATAAATTTAATAGTATTAAACCCACTTTGAGAGAATAAGGTATTTTTACGTCACTCAGAACACCTTGGTAAATGACATAATAACATAATTTTTCAAGAAATCTATGCCAAGGAAGCAGTATATTTTTGTACAATCAGCATAATATATAGATTTGACTTTGTATGTGAAAGTATTATAGTTACCTTATAATACAAGTAATAGATAAATTTTATCAAGCTTTTTTAGATGTTGTCAGTTACCTTCTCTTGCGTACAGATGGGGGTAATGATGTGAAATAGCATTAAAAGTTTCAAAGCAATATCTCAAAGGGTTAAGGCAATAAGTGGATTTTACCCATATTCAATGTATTTTCTAAGTCAAAAAGGGGCATAATTCTGTCAAAAACCTTGACAGAGTTATGTCCTCTTGTCTGTTGATGAAGGTCGTGATGGTAAACAAGTATGGTCAGTTTCAAAGCAATACCTCCAATGGTTTTGAAATAAAGTGAGGTGGTACAAAAAACTTAACCAAGCTCAATACACTTTCTAAGTCAAAAAAGGGCCATAATTCTGTCAAAAACCTTGACAGAGTTATGTACTCTTGTCTGTAGATGGAGTTTATGATGGTGAACAAGTATGGTAAGTTTCAAAGCCATACTTGTAATACTTCTGAAATAAAGTGGGGTGGTACGAAAAACTTAACCAAGGTGTGACGCCAACGCCGACGCCGACGCCGGGGCGAGTAGGATAGCTCCCCTTTTCATAGAAAAGTCGAGCTAAAAATGCCAAATTCTTAATGGGAAATAACTTTGACCTTCATCCAAGAAAATAATGTGTATGAAATGATCTCCCTTGTTGGTGGAAAGCAGAAAGATAAACATTCAGTTATGTATATAAATTCAGGCCCTTTATAATAAAAGGAATAAAGCATGAGAGAGAAACAGTGTTGGACAGTGAATTGGGCAATCTGGGTTTGATTCCTGAACCGTGCGGTCACTTTCGTTGCAACTAATCATGAAATCTATTCTAGGGTCATTCGCACTGTACCTCTGCTCTGGCATGTACAGAAGTTCCAGTTCATTGTGAAAGTGGAGGCAATTAGTACTGGTTAACTGCTTGACAGCATGTCCAGGAACGATGCAGTGGCTGACCTGTGCTCTGGTAAATTCAATGTGGCTTGCTACCATGATTCGGAGTGAAAACTACCAACACCAACACCAGAGAAACAGTGTTACACACAGTGAATTTAACCTCTTAATTAAATGATGAAACAGAGCACTGGAGTTAGGTTATGAATTATAATTTTACTGATTCTGGATAGTAAAATGTTTGCAATGCAATGATTGTAAGTACACTGTACTAGGAACAACTTTCAAGTATAAAGGATACAGCTTTTGAAAGGTCAATCTGTACAACACCTGTAGGATCTTCCAAATACCATTTTCCCTGTAGAATAATAAATACTGAATGTGACATTACACTGATTACATTATTGTATGTAAAACAATAAGTGAACAAAACTACTAACAAAAGTATGAAAGATACTCAATGCAAGAATTTATAGCTGAAAATGGATAGTTAGTGGGAAAAAAAACATAAATTAAAACTAACTTATTACATTTTTACTAACAATTTGCTTCCCAGACATCCGGGAAGTTATGGCATGTATGATATATTCATTTAAAAACAGTATGTCAAAGGTCTCAGCTGGAATTGCCTTTGAATAATAAATTCCTTCTAAATTCAAACATAATTAATAAACTGTAAATTGTATAGTTTCCTTCAAATGTGGACTGAAACTTAACACAACCTGCTAAGTTAGTCATAATAGCTCTTTTGACATTTGATGTAAACTGTAAATCCAATAGTATCCTTCAAATGTGGACTAAACTTGGCACAGCCTGTTAAGTGAGTCAAAAATAGCTCTTTTTACATTTTATGAGCTAAATCTAAAATTATGTGAACTAGGAAAAGATTTTGAAATACCTCCTTCAGTTGTGTCAGCATACCTAATACAATAACCTCTCCCACTTTCGCTGTTGTTCCAAGCAAATACTCTATGGGCTTTAACTACAAACAAAAGATGAGACTTCTTAATATGATCATGATGGCATGTTTCATTAACTTCAAACAAGAAACATGGCAATGTCACGAAACCAAGTTTTCAATTATCACCATTGTAGATAAATATGTTGTAGTTGAAATACAAATACAAGCAACAATGTAACTATGTGCAATGTAAATCATGAAAAATGTAGGAGGAATTGTCCACAGAAGAAATTGTTCACTATATAATCTGTATAAGGAAAAAAACGAAGGGCCATAATTAGGTCAAATATTATACAATCACATAACCCTGACAATATGCACCAGGGCACTTGATGACAAAGCTTCTGTGAAAGTTTGGTCAAAATCCATAGAGAAATGTAGGAGGAGTTGCGCACAGAAGGAATTGTTCACTATATATTCTGTATAAGGAAAAAAACAAAGGGCCATAATTAGGTAAAAAATTATCCAATTACAAAACCCCGACAATATGCGCCAGGGCACTTGATGACAAAGCTTCTGTGAAAGTTTGGTCAAAATCCGTTGAGAAATGTAGGAGGAGTTGCTCACAGAAGAAATTGTTCACTATATATTCTATATAAGGAAAAAAACAAAGGGCCATTATTATGTCAAATATTATGCAATTAAAAAAAAACGACAATATGCGCCAGGGCACTTGATGACAAAGCTTCTGTGACAGTTTGGTCAAAATCCGTTGAGAAATGTAGGAGGAGTTGTGCACAGAAGGAATTGTTCACTTTATATTCTGTATAAGAAAAAAAACAAAGCGCCATAATTAGGTAAAAAATTATCTAATCACAAAACCCCAACAATATGCGCCAGGACACTTCATGACAAATCTTCTGTGAAAGTTGGTCAAAATCAGTTCAGAAATATATGAGGAGTTGAGCACAGAAGAAATTGTTCACTATATATTCTATATAAGGAAAAAAACAAAGGGCCATAATTAGGTCAAATATTATCCAATCAAAAAACCCCGACAATAGGCGCCAGGGCACTTGATGACAAAGCTTCTGTGAAAGTTTGGTCAAAATCCGTTGAGAAATGTAGGAGGAGTTGCGCACAGAAGAAATTGTTTACGCCCGCCTGCCGGCCGACATACCTCATTCTAATAACCAGTTTTTTCCTTCGGAAAACCTGGTTAAAAATATATATTGTTCTTTGTTTTGAAGTATTTTTTCTTTACAGTATATTGTATCATAGGGATTTTCAACTTAAGGAATGGAGTAAGACCACAAGGAGCACTTACATAAGACTTAATGAGGCATTTAAGGGAACTAGGGCTATGTTGGGGCATTTTGTGGTTTGAATACACTGATTAAAGTAAGAATAAATGCTTGGTAACTGACTACAAATGTGACATAGACACCCCAACGTTCAATAGTTTTGTCAGTCTATGGAGAGACAATGTGACAGACAGGCGGACAAAGGTAAATCTATATATATAAGAATAGTAATGGGGCATATAATATATATATTTTTGCATGTAATCCCAAAACAATATTTTACCTGAAACTTTTTACTTTCCTCAGGTGCACTGCCTAAAGCTGGTGGTGTAAACAGATCATGTCTTAATGTTCTCTAAAATATATCATATATACTTGGTATAAATTACAAAGGTGCTGTTAGTCTATATATAAATATATATCAGCACAGATATAGATTGATAATTTTTCTGACGAGAGTTCCAATCTTCAGCATCCTACACAATATTTTTACCAAGTGTACCAATAAAATATTTTCCTAATTTAAAACCTCATACTTAATATAATTAACAAAATAAATTTTCATTTAGAAATTCAAATCTCATCATATCATCATGTTTAAAACAAGAGTATTAGCTTCACCAATGGCTGCTTCCCAATGTCACTGAAACAAGTTTACGATGGAAGGAGCGACAAAAGGGCAACATAATGCTGCACCAAAAGAATTATATGGAGCATGTACACAAACATAAAAACAGAATTTGTAAATCTCTAACATGAAGAATGAGTTACCTGATGAAGTATTGTATATCTCTCCCTGAATAGAGTTGCTTTATCATTGGCATTACCATGTAGACAAGGGGGAGGTAATCCTAATGTGGAGTTCCTGTAAAATATGATGCATACAAAAACTAGCAAGTACCTGCATTTCCTCTCACAATTTCCTGCTTTAACGTTCCAGGATCATAACATTTAGTATGTAGGTATCATAAATAGGATTTCTGAGCATCCAGTTTTTACATTGAAATAAATAAACATTTGTTCTCTATATGATTTATTTTCTGTTTACCTATGTGGATTTTCAAACTTGTGTATTATTCTATCAAGAAGCATGTAAAGATCCAGATTAGTTTGCATTCCACTGACATAGACTAGCATTTGAGGGCCAGGAATCAACTGATGCAAAACTTCCACTGTATGAAAACTCAGCAAGCATTTTAACTTAAATTGATAATGTAATACTAAGGAAACTATATCTATTTCAAAGTCAAAACATTTGACTTTTAGTATATCTGTTGCATACTTCATTTTAATATCTGAAAATATTCTCTTAATTAAACCAATCATACATCATCATCCAAAACAATCATTCTACTGTTTTAAGCTTACGTTCAGTTTTACCCACTGTTTTCTTCTTTATGGTACCTGCATTCTTTTACTTCAGAAGCATACACATTTTTTTGGAATGGCATGGAAGTGTCACATTGTAGGCTCAATTATCACTGTCAAACAAGTACATATGTGGATGTTTCAAAATTCTTAATTTTACCATATTAAGGTTATAGGTTAAATTCATCTTTTGGATAAATGGTAGCTTGCACTTTCCAGTACCATCCATGAACAGGCTCAAACTGAGTTTGTAACATTTTCAATTTTGCTAATTTGGGAATTCTTTAGAGACTCTGTTCTTTCCTATTTAATAATATTTGTTTAAAACCCAAATCTCTGTACTTACGGTATAAACTTTTTCCTATCTCTCTGATATGTATATCTTGGTACAGAAAAGGCATCTATCACAGTAAATACTTTATCACTGAAAATATTAATTAGTATTATATATGGTAAATGTACACTACTACTTACATATATACAATACCATTAAGAACAGAACAAGAATACATAGAAGACAATGTTCAATACGAGATTTTTCAACAATCTGAATAGAATTATTTTGTGCGAGCCTCTGGCAAGAATAAAATTATTTTATTTAATGAGTTCAATAAATTTAGTAATTATACTAATTCGTCACCTTAGTGCAAAAACTCAATAACTGCTTATAGATAAAGAAGCAGATATTGAGTTCTTGCACTAAGGTGACGCTATACTAATGTAATGTACAATATCTATACTAATGTAATGTACAATATAGATACATGTATCAAACAGTATTCTATTTATTAAATACTTTTATAATAAGCCAAAATCAGGACAGTTTATAATCAAAGTGTCTTTGCTTATACAATGTACTGTAACATGATTGATATTTAGCACGTTTACACTGTGTATAGTGAATTTATATGCAATGTATTTTATTGCCTTGCAATATCTTTAAAATCGAGTTGGAAAGCAGCATGGAAATGAGATAAACAGCACCCTTAAATCACTGATTTTTTCAGCACTGGGGTAATTGTGGCAGGTCCATTTTGGAAGCATACACTATTCAGTTATTACTCTCACAGCTAGTGCACTTGTTTTGATTCTTTAACAGGTATACCAGTCTTTGTAATGTGAAGCTTGTTATTTATCAATTACTTAGTATTTGTTCCACATTTTTTTGTTCTGCTTGTTTTTTTATTTTTGTTAAGAATGTTAGGTTACATATACATCATTTTATTTTTCACATACAATGATACACAGTACAAATAAATTTTAGGAATTATTAGTGAGATCTCTTTTGGCCGTTGCTATACAGTAAATCCCAATTATAACGATATACATGGGACCCCCAAACTCATATTGTTATATCCTGATATTGTTGTATCCAAGTGGCAACCAATTTGAAAACAAGAGTTTGAACTTCTGCAACAGCATCATTTTGAGCGGTTTAAATGTTATAACCATTACAAGTTATATCTTTATAAGTGGAGTTTACTGTACAATGAAATTTTGGCAGGGTTAGGGTTAAACATGCATATCAACCTTCGCCATAAAGATTCTGTTGAATAATTATGTTGCTATACCATACCTTTCATCATCCTGTTCAGCATTACATTCCTGTACAGCTGCCTCACATATTTGTTTATCTATCAATGCTGATGTTACTAAAAATAGAATACTCATAATATACATGTAGTAACAAATATGCCTAATGTGAAGACCACTTAAACCAGATAATTGTAAACAGAAAACAGGAATTTTCTGAGTTCACGAAGGGCCAAAATTCTAGAGTTATGGGTCTTGGAAAAAGACCTTCAATTTAAATCCTGAAGACATGTATTAAATTTTAAGTGAATATCGACAGTATTATTGAAGACAAATGTGGCATCTAAAACTTTAACCAGAAGTTTACTAAATTCAGAAGGTCAAGATCAATGCAAGGGTTATGGAGCTTGGACTCCTGGTTTAAAAAAAATGTGCGAAGTTTCAAGTATACAATTAGTAGTTTCAAGACTAAAGATGCAAACTTCAATAAGGAATTTTCAAAGTTTACAAAAGGCCATAAATCAGACACAATCAGTAGGAGTTATCAGCTTTGCACAGTTATTATGAGTTATCTGCCTTGTACAGTGACCCCCAATTATGATCTTTCAGACTAGATTTGTTTATAAAACATGCACACCCACTCCACCACCCACTGTCATCATATTGGAAGATGCATGCAATGTCACTTAGTAACAGTTTTGTCAAACAAGGTCAGTGACCTTGACTTTTGAGCACTTGACCCCAAATTCAAAGGGGGTCCTCTAATACCCAAGACCAATGCATGTGATACATATTAACACAGAAAGTGACAAAGATGCTCAGGTGACTGTGAGTAGGATAGACCAACTATTTTTTTAACTTTTGGCCTGTAGTTTCTTTTTTTATGAAATGTTGAGCAAAACTCTTCCAAGAGAACCACTTACAAGGTTGTTTCTGAACAATTTCTATGATTTTGTCAAGCCATTCTTGACAGTCTGATTCATCTACCTGGGAAAACACCTCTACCAGATAGCGGGTTGCCTCACTGAAACAAAACAAAAAAACTTTATTAGTTAAATTATTAATCAGTCTAAAGTCTATGATTCAATATATATCCTTATGTTCTACTTGCCAACATATATTACAAATTAAACATTAAGTGTTTATTCTAAAGCTTTGATTTCTGAGAATTTATCATTTGTTATTCTTTAATTATATAGTTTGTTAAAGCTATTCTTCCATTTCAGTCTTGCGTTTCCATTTGTTTAATCCATGCTTGAAATTTCATCTAGCATGGCAGGCACCAGTAACGATGTCATTTTGCCATTATACAGTCATATGAAGTTGTAAGTTCATGATAAAGCACTGTAAGAAAATAGTAACAGATGAAATGACATTAATCCCTGTGAATAAATGTATCGAGATAAAATATGGTGAATATGCAAGATAATTTATCTGACATGTTTGCAATTCGGATTGGAATATCTGTGTCTCCCTTTCCTACTCATGGGCAGTAACATTGCCTTGTAACTACACAATGGGTAGTTACCCTTAGGACAGATAATCAAGTCCAAAACTGCAAGACATGACATATTATTGTTCTGTTAAGTAACAAAAGGTCTCCCAGTTTACTCAGAAGCTAATCAATGCCTTTGCGAAATAACCAGAGAGGGTTGTTTGAGATCTTCATAACCTAGTAGTGAGCTCCAAGAGCTGGCCCGAAGGGCCTGCTCGCAAAGCGAGATGAGTACCTTCTAGATAGTAAAGGTTTTGTGGGAAGATAGCTGTCTCTTTAATGTATACAATGTATACCTGCTTAGAGTGATCGTAAACAATTTTAAAACAGTATGATGTAGAAGTAGAAGTTTTATATGCTTTTGAACGAAGTACCGAATTGACACATCGCAACTTTTCGAATAACAATATAACGTTAAAAGCCGAGGTATTCTCATTGAAAGCGAAAGCGTAGACCAGTGTCCTGCGCACTTAAATGGGAACCAGAATAGGACGAGGAACCAGAATAAACGGAAGCAGTGTATAAAATACCGAATGACAATTTTAAAAAGGAAAATGTAAAATAAAAATGAACAGTTGTGCTATACTAATTCACGGTGAAAGAAAATCGAGCTCGCTTTGTGGATTTGCCTTTTTTATATGGGGAAGTCAAAGACCGGGCCCGCAAAGCGGGTCCGGGCTTTGGCTTGCCCGGCTATAGTCTTCACGTGTATATTTAAAAGAAAATCAAATAAAAAACAATTAAAAATTTATAGAATTCTATACCCATCAATAAAATTTTCAGTGTCAATTCTAGTCGGGCGCCGCCATTTACAATGTAACTCAATGATAATAGGCGGGGTATTCCGTTAACGGAACAAATCTCAAATTTTCGGATAAATAATAATTGTCGAGTGTTCCGAGTGAAAACGAAAGTGGTGCATGTAATACCAAATGACACCTTTAAAACGGAAATAATGAACGGAATTTTTTAATGACTTCCCCGTTCATAGGCTTTGCCTAATTTCATATTATTATACACTAATGTCAGTGTCAGGGTGACATTTCCATCTAATTACTTAATATGATATATTAAAATCCTCCTGGGGATATAAGACACGTGTAAACAAAGCGTAGAATTATAGGTATATAATATATTCGTCTTAATCAAATTCTGGTACGAGTTGGCAAAGGTACGAA
Source organism: Ruditapes philippinarum (assembly GCF_026571515.1). Classification (NCBI taxonomy): domain Eukaryota; kingdom Metazoa; phylum Mollusca; class Bivalvia; order Venerida; family Veneridae; genus Ruditapes; species Ruditapes philippinarum. Next base: position 231,167 of record NW_026856137.1, read on the forward strand.
CTGATCATGGTACGATTTGATCAAGTACACCTTGATAAATAACTTAAAAAGAAGTCGGTGAAGCCAATGAAACAGCATAAATGTTTGAAAATCTTAATTGTTTTTAATACCTTCTTAATGACAATCCATTCATCTTAAATGACGAAGAGATTGTCGATTTTAACTTTGTTGACATTTTTTTCGCGGGTAATTATCGGTGCTAGCGTAATTTTATATGAACGTGAAATCTGTTACGGAGGTGCTTGCTTGGTGTAACTTTATTAATCTTATTTATCTTAATTTGTGTAGATTTTTCACTCTGATGATACAATTCATTAACTTCGAATTTTGAATTCATTTCATTGTATTCAGTGTGAGTTTTTGTAATGGTTTTTGTTGGTAACCAATTAATTGTTTATCCATATGATTCGTCTGAATGTAAAAATTATCGAAGTCATATAGGCGCTTGCTTGTATAAGTTGTTATTTACTTATTTATACACAAGGTTAGCTTTTAAAAAAGCTAGTAGCGACTCGCTTCGTAATTTTTTTCAAGGGGGTCCGTGTGTTTAACTGTAAAAATTGACAGTTCTGTTAGCTGAAGAGACTTTCAGCGAAACGATCAAAATTAAAAGTGAAGTCAACACTGGCCCCCCGGTGCCCGATGGCCAGTGTATATAAGTTTCAGGCCAGTGTAAATTTTTAAGAAAAATTTTCGTTAATTATTTAGTAGAATAAATTCAAAAACTGGAATTCGGGGCCAGTTAAATTCAAAAAATCTTAAAAACTCATTGACTGAAAGTGCATAATAAAGTTCTCTCAGTTTAAACCAAAAGATGAGTTAATGAGTAATATATGAAGGTGCATGTAAACAGATTAGAATGGAAGAACCCGGTACCACTTAAAATACGCAAGCGGAGTTTTTTTGGCGCAACGGACGCAACTGCGCCAACGAGATATTTTTTAAAAGAAAAACCGGCACAAAAGTTTTTTTTTAAAGTCAATGTGCTATATTTTAAGCATCTAAAATGATTGTTTAGCACTATTAAGTAAGAATGTTTTAAAATGTTTTCATAAATTGTATATGTTTAATTGCACTGAAGGGTTATATGCCTGGCGAAATGGAAATTTCATGGCGCAATGGAGATATTTTTTTAAGAAAAAAAACCGACACAACGCCTTTTTTAAAGTCAAATATGGTGAATTTGAGCATCTACAATGATTATTTTAGCACTTTTAAGTAAGTATGTTTTTAAAATGTTTCATAAATGTATATGTTTACACTGAAGGATTTATATATGCCTGGCGAAATGGAAAATTTCATTGGCGCAACGGAGATAATTTTGGAAAATCGGCAACAACGTTGTACTAATATATTGAAATTAAAATTAACACCAAATTTGTTATATGAATTTAAATAAATTTAAAAAAGATGTTAAAAACCGTAATCGTATTATCAAATAATCAAATACCTGCAATGTTGATGTTGTAAAAGGATTATGTGCCCGGCAAATGGACATTTTTCTGCGCAACGGAGATTTTTTTTTGGCGCAAACGGAATTTTTAAATTTGGCCTAATTAAAGTAGTAATATGAAGAAGTAAATCATTTAAAGATATGTAACTGAATAACTGAACTGGTGTAAAAAAAGTCTGTTTTTATTAATTTAAAAATGGAATTTTAGATACGTTTTTATACGTTATGGCTGACACGGAAGAAGACAAGTATGGACTTTTACAATCTGTTTATTTTTTTCCTGTTTCAATTCGTTATTTTTACGAAAGTACTTTTAATAGCAGAGCTTTTTAACAGCAAATATGGTGATTTGAAGAATGTTTTTTCACGGGTTTATTAAGTACCGATTTAATTAAATTACAAATGACACGGGGTTTTGATTTTTTTTGGACTGGGGTTTTCACACCATTTAGAAAAGTGATTATGAGGAAATTTGTTTTGATTTTAAGGGTTCAACAAAATATTAAAATTTTCCAAAATGGTTTTCAAAAGGTGGTTAATTCTAGATTTTAGAAAAAAAAAACACGGGCTTTCGAAAGAGAACGGTTTTGGAATTTAAACTGCCCAAAAGGGTTTAAAAACCCTTTAGCCCTTTCAGAACCTTTTCTCATAAAATTTAATGTAGAAACCCGGGAAGATAAAAATTCTGCGAGATAAAGGGGTTCTTTTTCTCATGCAACATAATTTTAAAGAATGAATCCCTTTTTCATTAGTTTTTCCCAAAAAAGAGAACTAAGGCGAAAATATTTAAAAGAATATTATTGTCACGGGCCCTACTTAAACGAATTTTAAAAATCTTATGTCTTCTACATCAAAGGGCAACTATTATAAGTTTGTCGAAAATTTATATATTTTGCAACAAAATTACGTGTTCTTCCTAATCAAACTTGCTTTTTTTTTAGGTAAACAGAGATATACATTAATACACATCATTATACTGGTTTAGTTTTAAATTTAACACAGTGCTCGCTGTATAGTATTGTAATTATGAAATATTTTGGATTGTTTTGATGAATATACAATGTTATACGCAACAAACAATTATTTGAAAAAGTCACAATGATTAATGAAAGAATAATAAATTAATAAAATAAATAATTTGATTTAAAAGTTATGAATAATCCCCGTTGCCCCAAATAGTCCATTTTGCCGCGTAATTTAAAATATCTTTACAATATCCTATTTTTAAACATTTTCTAAAATTAAAGCGGAAAGTAAATCATTTTGAAAGGGACTGTTACTTATTATTCTAAAAATGCTCTTAAGTTATGGTTTCAAACATAAGATCTAACCCGTTATACAAATCATCATTTTTCCGTTGCGCCCCGAAATTATGTCCATTTCGCCGTCCATTTTAGAATCTGATATATTCAGTATTTACCTAATAAAAATCAAACTTATTACAGTATATGTAAAATGTGTATAAAATATCAACAATACCAAACCCTTATATGATTATTTTATGTTTAGACATGAAAAAAAAAAATCAATACACAGTTTTGAAAATAAAAATCTCCGTTTTCGCAATAATCCATCGGCGCAAACGGAGTTTATGAAAGGTATAACAACAATACAATTGAATGTTTATAATAAAAAAAAAAATACTGAACATTTGATCTGTAATATTAACATATGACTTTATTTAGTATTATACTAATGCAAATTCATTAAAAAATTATGTATAGAAAAGCTGCTATTACATACTTTTTGTTAATTAAAAATAACGAATTGGAACAGGAAAAAAATAAAACAGATTGTAAAATTTCCATACTTTTCTTCCATGTCAGCCATAACGATAAAAACGTATCTAATTCCCATTTTTAAATTAATAAAACAGATTTTATTTACACCAGTTATCAGTTATTCAGTTAATATCTTTAAGATTTACTTCTTCATTACTACTTAATTAGGCCATTTTAAAATTCCGTTGGCGCCAAAAAAAAATCCTCCGTTGCTGGCAGACCCAAAAGTCCATTTCGCCGGCACATAATCCTTTTACAACCATCAAACATTGCAGGGTATTTGATTATTTTGATATACGATTACCGGGTTTTTACATCTTTTTTTTAAATTTATTTAAATTCATATAACATTGGTGTTAATTAATTCATATATATTAGTACCCAAACGTTGTGGCCGATTTTCCAAAATTTATTCCCTCCGTTGCGCCATGAAATTTTCCATTTCGCCCAGGCATATACAATCCTTCAGTTTAAAAAAAACATATTACAATTATTGAAACATTTTAAAAACATAAAAATTTTTTTTACTTAAAAGTGCTAAAACAATCCTTTTTTAGCCAAATGGCTCAAATTCAGCATATTGACTTTAAAAAAAGGGCGTTTTTTGTCTGTTTTTTCGAAAAAAATTTTCTCCGTTTGCGCCATGAAATTTCCATTTTGACCAGGCATTAACCCTTCAGTGAAATTAAAACATATACAATTTATGAAACAATTTTTAAAACATTACTTACTTAATTAGTGCTAAACAATCATTTTAGATTTTAAATATGGGAATTGACTTTAAAAAAAAATTTGTGCCCCCGGGTTTTTTTTTTAAAAAAAAAATTTCCCTTGGCCCCTTGCTTTCCCTTGGGGCCAAAAAATCCCGTTTTTGCGTATTTTGTGGACCCCAAAAACCTTGTCTATGCACATTTCTATATTGGGGCCCCCCGTTTTTAACCCCCTTTACCCAAAAATGTTTTTTGAAAAATTTTAAAAATTTTTATAAAATGTCTCTTTATACAAATTAAGTTGGGAACTGTATGTTTTTTTAGTATTGAATAGAGGCACAAATCCTAAAGTAAAAAAACAAGTTTCAATTTAATTCAGCCAGAAAAACCGGGGTCCTATTAAAAAAATTTGGGATCCGAAAAAGACCCCTCTAAGAAAGTTTTTCAGATAAGCCGGGGGCCCATTAAAAATTAGGGGTCCCGGGGAAATTTACCAGACTTCAAGAATATAGTATATTCAGAAAAGCCAGCGGATCGTATTAAAATGTAAATAGATCTCACGGATTGGCCAGTTCAAGTATATAGTTTTCAGAAAAGCTGGGATCGTTTTTAAAACATATAGGGATCCCGGGGATTTGACCCAATTCAAGAAAATTAGTCTTTGATTTTTTCCAATTAATTAGGCATATTATTGTTAGTCATTGTTGATTTCCGCATTTTAAGTTTTTGAATTAATAGCTCTAAAAATATATCTATATTCTAAGTTAAATTAATTTAACTGTTCATTTATTACAATAAAAAAACTACACGTTTAATGGCTTTCATTACGACAAACAATCAACACAATATATAGTTCATTGGTTTTTCCTCCATATCTTATGACCCGATCCGGATTCCCGGAATCCCGGCCAGTAAATACATACACTAAATACCAGAGAAGGATAAAATGACTGGAAAAAAGCGAAAAATAAAAAAATGCACAGAACCAGATGTTAGCACTTATGTTAATTAACCAAACCCGAAAACTTACTACAGAGAAAACAGGTGAAATCGCTAAATCAGAAGTCAGTGTTAAATATTGATTTATTGAAAAGAATTCATAAAGACAAACATTTTAAATCATCATTATATCTTTGCGCTCAAAACAATACTTGCTGATTTTTAAATATGGCGTGAAAATTGAAGGTTTTTTGACGCTATGTAAGATTAAATTTGATTGGCTAAATAATTTTGGATCCTAGCCCTGATAGATAAATTTTGTAGAAAGCTGGAAGCCAAGCTTCGATTAAATTTTTGGATAGCTTCGGAGTTTTAGGTTGTTTCTCAGTAAAATCCTACCGTAATACCACGGCGAGCCGGCACAACAATTTTATAGGCAGTGGCTAGCCATATGGGCCCGTATTGCTAGCTAAAAGTTCTATCCATATGTGAGTCATGTACGACTAGCAGCCAAAAGTTTTAGCTGTCACGTACGACTAGCCTATAAGCACTGCTGATGCTAGCTATATCCTCAAGGTATAGTGGAACCCCATTGTATCCTGCTATTCATTGTATCGATCTATTTACAAATCTTTCGATTTTTTTGCAAAATGCAGTAGGTACTGATTCAGCGTTTTTTTTCTCTACTTTGGGAATGGTGCCGGTACCGGACTGATTGGGAAAAAATGCGTTATTTTGACTAAAATTGGGAATTTTTTTAATGCATTTTTTCAGCTACAAATGAGATTAGACATCATTAATAAAGATAGCTAACAGCTTCTACTGTCTAGATAGAACTATTGAGTGGTGATTTATATGAATATGTTGGATTTAAATGATCTTAGAAAAATCACTTGGCCTTGTGGGCATTTTGAACAGCCATTTTGGGAATTTAACATTGGAAATTGGGAATTTTAATGTTTATTTTCTATTGGGAATGGTACCGTTTAACTTTTAGGGTAGTAGTTATATAAAAGAAAAAAACACTGTGATTGCTAACATTTACAAAAGTGTCACGAAAATCTTTCGCATTTGTTTTGTGCCGTAAAAACGGTCAAAAACAGGTTTCCAGTACCGTCAGACTTTGTAGATAATAAATGGACTTATAAATAGTGTGTTCTTATTAAAAACACATTTACTGTCTGTTGAAAGTTCCTAAATTGATGCTGACATTTTAAAACAGACATCTTTGATTCTAATTGACTGAAAAATGTATCTTAAAGATGGGTCAGACTTCGAAAACTTTGACTTAATGAGCGATTCTCACAATGCATCGATATAATGGCGTGACCTAATTCTACAACCTGCTTGACATGACTGTAAATAATCGTATATTCCAAAGCTAAAAACTATATATCAGTGATGTTTGCCATGTAATATTTTTGACAAAAGAATTAAAATAAATGATACAAAATAAAGATTCAGGGAAATTTAATGTTTTTAACTGCAGTTGTGATTTATGGGTTAATAGATCGATACAACGGGGTTCTAGGCTACTTTATACCGGGAGGAACTTTGTACCGGGAATGTCCAGATATTACAAACAATACTTACATAAAAAATTTATTTTGTATGCAAGTGTTTTTCACATTATTTTCATACAAAATATATCATTTTTTGAAGAAAATTCAAAGTTTTAATAACCTTATTCACATAAATGTGTTTTACATATAAAAACCAGTAATATTGCTAACGATTTTGACCCAACATGATATTTTGAATGTGTGTGCAAATGCTTATCAAATTGTTACCCTTTTACTGTGTGATAACTGATAAATATTGAATAGACCTTTAGTATCATTAACAGTAATGGACCATTTACATATGTTTTTAACTTTTTATTGATTGCTTAAAAGTCATTCCTGGTATTAAGTACTTTAAAACAAAGATGGCTGCCACTCATATGAGGTTATTAACAGAACTATCTTTTTGATGTATAGTTAAGATTTCTTTTGGATGGTTGTAATTTTCATCAAAAAACGGTACCTTCTACAGAAAATAACTATTTTATCGTAGATTTTTTCTGTATTATATGATGGTGGGCCTAATAAGGCTTACACTCCCGGTAGATAGTACAACCAGGATACAGCATTTTTAAATAAATAACCTAAAACAACAATATATGAGCCGTGTCATGACAAAACCAACATTTGCATGGATCCAGACCAGCGTGCACATCCGCGCAGTCTGATCAGGATCTATGGTGTTCGCTTACAAACCCTATAACAAGTAGAGAAACTGATAGCGAACAGCAGGGCCTGATCAAAGCCCATCGCAGGGGGTCTGGATCCCCTTTTCCAAAACCCTTTTTTGGTTTTTTCATGACAGGGTTTAAATCATAAAGCAAAAATCATTCATCCAAACAAAATCCAGGATTCCCTTTTTGGGCAATTGAAAACACCACTGTTTGGGAAAATTTTTTTACAATAAAAAAAAAAAATTTTTAAATTTTTTTAGCCCAAAACAAATTCAAATTAATTTGCATGTTAATTTCCCCAAAACTTGATATCAATAAATTTTCCAAAAATTTTAAGGGTTTTAAATATTTTTTTGCAAACACAAGAACTGTTGGGCACTTTTCCCCCGATTGATAAAAATATGTTTAGGGGCCCACAAAAAAGAAAATTTTTCCCTTTCTATTTTTTTAAATTTTAAGCATTTTTAATTTTTTCCATATAACATCTAAAAAATAAAATTTTTGGAAAATTTTCCAAATTGTCTTTTTAAGCCTAATTTTTGTTTAAATTTTTGCAATTTGTATAAACATTTTTAAAAAAAATTTATGGGAAAAATTTTTCAAGTTCTTCCAAAAGTTTCAAAACCTTTTGGGAAGGGCAAAAATTTTTTTGGAAATTTTCGCATTTTGTGCACTATTTTTTTAAAAAGTCTAAAACAAATTCCTTTAAAAATTTTTTTAATTTTTTAAAAAATAAAAAAAGGGTTTATTTTATTTCTGCTTAAAAACGCCCTTTTGGGGGGATACAAACAAAGATTGAACATTTCTTTTTTAATTCAGCTTTTTTCACCCATTCATAACAAAACTATCAGTTAATTTACCAAATTTAATTTACTTGACATTTTAAAATATTTAAAAAAAAGAAAAAGAACATAATTTAAATTTAAAAAATCGTATCGAAAAAAGCAATTTATTTAAAAAATAATATTTTTCATCATCATAAAAGATGTTAATTTAGAGTAAAATACAAATTTAAAAAACAATGTTAAAAAATAAATTTCAAAGTTTTTTTTAAAAATTTTGGGTTTGCCCATTCTGACTATTTATATTTCAAATTTTGATAACGGAAAAAAGCCAAAAATTGGGGGAAATTTTTTTTTTATTAAAGACACGTAATTTTTAAATTTAAATATTTTTAATTTAAATATTTATTTAAAAAAAGTCTTTTTTTCTTCAAAAAGCTTGATTTGATATTTTCCATCTGTATAAAAAATTTCACATCCCCTTTAAATTTAAACTGAATTTTAATTTATATTTTTGGCCCTTTTTCTGTACCAATGGGTAAAATACTTCCCTTTTAAGTTATTTTAAACCCCCCGGGGCATTCTAATATTTAATGGGAAAAAAAAATCTTTTATTGGGCCCCTTTAAGACATAAAATTTTTCACAGACGCCCTTTCCCAGAATTTTCCCATGCCTTTCCCTTTTTCAATTTCCCAAGGGGAATGAAGGACAAACGTATTTTTTGTTATTACATTTTTAAAATTTCTTATTTTTCCAAACAATGTTAAAAAAACGGCCCTTCCCCAAAATTTTTGTTTAATTTCATTTAAAAAAATAACTTGGGCACTTTGCTACCACTCTCCATTTACTAACATATATTCATAACTCTTTGGTTTTTAAATTGGGGAAAAAAAACCGTTTAAAATCTACCGGGAAAGTTGGGAAAAAGCCATAAATTCCCCCAAAACCACAACCATCAATATTTTTTTCACTTTTTAGGCCCCCTTTTGGGCCCCATTTCACTATTTTAACATAAGGGTTCCCTACAAAATTTCCCTATTAACAATTCCGTTTTCCGGGGTTTAAAATTTAACCCAAAAAATTAAAAAAATTTGAACTTTTTTGTTAAAACTATGGAAATTTTACCCCTTTTAACCCTTTTATTTCCAAAGGGACTTTTCATAGTTTCACATTTAGGGCTCGTTAATGAATTTTTGGTGGGACACGTTCATTACTTTTGCAAAGAAAAACCCCAATTTCAGCACTATAACAAAGAATTAAAGAAACCCTATCGCAAAGGTTTAATTTTTCTTAACTGGGATTCTATTCCCTTTTTACCGACAGAAATTTTTCAAATTTCCTTTTTTAGGGAAAGGCCCCAATTTCCCCTTTTTCCCCAACCCAAAATTTCTTTGTACGACCCAGAAGGAAAAATTCGAAAAGAAAATCTAAACCCCTTTCCCTTTTTTATTCCATTTTTTCGTTTTTCTTCACACGCCCCTTTCCTTTTTTTAATACAAATTTTGTTTTTGTTTCCCTTTGGTTAATCCCTTTTACACAATAGTTTTAAAAGCAAATCGAGATTTTATTGCATTCCTTTTCCGGGGGCCCAAAGTACACATCCGCATTTTGACAAAAAGGGAAATGTTTAACAAGATTAACCCCAAATGGGGGTATTTTCTTGGAGTCATTTCAATATCATTTAAAGGAAAACAAAAATAATATGGGGGTTGACGGTTTTTTTCTTCCCCCTTAAAAACCTATATCACAACTGAAGGAAACGGAACTTTTTCTATTTGTTTTTACACAAAAATTTTCCCCCCCCACCACGAAACTTTTAAAAGTTTCCCCCTCGATTCCCTGTTTTTTTACTTTTTCCAAAAACCCAGAAACAAAGTCAAAAGCCTTTTTTATATCGAAAAAAGCAACGTTTTTAACCCCTTGACTTAAATACTGCAATTTAAAATGTTAAAACAAAAAATCGCTCTTTGTTCCCAAAAATTAGGTTTTAAAACCGAATTGGGGGCCAGTTTTTGTTTTTGGGAAAATCTGTCCCAAAAATTTTAAAACCATTTAAAACACCCGGGGGGAATGAAAAATAAATTTTCCCCAAAAAACTTAAAATATTGAAACCCGCCCAATTTTTTCGGGCATCAAACCCGGGGTTTTTTTCTTTAAAAAGGATAATAATAACCTTTAAACCCAAATTTAGGAAATTGCCCGATCAAATTTTAAATTTAAAAACGTAGTTAAAAACTGTAATTTTAGATAAAGGTTTTAAACCCAAAAAATTATTTTTAATTTGGAATTTTTTCCAGTATTATTTTTTAATTTTAATTTTTTAACCCCTTCATCTGATAATAGGGAAAACGAGTCCCCATATGTCTGTTTTCCCCATTTCACAACACTTAAAAAACCCCAAATCAATCCGGGTTAAATTTTGGCCCGGGGCTAAGGGTTTTTTTGTTTCCACACAAAATTGTTCTTTTAAAAAAACCTTGCAAAGAAATATTTTATTAGTTTAAACATTCCCAAAATTAACGGGGGGGTTTTTCCCCCCCCATTTTTGTTTAATTTAAAACACCCTACCTTGGAAAATTTTTCTTTGGGACCATTTTCACATTTTTATATTTTGCGTTTCGATGGGAGTCTATTAAAAATTTCCATTTTCTATGTTCAAAATATTTTTCCAATCCCAAACATGCTTTTTAAAATTTTTCGGGAAACCCTTTTTCCTGGAAAATTTTCCCTTTTACAAGAATTGTTTTAATTAACATTTTTCCTTTAAATATTTATCCGGCCCTTTCGGGAAAATTTTCTTTGCTAAAAGTTTTACTTTTTCATTTAGCGATATTACGGGCATCTTTGCAAAATTTTTTTAAAATTCCAAAATTTCCCCCTGGGAAAATATCGTTTCGAAAAATAAAAATTGTTAACATTTCCCCCTATAAATTTTTTTCTTCGGTGAGTTTTTTCCCTTTTTTGGGCAATACCCAATTTTAATCAAATGACAAAGGGGTGTGGTTTGGGAAAATTCTGTGTAATTCCCTGAACATAAAATTCTTTAAGGGAAATTTAAAAATTTTCCCCTTTTTTAAACAATTTAATCAAAACTTTTTCCATTTTCCAAAACATAAAAAACCCCCTTTTCCCCCATAAATATCGCCCCTTTAAAAATAACAATTCACTTGGGTTTTCAAAGTTTAACCCAATTTAAAACACCCCAAAACGATTTTTTATTTAAACATGGAAAGTTTTTTTGGGGGTACTTCCTCGTTTAAGGGGGATTTTCTGTTTTAAAACCCTTAAACCCACCCTTTTAAAAAACAAAAACCCCCCACTAATTTGCCCAATAGAAACGGCCCCCCGACTGGGTTTAAAATTTAATATCCCTTTTTCTTTAAAAAACTAAATATTCACTTCATAAAAAAAGTACTAATTTCCGGGCCAAAAAAATTTTGGCAACAAATAACATTCCCGTAAACTTTTTAAAAAAAATTTTTTCAAAGTTTTAAAACCCTATAACCCCCAAAAACTTTTTCCCCAAAAAGACACCTTTCCTTTTTAAAAAACTTTTTAAATACACAAAAATCCCCCCGCTTTCCCTTTTTTTTTTCCAAAGCCAAAAATTTTGGGAAAAAATCTTAAAGAAATTTCTATATCCTTTTAAGTTATTTTTGATATTAAAAATCCAGGTTTTAAAATATTTAAATCGTTTTGGGGGAGAATATTTTTAAAATCTCGTTTTAACGCTTGTTTTGGGAAAAACCCCCGGGCATTTCCCCTTAAAAATGTATTTTCCTCTCGGGGCTTTTCCATCCTTTTGGCAAATTTCCAAATTTCCAAACAATGAATATTTAAACATAAACCCCGGGGAGTTCAAAACCTTTTTTTTTCATTTTTTTGCTTTCCTTTTGATCCCGGGCCGAGTCTTTCCGTTTTTCGCCAATAAATCTTTGGGGGGAAAACACCCCAAAAAAGAATTGACTTTGTGAGAATTTTTTCAAAATTTTTTTCAAAAGGGTTTTACGTTCCTTTAAAAAAAACTTAACGTAAAACAATAGGGGGTATCTTGCCCCCTTTTTATTTTTCCCTTCTTTTTGTTTTGGGGGAAAAATGATATTTTTTGCTTTTTTTTTTTTCATTTCTTCTTCATTTTTGTCAAAATTTTTTTCTTTTCACGTTCATTTTTTCGGGTTCCTTTATCAAATTAAACCCCAAAAAAAAAAGAAGATTATTTTTAGGGAAATTTATCTCATTAACGAACCTCCCCATTCAAAACCGAAATTTTTTTGGGGCCTTTTTTTTAAGGAAAAGATCCTTTTCCTGCTTTTTTTTGGGTTTTAAACTACGGGATTGGGGTTTTAAAAAGCGGGTACCTCGAGAAAAACTGGGGTCCGTTTTTCCATGGGTCGACCTTTGACCTTTTACATACATGATACCCTTTAAACCTTTAAAAGGGAGTCTGAATTTTTTTAAGTTTTTCCTAGTTTTCATAAACCATATTAACCAAACTTTCAAAAATCAATGTAAATGGACGATGCTATTGGGGGAATTTGAAAATTTAAAGGGGTCGGATTATATTTTTGGGGGATTAAAACCTTTCTACGGTTTTTAAATACCCAAACCATGAAACCCTTTTCTCAATTTTTTAAATGTTTGTTGGGGATTGGGTTTTCCGGGATTTTGGGGATGAAAATTTTCCCCCAAAATTATCCCCTAAAAGTTTTTCCCTGCATAAAAAAATGTCTGAAATTGCCGCGCCAAAACCCTTTCAAACATCCCCTTTTCCCCGACCCGTCTCGAAAAAAGGGTTTAATATCTTAACTTTCCGGGGTGAATTTTCCCGGTTTACTGCGGGAAATTTTAATTTTTACGTTTTTTTCCCCACTTGGGGTCCCTTTCCCACCTTTTCCCCCCATTTACTTAACCACCCCGAATTTTTTAAAAAAACACGGCCCCTGTTAATACATTTTCAAATTTTAATTCCCCTGTTTTCCCTTTTTTTTAAATAAAAGACTATACCATCAAAACACAATTTTTTTGTTTTAAGTTTTCTTTTTGTTTCTCTGCTTAAAGTTAAAATTCAATTTTTTTTTTAAAATAATCCAAATTTTCCGGGGAAAAATAATCAAAAATTTTGTCTTTTTGAAAAGGGGTTTCATAATTTTCTTTCTCAGAAGCTCAAAGGGTTTTCTTTTTAGTCTTACACGATATTTTTTGAAAAAACAATTTTTTTTTTTCCCCTTAAATTTTTAACTCCATTAAATTCACGCATCGCACACTTATCAAAAAAAATTAAAAAATGGGGTTTTTAAATTTAAAAAGTTTGTTTAATTCACAGGCATAAAACCCCAATTTAAATTACTAAGGGCCAAACATTTAAATTTAAAAATTTGGTGGGAGCCACAGGCCCAAACCCCAAAAACTTTTAATTTTTTGGCCCCCATATAAATTAAAAAATTATATTAAAAACTGGGGAATTTTTTTTTTTAATTTTTAAAAAAAAACCTGGCTTTTTTAAAAGGGGGAAAAAATTTTTAAACGCGATAAATCAGAAAAAAGGAAAATTAAAATTCCCCAAATTTTTTAAATTTCATTTTAAAAGCATAAAAACAAGGCTATCTTTGGGAAAAGCTTTTTGCTTCTAGCTGATATTTTACTGCTGTTAATCATGGTTTTGGCCCAAGAATGTGCAAAGGTCCCTTTAATTTTTCTAAATATCAAAGGAAAAAGCTATGCCCCGACTTAGATTTTGAAAAGTAGCATTTTCATAGAAATGGTTTACAAAAATGATAAATTTTTTTTTTGCCCCTTTGGGGCAAACCGGGGCAAGGGAAAACCAAAACGGGGGGTCATTAAATTTGAGTCATTAATTTACAGAAATATCATTTACCTTATGCATAAAAAATTAAATTCTTTTTAATTTAAAAAAGTTAACCCTTATTGCACTAAGGGGGAGATATTTATATATAAAAAAATCTTATTTTAAACATTATGCCAAAGCAAGAATTTACAAAAAGCATTTCCTTGAAAACCCCTGCAAAACGATATAAATCATCCCCGGGGGAATAATTTTCCCTGGGGTTTCTTGATTTATTAATTTAAAAAATTGGGATAAAAAAAACACATTTAAGCCATAACGTGTGAAAACCCCCAAAAACCCCAAACTTTTGATTTCCTCAATTTAGATTTTTTCAAAATCATATTTAACTATGAACTTCTTGCTGTGGGAGTCACTTACTTTATGTAGACTAAGGTATAGGAAAACACATCTTTTGTGGATAAAAATACTATGCCTCTACATTTGGTATATAGCATTGCCTACTAGATCTTTATAAAAGTTGTATGAATCATGCACCTATGGGAAAAAAAATGCCTCCACCTTGGAGGTCATATAGTATCATAAAGATAATTAAAATAAAATATTTTTCAGACAAGTTTCTTCATTTGATTTCTTCCCTAATTGAAAGATTAGTTTTGTTTACTCCAACAAATTTACATTTGAGAGTATATTACCCAGCCTATGCGGTAGTCTTTTTTACTTTTGCCACATGGCACATCATACACCTGTAAAGTGTGTGTATAAAAAACATAAAGTTCCCTTGTGAGTAATGAAAGTTTAACAGTAAATGTGTGAAACACACCTTTTTGGAGTTCAAATATCTCAAATGCAAAAATTATGTAATCCTTGTAACTTGTATTTTGAAATATTTGTCACTTGCTCCCAGTAATAAAAAGGTAAGCAAAGAGATATATACATGTTGGTCTGTATAACTGTAAGTGATCCATGCTGCTGTTTGCGTATAGTATATATATAGGTATTTAGCACTTTTGTAATCAACATGTTTGCGTAAAATCATATTAAAATGATGATAGTTATAACTTCTCTATATAAAAAAAAACTAAAGAAGTTATGACAGCTGAAAACTGAACCTTTGATTCCATGTTATAAACTGTAAATCTTTTATAATTTCAGAAGAAGAAGCTAGCTGTTCCACAACAATTTAGATGAGTTTTGTAGATGTATTTGTTGGTAACTACATTGTCATAGACTTTGAGCTGTACCATCTATGGCTCACTGGCCGTTCATGTAAGATACTTTCTTATTATGTGAAAAGAATTTTCATACATGAATTATGTATATTGTGTTATATTGAAGGTACAGTCAATTTATTTAAAGGCACATTAAGTGACAGAAGTTCTAAGTATTTCTTCTGTAGAAAGGGAAAATATGCGTTTTATAATCATTAATGTAATAATGGATTAAGATCATGAGAGGTGATTATCAATTGAAGAAAATAGCAATGAATGAGAAGTTTTTTATGATAATAGTAGCAAAATGTAAACAAAAGTTGCAAAATGTAAACAAAGTAGTATTTTGACAATTGTACCAATACTGATTGCTGAATGCAAAAGAGGCAATAGCTGCTCAATGTTACATGTTTATTGTATATGACGCTCAGAATGGCTTAAATGGCTTGTATTAAAGTAACCTTTTTTGAAACTGTAACCTGTAGGACTCTCTCTCCCCAAGCCCACTTAAAAGCTATTTTTTAAAAATTAATATATTAGCATTTTTGAGACTTAATGGGCCTTAAAGAGTTTTACTCTAGGGATGAAATTAAATGTTACAAATGTACAGAGAACTTTTGGCTCCCCAAAGGATTAAACCACAACAACTTGATTACAAATCTGATACTTTCCTTTTTGAGCTAAGCATGCAAACATACATATGTAAAATTAACAGTTTTGTTTAGTCTATATATAAACTTTTTTGTTAGAATGATTTGTTTAGTAACTGTCTAAAGGCATATACTTATGAGATGACATATACATGTAATTTTACTACGAATAGCACTTGTAACAGAATACCGTATATATTTGTGGATTTTGCTCTACAAAGAGTATGAAATGAATGTTGATATAATTTTATAATTTATGTAATGCTATTTTATTATATATTTCAAACATAAGCTTTTATCTTTTAAACTGAATGTCGTCATTTCCAAAAAAAGAAAATACATGTAGGTCTATTTATGACTTTCAGTCTGTTAAGATTCACCACATGTTGATTTTGTATCTATCTTTTATAGATACATAATTACATATCATATAAAAATATCATTTATGAGCTGTCTGGTGGATACCTATATATAATGACCTTTTCAGAGAAATATTTTCTGTTTATTTTATTACTTTATATTGCCTTAATTTAATATTGCTGTAAAAATTCTGTCTTGAAACTAGTCATGTCTGGAAACTAGTTTTTATCCATAAACCACACCTAATATTCCTGTAATTATAAATTATAATACTCTTTAAACTTAAATGAGTTTTTTCACTGACAGATAAGATAGTAATTATTTTCAAACCACCCTGATGTTTGGCTTGTGTTGTCCCACTTCCCCCTGTTTTACTTTCTGTTTTAGATTAAATAAAAGTTTTAAATGAAATTTAATTTATTAAAAGGATTATTTGTCACATTATGAGGAAATATAGTGATATTTTATTTCATTCATAAGTCATACTCATATACTGTATGACGCATAATGTTCCATTGACCTAAATATCTTAAATTTCAAAAAAAAAAGAGTAAAAGAATAGCAAAAAAAAAAGGTTATGAATGTAGTTAAACTCCAGTATCATATGATGGTATATTTTAAACATGTCACATTTCTTTACAGGTGAATCTTTTAGACCAGAAATTAGAGTTATATCTAATGTAATTTCATGTATATTTCATCTCCTCACACCATGTCAGTTAATGTATTTCAATTGCCTTTGTCAATTACAAACAATTTTCAAATGTCTTTTCTTCTCCTGTTTTCAAGTTTATTACTTAAAACAGTTTTTCCCGAGTTAAAAGACAATTTTAAAATTTGGGAAATTTTTGAGAGAAATTTGAAAGTTCAATAAAAGAACCCGTTTAATTTTTTAAGATAATTTTATTATATTTTTATATTTGAATTTTTTAACCCGTATTTAAAGGGCAGTTCATAGGTAAGTTTTATTTTTGTATTTTATAATTTTAAAATTGATTTCGTTTAAAAAGCAAAAACCTGGGGTAATACCTTTGGGTTAAAAAATTTTTGGACATTTAAGACAATCCTTTTCCCCCCAAATTTTTTGAAAAAGTTTTTTTATAACAAAATATTCTATATAAAGTTTCCCCTTATTGTGATTCCTGTTGTAAGATTAAAAAGCACTAGGGTCATAAATATCAAATGTAAGACAATTATGGTAGACATTACATTGTGTTGTTTCTGAACAGATATCAAAATATTTTAAGCCATCATGTCTTTATCATGAAATAAACGTAGGCAATATTCCAATCTTCCATCTTGGGGGACATTTTGCTGTGTGATATCCTGATACAGTAGAGTAAGTGTGTGTCAAAGGTCAAAGACATAGTGATGCCCTGATACAGTATAGTAAGTGTTTCAAAAGTCAAAGACATAGGGTCTTCGTGATACAGTAAAGTAAGTGTGTCAAAGGTCAAAGACATAGGGTCTTCCTGATACAGTAAAGTTAGTGTGTCAAAGGTCAAAGACATAGGGTCTTCCTGATACAGTAAAGTAAGTGTGTCAAAGGTCAAAGACATAGGGACTTCCTGATACAGTTAAGTTAGTGTGTCAAAGGTCAAAGACATAGGGACTTCCTGATACAGTAAAGTAAGTGTTTCAAAAGTCAAAGACATAGGGTCTTCTTGATACAGTAAAGTTAGTGGGTCAAAGGTCAGAGACCTAGTGGCATCCTGATACAGTAGAGTAAGTCAGTGTGTCAAATGTCAAAAGGAGGTAGAAAAATGATTAATTTAAATTTTGTGAGAAAACTGAATTATACATGCTGTATTATAAATTTGTTATAAATATTCCTGACAGGTTATATGGTCCTGTTTAAACAGTTTATTGCAATATACAAATTGAGTTGTATTTGCAAGCAACTGTTTATATAGCGCCTAATAACTTGTCAAAAATCTTCATAACTAAAATTTTATATAGCTAAGGCTTCTGCAAATATATGACCTATAGGTTTTTAAAGATTTGACAGGTTATAATGCTCAGTAAAAACACTTTTAGGCTTATATCACTAGAGCCACTTCAGGGGCTTAGGCAGGCTGAGTTCTCCATTCCTCAAGTAAAAATGACTGGAGAGTCTAAACTACACAGATGTTTTGTGACATGTTGGGATTGGAAATGATTGTTCAAGATTAATTTTTCATTTGATGTAGGTCTAGACTGATAAGTTGTGTGCAAAATTTCAGAACTTTCACTCACTCAGTTTAAACTAATTGTGAAAAATCACCCAAAATTGAAAAGCATTGTTAAGCTTTTCACTCAAATCAGGCTAAGAATAGCACAAAAATACAATTTACATTTTATTTCCAAGTATACTTTTTTAATTTTCATTTAGCATATCTTTCTGTAGTGCCACAGCTGATCTTTATCAGTACCGTATAAGTGGTTTTTTCTGCGTTGACTTTATTTCTGCGTTTTCTGCGGTCAGTTTCAGCACCGCAGAAATAAAAACCGCAGAATATTTCTCCACGTTTGTTTTTTTAAAAGAAATGAGTCCTACATTATGACCTGTTTCCTTAAAAGGAATAAAGACTAACGGTTTATAACGGTTAGCAGGTCATCAAGTTATATAAAATTGATTTTGGCTAAATATGCAATATGTGCATGACTGTAAGGATGTAATTGTTGTTAATTATGCCAATTTATGAACAAAGAAATTCAAACATCATAGTGTTTGCCTGTACGCTAAAGGGTTTGTTTACCACTAATTCATTAAAACCATTTAAACCCTTATACTGCTAAATAATCGTCGTATACATTAATTGTTGTTTGATTTACGATAAACTTCTATCAATTTTATTAAATTAAAGATACTACCGTGGTATATTTTTCACACATCATTTCACACTGATTTAAAGATGCAAACTGTCTATTGATGCACATTATATTTGCAAGCAAACAATATAATTGTTTGTAATTACTATATAGTTTTGCGGTGATGACGGTAAACAAAATTTTAATGCGAATGTGTACATGCAAATAAAATAGGTAAAGCAATGTGACTTAGACTTTGAAAAGATGAGCCACAGACTTTAAATCACATTTTGTCCAAAGAATGTGCCGCAGAAATTAAGTCCGCAGAAATAAAAACATGCCAAAATTTTGAAAAACCGCAGAATTTGGAGCCCGCAGAAAAAAACACTTATACGGTAATTCAAATTCTATGTTTTGAGGCTTTTGGGACTCAGTGGAGTTCCTTTAATACAGGTTATACTGTATGGTAATTTTTTGTACAATTGAACAGGGGACTCATACATGTGAGAAATTTATATAACTACATGTATGTAATTTCAAGCGAACATTAACCTTTTGCTTAAAAGAGACATATTTAAACATTTAACCAAGATAAAGGTGCAATTATTACCTTGGAAATTATAGAATAATTTGTTCACTGAAGGATTGTTAGAAAAAAAAGTAGGACATTGATTTTATTTGAAATGTAATGATAGTTACCTATATTTAATAGGTAATGACTAGTTCATATGTATCCTGTGTGGTCTGAGAAATAAGTTATGTAATGAATTCTTTAAAAATAGCCATATTCTTCCTGTATGCTTGAGAAAAAGACATGTAACACATACTTTGTTTATTTCGCATGTTCTGTTCAGTTATTCAGCACTGTTCTGTTCAGTTTCTAGCAGTATTCAGTTCAATTTTATGCAGTATTCAAGTCCAGTTTCAGCAGTATTCAATTCAATTTTCTGCAGTATTCAGATCAGTTTTCAACAGTATTCAGTTCAGTTTTCAGCAGTATTCAGTTCAGTTTTCAGCAGTATTCAGTTCAGTTTTCAGCAGTATTCAGTTCAGTTTTCAGTTCAGTTTTCAGCAGTATTCAGTTCAATTTATAACAGTGTAAGAAATTAGGATTTGAATCGACTAGGCTGGTAGGACAAACAGATTGGAATATTCACTAGCCCAAAAGACATTTCACTAGGATGATTCATTTGTTCAAAACAGTTGTTTATATTGCCTCTGAAAATACAGTAGCCTGTTCGGGCTTGTTTAACTGTGAAAAGTTGGTTGCCCGAGGAGAAATTTAGTAGTCAGGGGCTATCAGACTACTGCTAATTTCGAACACTGTTATAATAAACATAAATGTAGTTATATACTTAATATGTTGTAGGAATATACATGTATGTTAAAGTTAAACTTACCAATTTTCCTAACTGCCACTTAATTTTCATATATCAAAATGTGTCAGTGATTTTTAGAGTAACATGTATCACAGTATGTGATGTTATAATGTAATGTCCTCCACCTTATTGTCATGGAAAGTTTTTGGCCAGACTTTAGTATACTCATACTTTGAACTATCCCTTCTGATTTCACCTGATTGACTGTATTATATTGGTAGACTGTTTATTCATGATATTAAAAATCAATATGATTTTAAATCGTATCCCACTGTTCGTTTTAAAAATGTTTGAAGAACTAAATTTATAGTAACAATGGTTGCCATGAGAACAATTTCAATAAAAAGTGTGGTAAGAATGGATTTTTTGAAACTTGTTAGCAAAGCTATAAAAGGCCTAAACAGGTTTCTTAATATAAGTTAAAGGTGTTATGACATTGTATAAACATAGATGAACTGTCAACCCATTGCCGTAGAAAAAAAGTAGATGAATAATGAAATCTGACAAACATATTTATACAAGCTAGAACTGTCAGTGCCTGAAAGGGCGGATGGACATTTGGTAAACTTGGGATACACACACTGAATAATAAATGCATGTTCATAAAAAAAAATATCTTATTTTTTTCAGTGAATGAATGTTGTGTAGCTCTACAGCAGAGAGGTGTATTACAATCAACAGGGGCGAGATATGAGGAACTTGTCAGTGATACAAAGGACAGTTTCCGCTTGTTTGCCAACATAGAACAACTACTGAAATGGCCCACAAAGTTTGGAGAGCAACACTTGTACCAGATTGATCCTGTTACACAAAGAAACTTGATTGAAAAGTAAGGCCATCTTGACTTTGGTTTTTATTTGCCCGAAAGGGCATATTATGTTATACCCCTGGCGTCTGGCTGTCTATGTGTCTGTACATCCATCCGTCCGTTAGCAATTTGATTTCCGTAGCATAACTAAAGTTCCATTTGGCCCACAATGTTCAAACTTCATAGGATGATTGTCTATATTGGGTAGAAGACCCCTATTGATTTTGGGGTCACAAGGTCAAAGGTCAAGGTCACTATTACTTTGATACTGAAAACAGTTTCTGGAGCATAAATTAAATTTCATTAGACCCACAATGTTCAAACTTCATATGATGATTGTCAATATTGGGTAGAAGACCCCTATTGATTTTGGGGTCACAAGGTCAACAGTCAAGGTCACTATTACCTTGATACTGAAAACAGTTTCTGGAGCATAACTTCAGTTCTATTTGGCCCACAATGTTCAAACTTCATAGGATGATTGTCCATATTAGTTTAGAAGACCCCTATTGATTTTGGGGTCAAAAGGTCAAAGGTCAAGGTCACTATATCCTTTAAACTGAAAACAGTTTCCAGAGCATAACATAAATTCCATTTGGCCCACAATATTTAAACTTCATAGGATGATTGTCCATACTGGGCAAAAAAAAACCTATTGATTTTTGGGTCACTAGGTCAAAGGTCAAGGTCACAATTAACTTAAAATTAAAAACAGTTTCTGGAGCATAACGTAAATTCCATTGGCCCACTATATTCAAACTTCATATGATGATTGTCCATATTGGGTTGAAGACCCCTATTTGTTTTGGGGTCACAAGGTCAAA
This sequence comes from Ruditapes philippinarum, assembly GCF_026571515.1. NCBI lineage: Eukaryota > Metazoa > Mollusca > Bivalvia > Venerida > Veneridae > Ruditapes > Ruditapes philippinarum. Next base: position 252,894 of record NW_026856137.1, read on the forward strand.
GGTTAAGGTCATTATTAATAACTTACGAATTAATCAAACTACAGCTGTAAAATTCTATTGAATGGACAGCTAATTCCCATGCCTTACAAATGCTTCATCCTTACTAAAATAAAAACATTTTCGGGCATATAATGCTCCGCCTAGCGGTGCTCTTGTTAACTCTTTTGATGAATATGGAAAGGTATCTTGATCATACAGGTGCCATCTTAGTTTAGCTTAATGAACCTATATTAGTTTTGTTTAAACCATCATTTCCTTTTGAAAGTAAAAGTACAACTCTTTTTCATGGATTGACATGTTACACCCTGTGTTTACTTATTTCTTTGGTTTGGCAACGGTTTTGTACCACACTATATTTTCACTATTAAAACTGGAAAAACTTGCACATGACACTTGTTTCTAAGCAAGAGTAGATTAATTGAGATTTTTACATAATTTTGCCCATTTTTTAAGCATCATTATGCCATTGTCCTTGTGCAAAGGCAATTGGTAATGTTATGGGTTACATGTATGGGTCATTATGGGATGACTAAATTGCCTTTTTCATTTTTTTTTTTTTTTTGTTATGGGCTTGATCAAACCGAGTCTGCAATTCTTATGTTATTTTGTTGTGATTAATGCTTCCAAAGGATCACTTTGTTTCCAGAATTTTGTATGTCACAACAGCAGGTGTCAAGTGCTGTGGGGCAGCCGTAAAAAGTTGCCCCGTACTTCACTTCAGTGTTGTTATATTTTTTGGTCCTTCGGGATCATTGATGCCAACACTATAAAGTGTTGAGAATTGAGTACTGCTCAAGCCGGTGCTAGGGGGCATGAGGGATGTTGCACTTATTCATTATCCCTCATGTACAGACTCAATCAAACCGAGTCTGCAATTCTTATGTTATTTTGTTGTGATTAATGCTTCCGAAGGATCACTTTGTTTCCAGAATTTTGATATAATTTTGTGCTGAAAATAGTCTTAGATGTCCTGGAAATATTATAAAGCTGACCAAAGGCTGGCTTTATAATGCTTCGCTTTCTTGACTGGTTTAATGTATGTAATGACAAGTCATATATTATGTCTACAAACAAAACTGGCATTTACTGATTTTTCTCAATTTAATAAGATGCTGATGGGTTTCTTGAAATAATCATGGGAAATCAACTATAACAGTAGTTTTTATGCCACCGCAGCATCTGCGGTGCGGTGGCATATAGCGATTCACCTGTGTGTGTGTTTGTTTGTGTGTGTGCGTGTGTGTGTGTGTGTGTTATATAGATTATATAGTGAACTTCAAAAATCTTCTTGTGAAAAACCACTGGTCCAATTTCAATTAAACTTGGCAGGATTGATCCTTGGATGAAGGGCTTCCAAAGTTGTTCAAAGAATTTCATTCCATGCAGAAATCTGGTTGCCATGGCGACCAAAAGGAATTATAAGAATAAATTTAAAAAATCTTCTTGTAAAGACCCAAAAGGCCTAGAGCTTAGATATTTTGCATAAAGCATTGTCTGGTAGACCTCTACCAAGATTGTTCAAATTATAGCCCTGGGGTCAAAATTGGCCCCGCCCCGAGGTCATTGAGTTTTACTATATGTACATATAGTAAAACCTTAAAATACCTTCATGTAAAGACCCAAAGGGCCTAGAGCTTAGATATTTTGCAAGAGGCATTGTCTAGTAGACCTCTACCCAGATTGCTCAAATTATAGCCCTGAGGTCAAAATCGGCCTCGCCCCAGGGGTCATTGGTTTTTCTTATATGTATATAGTAAAAACTTATAGTAAATTCTTAAAAAAAAATTTCTAGCAATTGACAAATGCTAGAGATTAGATATTTTGCATGAAACATTGTGAAGTGAACCTCTAGCAAGATTGTTCAAATTATAGCCCTGGGGGTCACAATTGCCCCCGCCCTGGGGGTCATTGATTATCAATATATACATATAGTAAAAAATCTTATTGTCTGAAGGTACGAGGCTTAGAGCTTAAATATTTGTTAAATGATATCATCTATAGGTACTCTACCTAAAGTGTTCAAATTTTGCCTCTAGTGTCAAAATTAGCCCCGCCCCGGGGGCCATAGGTTTTTATTATATGTATATAGTAAAAACTTAAAAAATCATCTTCTCTAAATTTACAAAGGCTAGAGTTAAGGTATTTGGCATGAAACATTGTGTAGTGAACCTCTAGCAAAATTGTACAAATTAAAGCCCTGGGGTCAAAATTGGCACAGGGGTCATTGATTTTCTCTATGTACATATAGTAAAAAAAACTTCTTGTCTGAAGGTACAAGGCTTAGAGCTTTGATATTTGGTATATAATATCATCTATGGGTCCTCTTCTAAAGTTGTTTTAATTATGCACTTGTGTTAAAATTGCCCTGCCCCAGAGGCGATAGTTTTCCCAATATGTATAAAGTGAAAACTTGAAAACCTCTTCTCTGAATTGACAAAGGCTAGAGGTTAAATATATGGCATGAGACTTTATGAGGCTTGAACCTCTACCAAGATTGTTCAAATTATAGCCCTGGGGTCAAAATTGGTTCCACCCCAGGGGTCATTGATTTTCATTATGTAAATTTAGTAAAAAAAAAAAAAATTGTCTGAAGGTACAAGGCATAGAGCTTTGATGTTTGCTATATAATATCATCTATAGGTCCTCTACCAAAGTTGTTCAAATTTTTCCCTTGGTGTTAAAATTGGCCCTGCCTGGGGGCAGTGATTCTCATTATTTACACATAGTAAAAACAGAAAATAAAACAAATGTTTTCTGAATGGGAGAAAGCTACAGCTTAGATATTTGACTTGAAATGTTGTTTGGTGGACCTGTATCAAGATTGTTTTGAATTAAACCCTTGGGTCAAAATTTTGCCTTGCCCAAGGGGAAAGTGACCTACTTTCTTGTCCTTTGATGTACAGCAATGGAATTTTGACCATGTGTACAGTTTAAGTTGTAAAATTGAACTTTGATATAAGGTGACCTAGATTTTGATGATGTGACCTACTTTCTTGTCCTTTGATGTACAGCTATGAAATTTGAACCATGTGCACAGATTAAGATGTAAAGTGAACTTTGATATCAGCTGACCTAGATTTTGACAAAGTGTCTTACTGTGTTGTCCTTTGATGTAGTCATGATATTTAGGCTGTGTGAAATATGAACTTCACCACCAAATTCACCAGACTCAAGTGCATTGATATATTCCTACTCTGATCTTTTATTGGATTAACAATAGATTTAACCTCTAATCTGATAATAAGAATTAGATAAGTCAGGGATCTATGCATTATTACAATCTTCAATTGTATAGAAACAAAAAAAATCTGTTCCTACACTACTATTTAGTGTTGTATTAATGCGGTGGCATAGCATTTTTCTCAAATGCAATATGTTTTGGTTTTTTCCCCCATTATATTTCCTTGTCTTTCTTTATTTATATAATATATATATTTCTATCTATGTACATGTTTATATGTCTAATATAATTACAACAGTCTCTAACAGTAATATTTACGGAGAGCAATTTTATGACACCTACTTTTTGTGAGGTGATATATTACCTAGGTGTCTGGCACGGGTAATGGTCACACTTTTCAACTAAATAACGCTCATTTGTGCGACTTTTACAATGTTTATATGTTTTATTGCTTAATATAGGAATAATGCCCTTGCTCGTGTTTCCGCCTTTATTTAAGATATAAGTATAATGCTAATATTAAAACAGTGGGATGTCAGTCTTTATCTATCTTGCTGTTGACATTGGCAATCAATTTTGTGTCTGACCTTAAGTAAATTACTTTGGCTCAGATTTTTATTCAGTATGGCAAATAAATCTCTAACGGAACTTTTGATGCCCTGTCAATGCAAAAAAAAAGTGTTGTCCCACATTAGTATGACAATTTTTTTTATATATTTTTTTGTCAACTTTCCCTGGGCTTATTTAAAAAAAGATTTTAAGATCTTAATGATATTAAAAATAAATTTGATTTCATATTAACACTGTCTACTTAGCACAGTTGCCCCCACTCTCCAATGTCGACTGACATACAGCAGGAACCTATGAGAGAGATAGACAAGGGAAATTCTACATGACTCCTATCCCTAAGTGGTTGGGGCATAAAATGACATCCAATTTTTCCAATGTTGACATCTTGATTTTTAACAATCACAGATGAATATTTATATATACACATGCTGACAAACATTCCTGTAATGTTTCATGACTTCAGGTCAAATACATTTTGGGCTACACATGATATGAGTTGAAAATGAGTCAAGGACAGTAACTCTACATATACTGAATAAATCCACAAGCAAACTCCCAGGTGTACAACTTCACATGCTGACAAACATTTCTATAAAGTTTCATGACTGTAGGTCATATACTTTTTGGGGAATGCATGATACAAGTTAAAAAATTGCAAATTTTAATTTATTCAAAGGCAATAACTCTACAAATATTAAATAAATCCACAATCGAAATCCCAGGTGCACCAACTCATATGCTGACTAACATTTCAGTAAGTTTCATGACTCGGGTCAAATACTTTTTGGGCTATTCACGACAGAAGTTGAATATTGCAAATTTGAAATATAAAACTGGACACAAAGTGATCCCTCGGAAGCATTAATCACAACAAAATTACATAAAAATTGCAGACTCGGTTTGATTGAGTCTGTAAATGAGGGATAATGAATAAGTGCAACATCCCTCATGCTCCCTAGCACCGTCTTGAGCAGTACACAATTCTCAACACTTAATAGTGCTGGCATCAATGATCCTGAAGGACCAGAAAAATGTAAAGTTTTCATGACTCCGGTCAAATACTTTTTGGGCTATGCAAGACAGATGTTGAAAAAGTCAAGGGCAATAACTGAAGAAATTTCCATGTGAAACCCCAGGTGCACAACTTAAGATGCTGATCAACATTTTTGTAAAGTTTCATGACTAGGTCAAATACTTTTTTGGCTACATGCAACTTAAGTTGAAAGTAGCAAATTTTTACTTAGTCAAGGGCAGTAACTCTGACTAAACTAGATAAGTCTACATGCAAAACCCCAGGCACACAATAACAGATGCTGATAAACATTTCTGTAACGTTTGTTGACTCGTCTCAAGTACTTAGAGGTACATGCAACGCAATGTGAGAACAGACAGACAGACACACTCATTGGTCAACTTATAGAGCCAGATCAGAGTGATTGGATGTGCAAGCTGACCAAGCTCTGTACTTGTGGCAAAGGCTCAGCAATTTTAGCAAGCTTTATAAGAGTTGGAAATACTTGAACTTCTTTAAGAATACTTGAACTTCTTTAAATTGTTTTAACACAAAAAAAAAATGTAATTTTACAAATTAAGTCGAAAGTAAGTCATATGTTAGAGTATAAGAATCTTACACTGGCTGCCGGTACAGATAGGAATATCTAGCTCGAGGGTAACTGTTTTCCGGGGTAACGAGGCTCTGCCAAGTTTCCACTAAACAGTTACCTGAAAAGTTTGGTTGTCAGAAAGTCATTCAGTGCATTCTTTGGGGATGAGGTTTGTTGGATTTCATCTATTGCATAATGTACTTTATAAATTAAATTTTAATCCAGACAATATCTACCCATCCCTTATGATTATGTTTCAACTCTGTAAAGATCATAATATCTTATAGACAAACAAAATTTGTTTTGAACATTAAGACAAAAAAAGTAAAACACAATTACAGTGTATTTGATTATTTAAATTGTTTTGTCTAAGTGTCTTTCATATTAATTGACATCACTGCCTTAATGCCTCAGACATTATATTTATTGTTTCAAATGATTTTGATTAAATTGTCTTGTCTCTGAATTGGCTTCTTTTGATAGCTCGAGCTGCCATGCTGTGAGAATCTGTAAGAAGAAACCGGTATGCCGCGTAATTGACATAGAAATTCTCGTTTAATGTCGCACCATACCGTGTTACAGTCTCATTGTCTCACATACCATCAATTTTCTTAAGCTAGTCGTATCTAAGAGTCAAGATAAGCGTTTAAGATGAGGTACATAAAATTATTAGCTGTGACGTCAATGTGAAAAATAATCGCAGTTTGTCAGAAGAAATAAATGGATTGTTTATAACATTTTCGCAATTTACTTGTTCACTTTTGCAATTATTCTGAGGGCTTTTTTTGTTCCCGAGAAAAAGGTTTGGTTTGCTGACTTGACTTAAATTGATACAGTGTTATTAAAAATATGTAACCATATTACCTATTGTGAATTATCTCTGCGATGTATTGAAAGGTCACAATGTTCTACATCTTTATGGCACGAAAGAAAGGCATCAAATATTAAGTAATACCAGTATAATTTGCAAGGAAAACAATATTTACATTGCATATGGTGATAAAAATCCTATGGACTCCTAATGATATATTCTAATCTGGATGTATACATTAATTTTGATATTTATGTAAATATTACAGAGCTTTTAAAGGAAAACATTTTCCACCATCTTTAATAAATGGAGAGTCTGGAAAAGGTTATATGTATTTTTAGCTCGACTTTTCTATGAAAAGGGGAGCTATCCTACTCGCCCCGGCGTCGGCGTCGGCGTCGGCGTTGGCGTTGGCGTCACACCTTGGTTAAGTTTTTCGTACCACCCCACTTTATTTCAGAAGTATTACAAGTATGGCTTTGAAACTTACCATACTTGTTCACCATCATAACCTCCATCTACAGACAAGAGTACATAACTCTGTCAAGGTTTTTGACAGAATTATGGCCCTTTTTTGACTTAGAAAGTGTATTGAGCTTGGTTAAGTTTTTTGTACCACCTCACTTTATTTCAAAACCATTGGAGGTATTGCTTTGAAACTGACCATACTTGTTTACCATCACGACCTTCATCAACAGACAAGAGGACATAACTCTGTCAAGGTTTTTGACAGAATTATGCCCCTTTTTGACTTAGAAAATACATTGAATATGGGTAAAATCCACTTATTGCCTTAACCCTTTGAGATATTGCTTTGAAACTTTTAATGCTATTTCACATCATTACCCCCATCTGTACGCAAGAGAAGGTAACTCTGTCAAGGATTTGTTTTAAAAATTAAGGCCTTTTATCGACTTAGAATCTTGGTTAAGTTTTTAGTACCAGTCCACTTTTTGACTGAACTGTTTGAGATATTAATTTGAAAGTTGGAATACTTGTTTACAATCATGATTCCCAAACATGTCCAGGAGAAGGTAATTCTGTCAAAGATTTTATTTGAATTATGGCCATTGTTCACTTTAAAAATACAGAGATTCTTGTATTGCCTTTTACTGCAAAAACTTTTTTTATTGGCAAGCAATAAAAAAGTCGAGCGCGCTGTCTTACGGACAGCTCTTGTTATATAAGAGCCAGCCTGCTTAAAAGGTCTGATATATGCTGTCTTGCTTAAAAATGTAAAACTGTCAGCTTCAACAAACTAAAGTAAAACTGTCAGCTTTAAAAAAACTAAAGTAAAACTGTCAGCTTTAAAAAACTAATTAACCTTTTTGATGCCCTTAAGGGAGACATATTAAAATCACGTGTCTGTCTGTCCGTCCGCCTGTTAGTCCGCACTACCGAAAAGGGATAGAGGGCCATCTAACTGTAAACAGAACAAAAGAGTTCATTCCGTAACAATAGAGTAAGGGGCCATTGGCCCCCTATTAAACAATAGAAAATAACAAAAGAAATGGCCCTTTATTCCATTTCGGCCGGACGTCCTTACAAACCCAGAGGTACTTGTGTGACTTGGAGAACAATGGGTAACAGTAAATTCTCTTTGATCCTATTCATTCCGTTTTCAATTGTGTGTCTTCTATGCTCCCTGAAAAAATTTGGGGGAGCATATAGTCGCAGGGTTGTCCGTCTGTCCTTATGTACGTCCCTAATTCATGTCCGGCCCATTACTTTGTTATTTGAAGTCAGATTTTACAACTATTTCACAGAAATGATCACCATATTGAGATGATGTGTCACGCACAACATTTGGGTCGCTACCTTGAAGGTCAAGGTCACAGCATGACCTTGCAACAAAATTGTGTCCGGCCCATAACTTTGTTATTTGAAGTCGGATTTGACAACTATTTCACAGAAATGACCACCATATTGAGACAACATGTCGCGCAAGTCGGTTCATAGATCTCATCAAGTAAAAGTGCAGTGCAAAGAACAGTAACTCTGCCTTGCCTTAGTTTAGAATTGTCACACTTTGAACTTATTCTGGGACTACAAAAGATAGACTTTTCTGTGGTTAAAACCCAGTGGGGGAGCATCACCCGGTTCAACCAGCTCTTGTTATCTTATTAAAGCAGAATATAAAAACATATTTTGGTACTAAATTTACACTGTTTTTATTGCACTAAATTTTGCCTATGATAGTCACAAGTCTTCTTGTCATACATGTGCATTGTACATTGTAAAAGCAGGGATCTTGAATTAAGCTTATATGGGTTGAGGGACTTTGCCAAACATTTTAAATAGTAGAGAAATGTTTTCACCTTTTATCTTTTCAGCTACTATAAGTTTGATGATGTAGTTATTAGAGAGATTCTTGGGCGCAAGTTGTCAACAAAAAACCGCAACAATTTAGATGATGTCAGCGACAAAACACGGATACCACTTAGAAGCTGTTGTAGACAGGTATTTGTTATTTCTGCTGGCTTCCATATTTAAGTCTGACATGGACGTCTTAGAAATATAATCTAAAATCAGAAAGAAAAACAAAGTGATAAAATCAGTTGTAAACAAAACACTTAAGACATAGTCAAGTATTTTTATTTTAATATCAAAAGACAGCTAGACATTGCTCTAAAAGTATTCTTTTTGCTGTATTTTGCTAATAACAATACTGGGCTATTTGATATGGATTGATTAGCATTTAATTATACTAAACAAGACACTGCAACATGTGTCTATGTGTCTGTCAGCCGATTGTTTTGCCTATCTAAGCACTATATATAGATTGGAAAGATAAAAAATTCTAAGACTGTTTATACGACACAAACAAAATATTACCCATATCCTTTGAGTAACAGTATTTTTGTCTTGAAATCTATGGAAGTGAATTTTATCTAAATCTCATATATAATTATGGCCTTACTTGTGAGGGTGGACATATTGGTTGGCCATGGTTTATCTGTCCATCCTTCTTTTGTGATGTCCTACTGTCAGACTGTGGGTCCATATTATACTGACAAAACATGGGATTGTTTGGGGAAAGCCTTATCCTATGGACACAGTTTTTGTTTAAATTCTTGTATGGAATTCTAATTGCTGTTTTCAGTTTGACAATGTAAAGAGGGTGTTTAAGACAGTAGAAGAGATGCCAGGATCACTGGAACGAAATATCAAGACACATTTCTGTATCATGTCTGATGAATTAGCTAAGTATGTTCTTCTTTATTGTTTAAAGTTAATCCTTTCCATGCATTCATGCAGGCCCTATTTTGTTGTGTGATAAAATACTCATTTTGGACTTCAAACCATTTGCCTCTCACCTCTGTGGGTTCGAATCCCTACAGGGACTTTGGATTCTTTCATGTGAGGAAGCTATCCAGCTAGCTTACGGAACGTCGGTGGTTCCACTCGGGTACCCGTTCGTGCCTGAAATAATGCACAGAAGGGCACCTGAGGTCTTCCTCCACCAGCAAAGTTGGAACGTCGCAATGACCTATACTGTGTCGATGTGACGTAAACCCCAAAACAAACAAACAAAATACTCATTTTGATATCCCCTAAGTTTATTATGGACAGTTCCATAAAATGAAGTTGGACAAGTCTATTGAAAATTTTTTAGCAGGTACAGGGTTAGTAGTTAGCTTTCAATTAGGGAGAAGGAAGATCTATGAACTTAAGATAACTTAAGTCCAAGTTGTGGCATGTTGTTATGTGACAATTTAGCGACAGACAAAGTACAATGTGGTTAACACCGGTTGTGATTTCAATGTTGTTTTAAGGAATTTATTTGAGGAAGTGGCAACTACATGAATAGGAATTGTAAAGATTTCATGAACATATACTGTGAATTCACTTAATTCCTTGGGTATGAAATTTTGTGGTTTTGTCACAAAGAAAATTTTATTTTCATGGGTTCTTAAATTCATGGACTGTCTATTTTTCCATTAGGTAAAATGTAAATAATGTGATGCAAAATAATCTTACAGCAGACAAAATGAAATTTCATTGCATCTTAAATTTGTGGATTGACCTGTCCACGAAAACAATGGAAATTAGTTCCCCATGAATAATAATGACTTTGCAGGAAGACAATCTAGATTCTCCAGTCAGGAAGACAATCTAGATTCTCCACTCAGACTGACTCAAGAGTTCTATTGTGTTGACAGTTTGGTTCAGTGCTTTGGTCTGAACATTATACTATTTCTGTTGCCTAAAGATTTGAATAACAAAATAAGAAAAGAGAGATTGTTTAATGAGATACCATGAGATATATATTTTGTTTTATTTCAGGAAATATGCAGCTATTGTCTTTATGGCAAACCATCGATTTGAAACCGGGAAGAAGCGTTTAAGTCATTTAACATTTGATGATTTCTTGTTCTGTACAGAACACATGATTGTCAACTGGTCATATAGTGCAGCAGGTGAGGGGAAAGTTTCACAGTGCATATTACATAACCTGCAAAAGTTCATCCTGTTGCCATTGTATTTTTCGAATGATGTTATCTTGTATAAAAGGCAAAGATTTTGGACTAAGACTGTTAGAATTTAGAATTCAGATCCTATGCATAAAAGAACTTAGGTTTTTGGACTAAGAATGTTAGATTTTAGAATTCAGGTCCTATGCATAAAAGAACTTGGGTTTTAGACTAAGAATGTTAGATTTTAGAATTCAGGTCCTATGCATTAAAGAACTTAGGTTTTGGACTAAGAATGTTATATTTTAGAATTCAGGTCCTATGCATAAAAGAATTTAGGTTTTGGACTAAGAATGTTAGATTTTAGAATTCAGGTCCTATGTATAAAAGAACTTTGGTTTTGGACTAAGAATGTTAGATTTTAGAATTCAGGTCCTATGCATTAAAGAACTTAGGTTTTGGACTAAGAATGTTATATTTTAGAATTCAGGTCCAATGCATAAAAGAATTTAGGTTTTGGACTAAGAATGTTAGATTTTAGAATTCAGGTCCTATGCATAAAAGAACTTGGGTTTTAGACTAAGAATGTTAGATTTTAGAATTCAGGTCCTATGCATTAAAGAACTTAGGTTTTAGACTAAGAATGTTATATTTTAGAATTCAGGTCCTATGCATAAAAAATTTAGGTTTTGGACTAAGAATGTTAGATTTTAGAATTCAGGTCCTATGTATAAAAGAACTTTGGTTTTGGACTAAGAATGTTAGATTTTAGAATTCAGGTCCTATGTATAAAAGAACTTCGATTTTGGACTAGAATTTTGAATTTTAGAATTCAGGTCCTATGCATAAAAGAACTTTGGTTTTGGACTAAGAATGTTAGATTTTAGAATTCAGGTCCTATGCATAAAAGAACTTAGGTTTTGGACTAAGAATGTTAGATTTTAGAATTCAGGTCCTATGCATTAAAGAACTTAGGTTTTGGACTAAGAATGTTAGAATTTAGAATTCAGGTCCTGTGCATAAAAGAACTTAGGTTTTGGACTAAGAATGTTAGATTTTAGAATTCAGGTCCTATTAATTAAAGAACTTAGGTTTTGGACTAAGAATGTTAGATTTTAGAATTCAGGTCCTATGTAAAACAATTCATTTGTCCTAGCAATGTGTGTGTACCTCATTGTGTACAGAAAAAATAGGTAAAGTATTTTTAGGATGGAAAAAATTAAGAGAGGTAAAAGCCCACTATAATATAACAACAGTAGAATGTTTGAAAGCTGTCATTGTGCTGAGGAAGTAAATAAAATAGTGATTTAAATGATCACAAAGTAAATTATGCTAAAGAATTGTTTAGTTACCAAAATTATGCTGCAATCTGTAAATCTGTAAATTTTATGCAATTAACAAGCTTTGCTTTGCTTTTGTAATTAGAAAATTGTTGCATTTCACAAGCAAATAATTGTCAATAATGTAAAGCCATGTCTGACAGAATACATGTACAGGGTGGCCTGGCTCTACACTGGTGACAAAGGTTTGTCACAGTCATTTCCACCATTCATAGGGTTCATGCAGTGTATGTGAACAGAACAGAACGGAACAGAAAATTTATTTTAGATTTAATCATTACCGCTTATCATCATCAACCATTAAATATATACATATACAATAATTACTTATATTGCATACAAAAATCATGGATTGAATTACATATATCATTACGGTTAGGTACAAATGTATTTAATATGTTTTAATTTGTTGCTTGTGAGAGAGTACACATCTGTATACCGGTAATGATATTTAATTTTGAGTATTCATTTTATATGTTAATGCTAAAGATGCATAATTTTTGCATGAAATTATCTGGTTCAATAATTTTTGACAGAGTTATAGTCCTATATTTTCTGTTACAGAATGTGATAACCATGAAGATATGGATGTAGATTTAGACAGAATGTTCTTACAAGAACTGCGAGACCTTAAAATACTCACTGAGAAAGAATTTCTAGATGAACATAGAAAGTAAGTCTTACATGATTGTGCCCGGTTTCCTTAGATTATATGTGCCAAATAAAACAAAAAGAAATTTGTAATATCATTTTAATACACTGTTGGCTTTTGCATATGTTTTATTAGTTTCCTCTGGCTTTTGCTCTTCTTTCTGGATTGTTTATCATATTCTATTGGATATAAATGCTGTTTTTTCGAGTTTATTTTCAATCCATTTTCAAAGGGAGTGGTGACTTATATTTTTCACAATTACAAAACGCCAGACTCTGTCAAGTTATATAACTGTGTTTACAATTGTTTGGGCAATTTTTCTGACCATAATTGAATGAATGGGTAAACATTTTTTGAAATATTGTTACTGTAGTGACAAGAATCTGAGCCAGGGGTATTAGTGTTTAACCCTTTCCCTCATGAGCATATTGTGAAAAATGGCTGTTTTATACTGAAAAGCCTCCTGTTACAAGTTCAAACTGCTATGAAACTATGAAAAATGCTTCAATACTAATCAAACTTAGCACAAATGTTGCTTGGACCATTGCCTTTCTAACGACATGCAAAGTCTTAAATTTCCTGTTACCATGGCAACGAGGGGACATCTCAAAATTGCTAAAAATCACTATTTTGCCTCGATTTTTTCCATCAAAATTTATTTCAAAATGCTACAACTTCTCAAGGGATTGAAATAGAGTCAAAGGCTTTTCAGTGTTGGTTACACGTTACATTATGTTCACCTGGGGTCAATTTTTAGCCTCTCACAAGTCCAAAATTGTCTTGGCGATGAGGGGGACTCCGCCCCCTTCAAACCCCCCAAACAGAAGGGGGCACATCCCCCTTCTGGCAAGCCCCTGATGTATCTTTTGGATGGGAAAAAGTGCTCAATTTTTTTAGCAACATTTCTCAAACAAATACGTGTTTGGGGCCCAAAAAGGACATTTTTTCACTATTTGAGGCCTAAAAGAGGGGGGGGGGGTCGAAAGTGCGTTGTTTCGCGTATATATATGAGGTAAAGGGTTAACAAACACATTCTTGTTTCATATGACACCAGTACTGGTTAGTTTCAGAATGTGAATTTGTAAGTAATAAATATAAGTTGCAAGAACTTGTTTTTTTACAATCATGCTAATATCGATTATATTTAGAATTTTAAATTAATTTTGACATTTTATAATTTGTATAATTACATAAAACTGCAAGCATACTGTTTGAATAATTTATTGTTTATCTGATATTAATTTCAGTTACTTGATGAATAGTTTAAAAACCAGTTTAACAAAGAAGAAGCTTACTGATCTTGATGACAATTTTAAGGTGAGTATTAAGCCTAATACATTGAAGAGAGAAAGTTTTAAACAATTAGTTTCTTAAATGGACTTGTCCTATATATTCCATTTGGAAGTGTCTGTGACAATTCTTTTTGGGTATATCAGGATAAAAAATCTTAAATTTGTCACGAGCAGTATAGAGCCTGGTCAGACTGCATGGATTTGCAGGTTGTCCTGGTTCTATTCTGGTGGAAAATGCTGGTCACTTTTGGTTCCAGGTTTGACAGGGTTAAATCAAGGATTGTGTCACCTTTCTATTCCTTCCTCTTAAGTTTATGATAATATTTAGGGAAAATTTAAAAGATTGAATATCAAACAGTGCAGGTTATGATAAGACGGCATGGATGTGCCAGCTGATCTTGGTAGCCACTGGTTACATGGGTGGAGTCAGTCCCTGCAAGCATGCCAAGGGTTAAAAGTCATAATTATATGCCTAGAAATGTAACTGTTTTGCTGAAATTGTCATGCTTATGTATGAAATATTTAGGATAACATTAATTTTCAACCATTTTATATATTGGGAGAAGGCCTTTATATAACCTCTATCTAATGCAGATAATTTCTAGATCCTCAACTACAAATTTATGAAAAATTTGAGAAGAAAAAACATTGAGATTTATGAATTATTATAATACAATGTACTGTATGTGTAGAAATATTCGCGGGCTTCAAATTTTCGCGATCTTCGCGGTGACATTCGATCCGCGAATTCATGTTTAGCGCGAATATTTCTACACCAATAATTTCTTAATAGTCATATGTTCGCGCTTCTGTAGAACAATGTACATGTATATCAGTGTGTGATATGCTTTCAAACTTTTTATGTAAATCTTCACCGAGTAATTGGGTTTTGTTTTCCGAATTATTCATCATTTAAAATCGTTTATGTTTGTGTTTTTTAATTGTTTATTCAGAAAAACCAAAACATGATGTGATCAGATGTCAAGACTTTTATGACGCAAACTGTGAAATATTATACACGTTAACGGGCATTCTTTTGTTTGCTATAATCTGTCTGCTAGACAATGTCTTTTTTCTGTACAATAGAGTATCGTTTGACACCTGTTATTGAAAATAAATGTGAACTCCCACGATGATTACAGTAATTTTCCTTTTTTAACCTAAGTGGTCTACGCGAATTTATGATTTTCGGCAGTCACCTCCGCGAATTCAAAATAGCGCGAATATTTGTATAGACCCCCAAAGTGGACCTTTCCGCGAAAATTTGCTTCCACGAATTTAAATACACATACAGTATTTGAAAAAAATCATAAACTTCTTGTATATGTTCAAAAATCAAACAGAAGATAGTATTAAAATAGTTGCAAATATGCTTTATTTTTTATTGATTTTGGTATACTATATTTAGGTATCTTATGTAGACATCTGTTGTGGGTTATCAAAAAGCTCTAGCATTATAATTGTTTCCAGTCACTAAACTCACTTTATGTATCTTAGAGTTGTCTCCCTTGGTCTATATTAATGTACCATTTTCATATATATCAAACAGTTGTTCTATCTAGAGAGTACAGATGTACTCTCGAAATACTTCTGATAGGAATTATAGGAGGATTAAGGCAGTTTTAATAGCTATAATGGCATAAAAATGAAATCTTTCTTTTAAATTTAAAATATTTCCCAGGAAACATTTTTAGCTCGACTTTTCTATGAAAAGGGGAGCTATCCTACTCGCCCCGGCGTCGGCGTCGGCGTTGGCGTCACACCTTGGTTAAGTTTTTCGTACCACCCCACTTTATTTCAGAAGTATTACAAGTATGGCTTTGAAACTTACCATACTTGTTCACCATCATAACCTCCATCTACAGACAAGAGTACATAACTCTGTCAAGGTTTTTGACAGAATTATGGCCCTTTTTTGACTTAGAAAGTGTATTGAGCTTGGTTAAGTTTTTTGTACCACCTCACTTTATTTCAAAACCATTGGAGGTATTGCTTTGAAACTGACCATACTTGTTTACCATCACGACCTTCATCAACAGACAAGAGGACATAACTCTGTCAAGGTTTTTGACAGAATTATGCCCTTTTGACTTAGAAAATACATTGAATATGGGTAAAATCCACTTATTGCCTTAACCCTTTGAGATATTGCTTTGAAACTTTTAATGCTATTTCACATCATTACCCCCATCTGTACGCAAGAGAAGGTAACTCTGTCAAGGATTTGTTTTAAAAATTAAGGCCTTTTATCGACTTAGAATCTTGGTTAAGTTTTTAGTACCAGTCCACTTTTTGACTGAACTGTTTGAGATATTAATTTGAAAGTTGGAATACTTGTTTACAATCATGATTCCCAAACATGTCCAGGAGAAGGTAATTCTGTCAAAGATTTTATTTGAATTATGGCCCTTAACTGTCAATGTTTTGACTTAAACATTTCAAACTTTGCTGCAGTGTTCAAGGGTATCACACAATTCAGTAAAATAATTCTTCACTAAATATCTTAATGCTCATGGCCATTGTTCACTTTAAAAATACAGAGATTCTTGTATTGCCTTTTACTGCAAAAACTTTTTTTATTGGCAAGCAATAAAAAAGTCGAGCGCGCTGTCTTACGGACAGCTCTTGTTTTTTAAGTTTTGGTCCCTCAACATAATGACTTTCCAATGTCACAACTATAGGCTAGATTGTATGTACATGCAGTTTAAACCACCTTAATATTGTCAGCTGTTTGATTTTATATTTTGGTATGAAATTCTTTTTTGTAACAATTGTTTGTTTCAAATTCAAAGCATGATAGATCATTTTTAGAAATACAGCAGTGTACAGCCCCCGATAGGTTTAAGTACACAAAATTGAGTGCCAAGTATATTTCTAATTACATATATCTTTGTTATGTGAACAACATGTATAAACACTTACATTATACCAGTAATTATTAAAATATTTAATGTAATAAATGCAAAATAATATGTGATAGTTTACATGATTTATATACATTGTGTATGTTAAGTTTGATTAGAAACGAACAGAAATAAAAGAAAAATTAATGATAATTCTAAAATTTTTACTATAGACTAATTTTTCCATTTCAGAACTTATCAAAGGCCATTATTTCCATTGCCTATGGATTGAATCACAGTAAAGAGGTCAAAAATTACTTTGTTGATGTTGTTGAGAAGGTATTACAATTTACATTATATATTTTAGAGAGTAACCAGTGATACTGACTGGCTTATACCATTAGTATAGAGTCAAGCCGTCAACATTTTTTGTATGAATTTTTAACGTTTACCACCCTAGATATTTTAAATGGACTTGTCAATCTTTTAATCTGGACATAACCAATCAACATTTTTAGGGAAAATTTAAAAATAAGTAAGGAATGAACAGTGCAGAAACTCAGTGCTGGTCTGCACCAGTGGCATGGATAGATTCTTTTGTTGCCAGAAGGTTAAAGGTTACATGAGTAATTCTTAAAAGTAACACTTGTTGAATTTAATCTCTTGTCATATTGATAGTTTGAAGTAAATGAAAAGCTTTTTGGCTATATCATTTTGGTATATCAGGGAAAAAAACTTGTAAATTTGTCTGTGATATTGAAATACATGTAAGTAAAATAGCAAAAAATTCTAACAGAAGCTTTCATATTGATTTTGGAAAACTGTTTTATTAAAATGCAAGTAGATTTTCTCTACTGTAGTTATATTTTATTTTCATTTATAGGTTATAGAGCCATTTATGATGGCGATGTGGTCTGAAGATGACATGGTGAAGTTTCTGAATTTGTACAAAGATTCCGGTTTAAGACTATCAGTGTTTAGGTAGGTATAAACCTATGAGTCTATATTAGGTATATTATGTTTTCTCTTAATAATTTTGGCATATAGAGACTTTCATTGTCTAGTGGCTAAAGTAGTTGATGTAGAATTATTTTTTCCTGGTATCTATTGATTCCAATACTATGCCATATGAATTGACTTGTTGTAAACTTATATAAGAAAAAAATATTTAACATAAACTTGGTCATATAATTGTAACCTTTCAAAAAAGTTTTCTATCTTAACTTATTCATAACACTGCTGAAGTTTTTGTTTTTTGTTTTTTTTATTGAAATTAAGTCAGTAGCTGGGGTGTGGGTGGCCGAGTGTTTAAGGTAGTTTACTTCAAACAACTTGCCCCATACCACTGTGGGTTTGAATCCCAGCAGGAACTTTGGATTCTTTCATTTAAGGAAGCTATCCAGCTATAGTTTAAGGAATGTCAGTGGTTCTACTTAGGTGCTTAAAATAATGCAGGGAAGGGCACCTGAGGTCTTCTTCCACCAGCAAAGCTTAAGAGTTGCCATATGACCTATACTGTGTTGGTGGGACATAAAATCCAACAAAAATCAAAATAATCAGCAGCTGTGTATATAGATACAAAGATCTTGACTGTCCATTGAAAATCAATTACTGAAATCAAGCAATATTACATATAAATTGTTTTAACCCTTGTACATTGTAAATATAAAGTTATCAAGCTATTTATGTATGATTTTGATTTCAGAACTTTACCTAACATGGTTACAGTGTGGGAAAGATATATGAACACTTTCAACAAATGCTGCCTTAAATTGTACCATAATTAAGTAGACTGTGTCACTTTCTTTTTGACCACTGTTATAGGTAGAAAAAATGTTATCTTATAACCAGTCAAAATGATGTCATATTGTACCTGTGTCACTTAGGTCGTGTCACTTAACTGGAAATAAATATCAAAGTCTTTTTCAGACCAGTCTTAAATGTTAACTATTTACACCTATTTACCAATCTGTTTTGAATTATTTTAAAATTGTCAATCATTATTGATTACTTTAAGTTGAACTCAACTTTAACCTACACAAAGATATTTCTAGTAGAAAGGCAATATATTTGAGATTTATTTGAAATGTGATAATAATACATGTATGTTGCCATATTTTATGCTCTACATTTTTTTTCTCAATGAAGTATATACACTTCATAAATGCAAATTTGTCATTGAATTTCCCTTTTTCAATCCATGTGTCACAGTTAACGTCCTTGTGTCACAGTTACCATTTTGTCATAGCACCTTGATTTATTTACTGATATCCTACATATTTATGTTATGTTTGTATCCTCTATTGGCCTATACCCTAAGATGGGAGATTAAGTCAATTGGTCAAGGTCATATAGGCTAAAAATAGGTTTTCCTACTCTCATTCAAGGCCATGTTTTTAGCCTTGTCAAAGAGACAGCAGAGAGCATTCATCAATATACCAAATTGTCTTCTTTAATAGATATTATAAAAGTATTTTGAAGATAACTGTTAATTGATATTTAAGATTGCAAAAGTATATTTTTCCATGCACTTTTAAGTTTTCTTCTTTTTTTTTTAACTAAAATCCTCTTGCAAGATGCTATTAACATTATTTAATAATTTTAGTGATTCTCAGACCACTAGAATATTATAGGTTATTATTAAACAAATATTGTGATATGATTATATGAAAATAAAACACAATAAGTTAAATTCAAATATTGAACCCTCACTATGTTGAAACCAGAACTGTGAAATCTTTGCTACCAGACTCTATGCCATTGTCTAATCATCTAGACTGTTGTCTCACTGGCTACAAACTGTTGTTTGCCCAATTTCCAAAATTAATATTCATAATAAAAAACATGATTGAATCATAATAAAATTCTTAAAATTCATAATGAAGTGTTTCAAAGTGGAAGTTGGAAAAGTCCATTTAGCATATTCGGCAGTTTAGAGGTTGAGGTTGTAAAAAGTGTGTAACTTTACAAATATCTATTTAGTGTATTATTTTAATTTTTCTGCTGATCTCATAGTTATACAGGCATTACATAAAAACCTTCAGATGTTTCTGATATTATCATGTACATATTTCTTACATAACAAACAAATGCAAACAATGTATCATAATGTTATAGTTATGTACATGTAATAGTGCAATTGAAGATATTTTATTAGCTCACCTTGGCAGAGAGTGTTGTAGGGTGACTTTGTATTTGCTTGATGTCTGGCATCTTTTATTGTCTTCTTTTTGTTTAAAGTTAAACCTCATTATATGTAAAACAGCAGGGTAGATTTTTACCAGACTTCACAAGAATTGTCTTGAGGAAGTCCTTTGCATAGTTTGTATAAATCATCTTACCAATAAGCATCTTACGCTGATGTAGCCATTGTTGGTCACACAAGTCAAAATTAGATTAAAAATTTTAAGAAATAGATTGTTATGTTACAAACTTCAAGGCCAAGACCTTAGATAATTGGAATGCAATAATTTGTCTTGTGTTCCTGTTATTTTATTTTATGAATTTCGCCCTTAGCATAAAGAGTGGCCCCTCCATTGTGATCACTTGTTTTGAATATTGTTCAATGTTAAAAGTCTTTCTGAAAATAAATATGTCTTGGCTAAGATACTTGTCTAATTGGCCTCTACAAAAGTAATATGGAAATCATGGCAGAGTTCAAAATTGTTCCTGTTCTGAAGTCTATTGTTGCATGGACATTAACAGGAAAAAATCCCATTGCCAGTGAAACAAAAAAGTCCTTAGGCTAAGTTATTTGATATTTAGATATTTGTTATCTTTGCGGCTTCTTCAAAAGTTATACAACATGTATATATCTTATTTCAAGATACAGAAATGGTATTATTATTAAGACAATTTTATCTTCTTTTCCGTTAAATTGGGTGAGCCATTTAAACTCACTTGAGGAACTGTTTCCATGTAGGAATTCTTTGCTTTTGAATGCTTTATGGGACCATTGCTATGTGTAAGGGTAGAGGCTATGAAGTGATTTCTTCAGCATTAAGAAACCTACACTCATTGCTTAGTACTAGTTTGTTCCAGCTACAGATTTAAGAATGTTTCAATAAGCGTATAGCTGCCAACACAATCAAACTAAAATAAATGAGAATAAACTAAGAAACAAAGAAATAATAAAATAAAAATATGTGTAGAAGATGGAGTAGTTACTAGTACATAAGTACTTTGGGATTTCACTGCATAGCCTATACCTAACTTAGTGTTAAAGTTTCTGATCAGCAGTAAATAGCTTAGCTATAATGTCTAAGTGCATTAGAAGAATTTAAATTTGGTTTGATCCTTTGATCAGCCTTATTATCTATATGACAATATTTTTGTTTGTTACAAATAAAATAAAAGATTCAGATTAAAATGTTTGTTTTAGAGCTTTATATAAATACATTGATGTAACTGCATGAAAATATATAGGTTCAGTATAACTTGTTTTAATAAAACATTTAACAAATGATTTGTAAAAGAAAAATACTAAACACTAAGAATAAGTGTTTTAAGTGGAAACATGCATTCCATGGTATGTGTTTTATATACTATTTTATAGGTAAAATACAGTTGTGTTTTACTTTTTTACTTTTTTGTTTAGAATTAATTGATGTATTAAGGAGTAAAGTGTATAAGCAAGAAAAAATTGTTTTGTTTTCTATGAAATCATCTTGTGCTATTGTATCCTGTAAACCTGTTTTTGAAGAATATGGTATTTTTGAATCAGATTTTTAAATGGCTTTTCATTGCATCTTGTCTGTAGTGCAAGTCTTGTGTTAATCTTTTATCATATACATATAAAACATTTGGCAGTTTAGAATGGTCATTTGAACACATTGCTTATTATACATTCTGTAGACCCGTAACATTCCGGTCAGTTTCCGGATGATGAGGTATAGCCCTTCCATTCCTACATGGTGACTTTATTATAAAGTATAACAAGTCATGAAATGTATTGGTATTTAGTTTTGTCAAGTGTATTACACTACATATCATGTATTTCCCTTGTGTTGGAAATGGCATTCTACTCCACATCTTAAGTGGATAGATTAATTGCAAGATAAGTGTAATGATTGATTTTTAATGAAATTCTGTTTATGGATTTACAAAGATAGACTGGATTCTGGATAAGTTTTACTTAAATAGTTGCTATGGTAACATATACATGTAGAAACTGCAAGTAAGATTTAGTACAGCTTAAATCTTGGGGGGAAAAATGTTCAAAAGATTAGAATGTTCGGAAATCTAACACAAATGTAAATGGTTCCTTGCATTTGATACGGCTTCTGTTTGTCAGAAAAAACAGTTCATGATACATGTACCATGGACAAAAATTCCAACAGTATATCGCGGTATATCTAGTCTCGTTTTATTTTTAGAGGTAAGTCATATAATACACCAAAGGGCCTGCTTGGCGCCAATGCAACATGTAGAAAATCTTCAATCGAATGTTAAAATGGCAGCATGATTTTGAACATAATGACAGCTAAGAAAGTGTACTCTTGTGCTTTTTGACTAGCTAAACTGAAATAATTATTGTTCAGTTATGAACTTGTTCTTTACTTAAATACGTTTGAATCGATGGATTTACAATAGCTCCTGAGACTTAAGATTATGTGAAGTAAATACCAGCAAAATGTCGCCGCACCCGAGTTTAAAGACATACTGTCCTTACAAAGACGGTATACTGTAAACTATAGACTCGACTCTGCCTATCCTATGCCTAAAGTACATGCCAGAAGATGCCGTGTATTGCGTGATACAATATACGTAAGAACTACATTATACGGGAAAGGCATTTAGAACTGGTGTTTAAAGACAGCACAAGACAAGACACGACTTTTAAAGACAAACATCCTTCTGTAACTGTCCGACAACTATTGCTTCTTTCTCCATAGCAACGTAACAACTTTCAAATAAATGTAATTTCAATACGCTCACCTGTCTTTAGCCATGTCTATGAATGAATGTTAATTGCACTTAGGAACCCAAAGATCAATTTCTGGAGGAAAGAAATTGTCTCTTTTATCCAATCCCAGCTTTGTCAAGATGTCATTGATGGAAA
This sequence comes from Ruditapes philippinarum, assembly GCF_026571515.1. Lineage (NCBI taxonomy): Eukaryota > Metazoa > Mollusca > Bivalvia > Venerida > Veneridae > Ruditapes > Ruditapes philippinarum. The sequence goes on from NW_026856137.1 coordinate 275,663, forward strand.
TCAGAAGTAATCAAGTATCTATTGAATATCTAATAGAGTTTTTTGAAAGCAAAACGTTACCGGTATGTATTGACGTTTCTTATTTCTGAGAGACAAGACTGACACGTGAAAGCATTTGTGTATTGAGAAAAAGAACGCGCTTTCTACGTGATTAATAGGCATGTTTAAAGTTATAAAAGCCGTGGCGAGCACTGATTAATGGAAAACGTATTTCACAATGAAAAACACTTTCCAGTACAGTTCAAGGGGAGAGACAAGCGTAAGAAAAACAAGCCTATCTGAACATCAGTATACAATTTCATCCTGATATTATAAAATATGCAGTAGAAAAACGAACTTGTTGAATTAAACTAGCAGTTGAGCTGGCGGTCTTTTTTTCAATTGCGGAGGATTCTGTCATTTTCTATAGAAGTTGCTTTCAGATAGTAGTCAGTAGGTGTGAATTTAACACACACAACTGTCCAAGTATTATTTGACCGAGTCCCGAAATGTCTAGGTATCATTTGACCGAGTTTCACAATGTCCAAAAGTCTACCGGATTTCCCATGTATTATTTGACCATAGTCCAGAATGTTCTTAACTTGTAACACGAATCCTTAGGTAGCTAGCGGCAAGTGAATTTACCCTTTCGACCAGTGTAAAACAAGACCAGTTTGCACATACGCGCAGTCTGGCCATGCTCTGCACTGTTCATGCTCTGCTCTGTTTGCATATTCAGTCAGTACATATTTTAATGAGGAACAGTTTTCTCAGGATTGAATGATGGAAAAGTCTAAGATATGTCGTAGCTCAGTAAAAGTTAAAATATTAGTACATTTCGTTTAGCAATACAATTACATATCACTTAAGGTGTGAGGAATACCTTGAAGCTCATTCGCGGTCAATTTTCTGTTAGTCATTCAATTAATATAAACCGAAGTCTGGCGTAAGCTACCGAAATTGGCCGATTGCAGTTTTAATTTGTATCGCTTATAAACGATATCTGTGCAAATTAGAGAGAAGGTGATCATCAAACTGTTCTACATATCCTGCTTACGTATCTATGTTTTATGTTAAGAAACTATTTCTAATTTTTTTATATCGTTTGATCCTTGGGGACATAAAATCAGCATCAATGTCTCTAAAACGATTGTTTGTCTGTTAAGACAAATTAATTGCTATTCTTTAGAAAATTAAATTTGATACGGCGTATAATTGAAGGAGGGAGACTTTCTTGCTAGGTAATCAGTGGAAATTTTATGGTTCTTAGATGAAAGAGAAAGGGATTTTTTCCTGTACTATCGTAGTCTTTGCAGACAATGGTAATTTTATTTTGTTTCTGTAGGAGACCATTATTCTATAAATGTTACATGATATTTCGACTCGAGTATATATCATAAAATGAGCTCAGATTTCATATTTATACGACTTGTGAGATTTCAAGTCTGAATGATGGTCTTGTACTGTTACATGCCGGGCTTGGCGTTGCCAGCAATATTTGCTTAGTGAAACCATTTGATAACATACAATGAAATATAAATGAATATCGTCATTGTTCATCATTATGATATATATATTCTAGCTCCAGCGTCCGCAAAGAACCGTGTTGCGTCCAGCCATCTGACCTTATCATAAGTTATAACTATGACGTGTAGATTTTATGGTTTAATATTGAGTCAACTCACCAAACTTTGACAGATACAAAATATTTAGCAAGTTATATAAATTGTTGAAAATAGCACATTATTTTTCACAATTTCGAGCCATGTCTCAATTCGTCCTTTTAAAACAGAAACTGATTCTAACACAAAAAAAAGAAACAGAAATACATTGAACGTCATGGCATTTTCCAATAGACTGTTGTCATATTGATATGTACAAAAATCAAATTTTCTGTATGTACCTTAACAAGTTTTTACGTTGCTTAGAATTGAATATTTATATATTAACAATGTTTTGTCTATTTTTCGAACCCTTCTTGAAGAATAATAATTTGTCAGACGTAATGTCGCATCCAAATTTAGCACTTCCTGTGTTACAAATTCGGAATCATGATTTTAACTGTAAAAAGCTATTTCAAATATTAATAGACACCTTCATAAAGTGCCGTTGTTGGCACGACTATAAAACCGTATAAGATTGTTTAGAAATAGCATCTCAAACCCGGCGTTTACCAAGTTAGGGATAATTAAGTTTTTCTAATGTTCCACGCTTGAATGCGGGAATCTTTATTGACCGTTACCTGCGTCTTTATCTACCGGAAATTGCTCGTTCAAGCCATTGTTCGGGAAAAAGACAAGAAAATTGCATTAGAAATGACAGATTTACTCTTTGATAGATGCTACTGGCTTTTATTGTCATCTTTACCTGAGATTTATTCATAATTACGGCATTGAGTCTTGTGTAGGATTGTTTATAGCCCGGAACCACTGCGTAAAACTATCACCAGACTTAAGTACATGTATATGTCTTAACGACTTCTTTTTTCAAAACAGTGGAGTACCTTGATGTTATTAACCTGTTAAACCACTTATAAGACAACCAAAGAACAAGTTCTAACTTATGCTTATAATATAATTTATGTTGATACTATATATATCAATTATTATCATTTAATAGGAAGCACGTGATAATCCGATATACATGCATACGCATATTGAACGCTCTAGCGTCCAATATAATTATCTTTTATTGGGCAGTCCAGTGCATATTGCATTTTCCATGTAACGTCAATGATAATTTGATAAAAACCGTTAACTACACGTATCCGAATGAATATTACTAGGAGCGTTGCAATCGTCTTAAAAAGTCAAACAAACTTCCTTCATACATACCCAATCGACGGATAAGAATAATGAATAATCGTTGAGGTGATTTATTCCTTTACCCATTACGGGAGATTCACGAAAACGGCCGAAGAATTGCGATTGATGTAATACTAGTATGCATTGATACTTTACAACCCTTTAAAATATAGTTTTTTGTTTGTTTTTTGTTTGTTTTTTTTTCGAAATGTTCGCCATTTTGTGTTTCTACGTCCTGAACTTTTCTTTTCAGCATCCATAAACATATGATTAATTCAAAGTGTCCGTGGGCTTCTTTTATGAATTGCTATCCATTTCCCCGTGTTTGGTAACTTAAAACTTTGTCATCATTAATTCAATATTTTCTGTGTATTTTAGTGCGAAAATCGTTGTGTTTCAAAGATTATACAATGTTTTATCTCAAGTACATTAATCATGCAAAACTTGAAACTGTAAATGAATTAATTGCAAACAATAGAAACCACATTTGTATCAATTGTGAAAAAAGTATCAGTATGCTTTATTATACTACTGGGCTTTGCAAGTAATTATTCATTGAAAATCAGCTTTTCAAGTTTTAGCTAATTGAACTTTCAATTGTTGGTCATATGTATTATTTATTTTTCCTGTTCAGTTGACGTTACTTGAATAAACCTCGGATACCGCACTGTGCCAAAGGTCCGTTTAATGCTTAACCCTTACCACTCTTTATGTTTTAAATTAATCCATTCATCTTTTCAATCAAGATAAATAATTCATAAGCGAAGTTTTTAAAATTTGTAGGGACTGAAAAGCGTACGGTGCAAACCAAACTAGATCAGCTAGAAGATGCGCATAGGTAGACCAGGCTAAATGGTTAAGGTCATTAAGGTTGCATTGTTGTTTTTACTTCACTTCAAATGCTTATGTTTTAAAATTACAATTATCCAGCGTGAAGTTAAGGAGATTTTTAATATGAGAAATACACATGTAAGCGGCCAACTTAGCTGAGGCTTAACGTGAACGCTGGCATGCTTCTTCAGTTGTAGTGGTTGACACATCCCAGAATTTAAAGCCTCTAGCGTTCGTTTAGTGGATACCACTTCACTTTATATATTATTATTGTTCATTCTTGAAGAAACCTATCAGAATATTACTTTGTATATAACATTGATCCGGTAAGAATATTTTATTCACTAATGTCATTATTTCACAAGGTCAAAATAGCATATCAATACTTACATGTATTACTGTTCAAGTGAACACACCTTGTTATCAAAAAGTTTTCAAGTCAATGTTGAATCCAGAATATCAACAATATATTATGTATGGTAATCTTCTTTAATGCTGTCGCTGATATTAACATTGAAATGGTCAAACAGCGATCTTCAGCTTTACTGGTAGGGGAAGACGTCAGGTGCTCCCCCTCCACTGGATTACTTCAGGCACGATTCTTCTTTTATAAAATACAAGCTGCTGTTATAAGAGATTGAAAAGTTGTACGTATTTCTAATCTCTGTATTTTTTATGCCATAAAGTCTCCAATCTGAATATTTTAGACATAAAATAAGAGAGAATTAGGCTCACATATGGTATGCAACGTTCGCAGAACGTAGCCACGCCACATCAAAACGAGGGACCTCGAAGTCAACATACTTCTTGCGGAGAAAATGTAAATGGCTTTCTTGTCCATTGTAAAATAATATGGAATTTCAAGACAAGAAACACCATTAGATGTCCAGTTGTACAGCGTGTGGTCAGACTGTACGGACCGATCTGACCTAATATTGATGCCATAGACGTATCATTATAACCACGAATTAATTAGGTCAATGGAAATCTGTAAGCACGCACGACGGTCAGGGGTACAAACATACTGTACATGTATCTTCATAGTTTTACTGAAATCTCTGATATAAATATAACGGAACAAATGGCCGTATTTAATTATTTGCTTAACAATTGTTATACAATTTAACCTATGTTTGTAGACTTACGTTATATCTAATTATATATTTTTATTATCTTTATATTTAATCTTTTAATCATTCACAAGCACACTTGAGCTGGATATCATTTCAGGTGATAAAATATTTGACAGATTTGACAACTAAGGTGCACCAGAAGTATTGCGGCCAGTTACTTCCTAAATAAATATATATGACCCTGAAGATATTTGTAATCAGATTATCTACAGATTAGCGTCTTATACCGTTACTACATGGTATACTTAAAAGTGTGCGTAGGAGGTTGATATACAGTTATCCGAAACTCAGTTTGGTAGAAGCTAGTCCATCCTAATTAGTTGTAATCACATGGCTGTTGATAATAAATAATGGGATACCAAATGTAAATGTCCTACATATTTGTTATATTGTTGTTGTTGTTGTCATCTATACATCAACTCATAGACAAGTGGGTAATTCTTCCTTGAAAAAAAGACCACTGCTTTATCAACTGATCAATATAGCAAACATTTTTGAACTAAAATTTATGTGCAAAAACGTAGCTAGGTTCCTTGTCATTCATGCATGCATATATTGTTGTATATGAAGATGAGCTGTACATGCTTAATTCAAAATAAACAAGGCATTTTAAAGGACAGCTAAATCTCCTTCCGCAGTGAACATAAATGTGTAATTCTTGACCTTTAACCAACCATGGCCTTGATGTTGTGTCATGCATATCATATGCACATAGTCACGATGGTGATTATTTGTGCCAAGTTATTTAAAATCTTCCATAAAATCAAAAAGTTATGGAGAACATATAACATTGACCTGGGGGTAGCATCCTGGATGTTGAGCTCTGCAGATTTTGTCATTGTGGGGATCATTTGTGCCAAGTTATTTTATAACCTTTGAGTTTTCAATAAGTTATAGAGCGGACATGAAAAATAGATGTTTTTACATTGAACCTTTGAGTGTGACCCTGACCTTCATGGTTTTGTGGGCTTGATTATTGTGCTCTGCCAATGGTGTCATAATGGTGATCATTTTTGCCAAGTTATCTTAAAAATATTGCTGCGGTTTAAATGTTATAGACAGACACGACATGTAGACTTTCTAACATTTGACCTGTAAGTGTGACCTTGACCGTAGGAGTAGCAATTCAATTATTGTGCTGTGCACGTCGTCTCATAATGGTGATCACTTGTGCCAAGTTATTGAAAAGACTTCTCAGGGGTACGGAAACAAAATGTAGACTTTTAACACATGACCTTCAAGTTTGACCTTGACCTTGGGGGTAGCAACCCAATTATTGCGCTTTGCACATCGTCTCATTATGGTGATCACTTGTGAAAAAAATTCAGCGGTTTAATGGATATGGAGCGGACACGAAATGTAGACTTTTTAACATTTGACCTTTAAGTGTGACCTTGACCTTGGGGGTAACAGCCCACTTAGTGCGCTCTGCACATCGTCTCATTATGGTGATCACTTGTGCCAAGTTTTAAAAAAAAAAAACTTTTAGCAGTTTTAAAAGTCGTGGAGCGGATACGAAATGTAGACTTTTTTACACTTGACCTTTAATTGTGACCTAGACTTTGGGGGTCCCCAATTATTGCGCTCTGCACATCATCTCATTATGGTGATCACTTGTGTTCAGTTAATTAAAAAAACTGTCAGCAGTTTAAAAGTTATGGAGCGGACGCGAAATGTAATCTCTTTATTATGAAATGAAGACTTTTTAACTTTTGACCTTTAAGTGTGACCTTGACTTTGGGGGGTAGCGACCCAATTATTGCGCTGTGCACATCGTCTCATTACGGTGATCACTTGTGCCAAGTTATTTAAAAAAAAACTTTTAGCAGTTTAAAAGTTATGGAGCGGACACGAAATGTAGACTTTTTATTATTAAATGAAGACTTTTTAACATTTGACCTGTAATGTGACCTTGACCTTGGGGGTAGCGACCCAATTTTTGCGCTGTGCACATCGTCTCATTATGGTGATCACTTGCTACGCGGAAGGGGGTTAAATATAGTCCTATTCTCACTTCCCCTTGACGCGTGCAAGTCACGGCTTGGCGTACCCAGCCAGTTATCGGGACTGCTACTTCGTTGACGAATGGGCACCAGCTGCCGATGTCCTGACTAAAGCCGTGGGGAGTGGCCCTACAATGTTGGCAGAGACAAGGATGGTGTGCTAGGATGCGTGAACCACTAGCAAAGATAGACGGCTTGTAAGGTTGGCCCTTTGCTTGGCACCAACAGTTCTTTCAATATTATCTCAGGTTACTGTACATTTAGGTTCTCATTGACCGCCGTACAATGACCTACTTTTGGCTCGAAAGCCGCCTTTTGTGCCTTACCAGGCGGATGGACCCTTATTAAACATGAACTATATACATACAATGTATGTTCTGTTCTATTCTGTAATGTATATACAATGCATGATCGCGACATTCATAGAAGTTTTACAAAAATAAATCTCTCTGTTTTGATAGAATATATCAAAATCAAAATTGTAAATATTTATCACATAATAGGTACAATTATATTTATAAAGATTTCTGACAATAATATACGTATCAAACATTTGCTTTTACTAGAGCATTTCACTAGTCATATATATCTACACGTATAACGATTTTATAATACAGTAAGGAAAAATATAAAATACTTTATAAATATTCAGCAGCCGTTGAATAAATTAGATAAACATCAGCTTGATCGAAACGTGTTTCTAATACATGTTTATTGGTAAAATTCGTGCATACAAAATACAAAAACTGATGCCCACGGCTAATTATATTATTAATAATTCGAAGTTTCTTTACTAGTTACTTAATTCATGACCTTCTTATAAGTGTAAGGTTCAATACCGCATGTCCTTTTTTTTTAATGACCATGTCCTTTTAATTATAAACAAAAACCTGCTGTCTTCCTGTTGCACATTGGAAGACATTAGCGAAATGTCTTCGTGTCATTTTTATTATCTTAAGTCACAGAACCAATTTGTTCTTATCACCATATTAATCAAATCAATTAGCTTTTCTAAGACATAATCAATGGTGTCTTATACCTGCAAGTAGCTCTAATAACATCTTAATAACGCGACAACAGATCATTTGTCATGTGATTACGGTAATTTGTCATTCTTAACCAAATTCCAACCAGTCTTCTGTCAAGAAGAATGAGTCGTGAAGAATATAGGGAAATCTAATCTTTCCTAGCAGATAAATAGCTAATTTTGCTTAAGGGTGAGAAAGATTTCTTTGACATGCAACCCGGAAGATTTGACGTTGATAAAGTAAGTAGAACAGAAAACGCATTTGAAGAGTTAGATATTTGCGTATGAAAATGCATGCCACGCTAATTTCTTAAATGGACTTGTCGATCTTTCAATCTGGACAAAAACCTTTCATCATTTTTAGGGAAATTTCAGAATATGTAGAGAACAGTGCATACCATGACCTGAAAGTACGGATATGCCGACTGATCTTGGCCTGCAGGGGTCGCATGGGTAGAATCTGCTGGCGCTAGAAGGCTTAAAGAATAAAGAGTAGGGAACGAAATCTATCAATCTGAAAAGCAATGGGTACTTTAACGTGTTGCGGAAAATATGTGGTATTATTGTGTCAGAGCAGTACAAAAGATTCTCATTTGTTTATGGACGCTAATAGCAACAGCAATGAGTATATGCCACCAGTATATTTTCAGGCCAGCTTTCATGCTTGTATTTTTATAATTAGTTGTTTTTTAAAGTGAAACATCCCTTCAATCAACAATCGATAATTACAGATTTAAACCAGGTCATGCCCATTCCAAACACTGAATATGTTGAAGTTTATACACAAAATAAAAATTGTTGATATAGATTTTAATGTGAGGGATGGAACGTTGGCTAAAAGATAAGACTGTTTACCCTTTTTCGTGGGTTCGAATCCTTCTTTGGTATGAAACATGATTTCATGATGATAAGCCTTCCAGTAGGAAAGTCTAAAACTTTACTCCACTCCTGAAACGTCACATTTATGTGGACACAACGAGGGGTGGCTCATTCAATCCCGATCTCCCCGTACTGTTATATTTACGGAGCGGTAACCATAACTTTTATGCTGTGTTCGCAGTCGAGTTTGAAATAAATAATGTTAAAAGTAATAAGTAAGTTATTCGCTATGTACAACAATAATATGTTATTCACCAGGCAAAAACCGTAATATGAGCCATGCTGTGTTATGTTTTTTTTATTTTTTAATCAACAACTGGATCAACATTAATTTAGAGCGTTGTTTTGATTTTGCTCTTAACATTAAAGAAATAATTCTTGGAAAAATTGTTTGTTAAAATGGTGACATTTTCTCTAAAACGTGAATGGAATTTATTCGTTAAAGACTAGTTTATGTCAATATGGTATTAATTGCTCTGGCGTTAATGTAGTCAGCATATATTATAAATATCTTTTCTTATTATTTTCATTTAGAAATGTACGTCATATTTATATAATCATCTTATCCTGAAATAGAATACAGTAATGACGTCATTCCATTTTGTTCTGCCAGTCGTGTGTTTTTTTCATACGTCAATATTTCCAGCACTAAAGCAGCACGGTTCCAGATTCATACTATTTTTTTTCTTCGAAAATTAGAAAGTATTTAAAAAAAACTGTCGAATATTGTCAAGTAAACAAACAAAATAATTAATGCTAGCACAAGACACCAAAAATCCATATAAACAACATTTTCCTATAGCTTGTAAAACAGTAATTACATGGATTGCATATATTTATATATGTATTTCGTAAAGTTTTTTTTATATAATATCTGAGCCGCGCCACGACAAAACCAACATAATGGGTTTGCGACCAGCATAGATCCAGACCAGCCTGCGTATCCGCGCAGTCTGATCAGGATCCATGCTGTTCGCTATTAGTTTCTCTACTTGTTATAGGATTTGTAAGCGAACAGCATGGATCCTAATCAGACTGCGCGGATGCGCAGGCTGGTCTGGATCCATGCTGGTCGCAAACCCATTATGTTGGTTTTGTCATGACGCGGCTCAAATAGTGTTGTCTACTTTTCCATTTATGGAACTGTCCGTTATCAATTTAGGCTAGCCTGGCTCTATACTGGTAGCAAAGGCAGATCACTTCCGGTTCCGGTAGTGTAAGGTTTGGTATAAGCACTATTTGACAAAGATCTGTGCTGCAAATGGTAGATTTACCAGAACAACCGCCATCAGTTCTATTAAGAAAAAATATTTATTATCTTCTACATTTGTATATTTAATGCATACATCTCATGCACGTAAACGATCCGACAGAAAATAATTCTATATCACACTCGAGCTATATTTATTACATTATGAGTTTAAATTCGACAAAGTATATACATGTATAACAAAAGGGTAATTATTTCATTATCTTGAAATATTACATGTATTTTGGCTCTCTGGGACGGATCACACCACTCGGCGCGTCTGCGACCTTTAGCAAAGATGAAACAATCACCGTAAATAATGAAAGGCCCATTATGCCTAATAAATGCTATTATTTTTATTTCTTAAAGCTTTTTTAATTGCTCGAATCTTATTTAGCTTCTGTTGTCTTTAGCAGTAAGTACAGTAATAGTGAGTTAGTATTTTAAATGAAAGTCAAAATATCTGTGTAAACTTTGTTTACTTGTTAATATTATGACAATAATTTCACAGTCAGCGCTACTTTCTACAGGTGATAAACATCTAACATGCTCTAAAGTCATTATTCAAACGTTTAATAACTCATATTTGCCTATTCTAAAAAGGCGAAAAATTCTTTTCTGAGGCATAATGTGCCTTTAAGTCTAAATGTATAATGACATGGTCTTAGACAAAATACCTTTTGTTCGAAAAGAAGTAAAGTAAGGTTTTGCCATGTTATCAAGTCGAGGGGAAAGCAAGCTTTGTACAACATTCGATTTGGACTGTTCCAAATTCAAAGCAATATATTTGTTTCATACATATTAATGGTGAAGCATTTCTCAGCATGGGTGTTTTATGCCAACATTATTATTGCCTTTTATTTTTGAATTTGTAACTGCTGAATGTCGTATATTTTGAAAAAAAAAGTTAAGATAAAGTTGAACTACATTGTATGTGGCTCGTAAAATATAACGATTTTTGTCAATGTTTCGAAAGTGTTGTTGTTGTTTGTTATCACATGATATGGAATCACGACTCGCCGTTTTTCTTTGAGTAATAACGAAACAATCTCAATTTAACGCCACTTTTCGCTGTTTTTTCCCTCCCCAAATTAACAACAATATGTAATCATATATATAATTGAACATAGGATAAATCTACATATTTGGAACTATTTCACAGTAGATATCCTCCATATGTGTCACCAGTCACCACTATTATTGTTGTATGTGTGTTTTTTTATTCGTCCGCCATTACTTATTAATCCACTTAGATATAAAAGATGTTATTTCGCCATTCCTAAAGGTCGAGAAAACAATTTTCGTAATTATCTGCCTTTCTAAAATGCCATCAGCGTAGAATTGTTTTCTTTCTCAAGGGAAACAAGGAGAAGAATGATTTATCTTATTCCCCATTTTCACTGCTCTTTCAATATGCCTTAATTCCGTATAATGGGTCCGTAATTTGACAGAAATTGCGTATAAATAATTGAAGAAAGCAAGCTAAATGTATCGGTTATCAAGATTGCTCGATATTTTCATATTAAGCCATTATTAATTAACGCTGTCAAGCGACAATTGTCTGAAATGAAAATAGCTAACTTTCGGTGAAGTATGGGGTGTCAAATGGACCACCGAGAGAATTTGAATTGTGACATATGCAAAAATATAGTATACCAATCAACTGATTTTATCTTCATGCATTTAATCAATGAATAAATATTAATTTTCTGGCTCAAGGTCATTCCACTCGTTTGAAAAGAACGCTCGTAGCTAATGGTGCTCGATTGTTTTTGTTACAGACTCGAGCGAAGCGGTAACAAGTAACGGAAATCTCTATCGTCACATTGAATGTCTGGCTTTTACAGAGATTTATGGCATTATATTTCATTACAATTCAAACAAAAATGACAATACAACAATTATAACATTAAAATTAAAAGTTAGTCATTGAAGCTGAACCATATCTTGTATACATGTAAAGAAATAATTCTAAGGGAAGCAATATTGTTTATGGGTCATGTTCTCCTATATTGGCAAAACATTTCTTGACATTTTCAATAGGAAAAAGCTATTACAATAAATTTTTTTCTATGACATTGTCATCGGTGTTTTGTTTCTATGAAAGAAAATTTGTAAAAAGTAAACAATGAACTTTCAGTGTTTGCACCACAAGCGATTCCAATATAAATTATTATTGGATCCAATCTTATCAATTTCAGCCACGATTTCATTTTTCTAGTCCAAAAAAGTCATTTCAAATCTATATTATATACTCAAAGTACTTTCACCTTAAAAATATTCTTGCACAATTACCTGTATTCTCTTTTACATATTCGAGACGCTTTTTAAGATTATGTATCATCAAGAGTGTAACTACTATGATTGAATGTCATCTTCAACGAACTTTGTTATTTTTTTTATTATAAACCAATGTTCTGCCAAAATGTCAAATGATGACAAAATAAGTATTTTAAACACTCTGAAAGCACAGTTACTTTTGCATATTTTATTGGTGGTTAATTCCATTGGACACATACACAGCTACATGAACTATATTGGACGTGGCGCCAGGTTTAACTGCTATGTAGTCTACACGCCATATAAATTTCAATATTGTACTGAACAATGTTGAAGAGAACAAGATAGTTTTGAACGCCAAGTAAAACATTTAAATATTAAGTAATTAATAGAAAAAAATATAGACAATTTCAATTCGCAGGAATTAATGAAGCAAAAGGAAGTACGAAGGCTGTGTTACCTAACTTTGTTAGTGACATCAGTAGAAGAAAGCATAAAAAATAAGATAACAACAAATGATAGCCGTTATTATGTCCCGTAACGCGCACCATACCTTTTCTGTTTTAAGTTTAGAAATTGTTTCCTCAAATGTCGTAATGGAGACTATGAGTCTATGGAAATGTCAAGATCTACATTATCTCCATGTGAATATCAACTTATCATTGCGGAATGTTCCTGTAATGATCCTATAATAAATAGCCTATATGATCTTAGAAAATGCGTAAATTGGTTCCCACAATATTTCAGGACCTATTTTGGCTGAACAAAAACAATAAGAATAGAATGCAGACAAAACTGAAAATGAGTTATTTGAATAGATAATAATGCATTATAAGTGTTGTTATATTCTTGTTAAAATTATACAAAAAGATGAACAATCACTACTTACAATGGCAAAGAGAACGGGACAGAAAACTTTTTGCTTTCTAAAATTTGAACTGACAAAGATAGGTACGGGATATATGTGCATAAACACGACTCGAACCCACAAATTCGAGGTTTTTAGATAAAATAAACGTCTCTGCTAGGCTTGCCGGCTCCGACTGAAATCAGTCAGCCTAAATTTTGTACCCATTTTTTTTTTTTTTTTTTTTCATTTTTCAAATTATAATATTCTGATCCCTCTTAGATCATTTCCTTGAATTCATTTTTGTGCGGAATAACTTATGAATGATTGATATCGTGTCTGCTAAGCGTAAACAATTCCAAAGTGGCTCCTGAAGGAATTATTATCTTTCAAGACATTTTTAATTGATTCACTGCCTTGTAGGCTACCTCGTTCATGGCCCGAAAGCTTTTAATCAATTACGGTTTCAGTTCTCTGTCAGATAATTAATATTTCCACTTCGCTATGACACATTAAATATTTCTTTTCCTGATTACCTGTGGAGACAATATTTCTCCGAACCTGTGGCTTTATTGATCGCCATGGCAACAAGATTCTTGCAGCACGTGCCAGTTGCAAAGGATCATGGGACGGCGGTTTCGTGGAAATTTTCGTCAATTGTTTCTTAAATCTCAAAGCTGTTTAAAAATCAATGGCAGCAATAGTTTGCTATTGAAACGTTAACAAAATTCTCACATGGGTCTTTAATATTTCATTATATTATTATTGCAGCAGTAATAAATGACTCCTCAAATTTGTTCAGTCTACGGAGAAAGTCATGGCCGTTCAGGCGTGCTCGATTTCTTTGTCATCTCCAAATTAAATAGCTGATGTATAATGAGTCGGAGTTTTTATAGAATTAAAGCAACAAGTAAAAACAATAGCTAACTCCCAAGTGACTAACTCAGAAAAAACAGAGACAAAAAACGCAAGATGATCAATATAAAACAAGAAAACATTGTTGTTTGTGTTTGTTGTACTTTAACCAATCAAGCAAGTATAGGAAATTGCTGATGTTTATTGCCCCTAGTATCTCACAGAAGATTTCATTTACTGAGTAAATGACGATACATTTTTATTTCTAAATTTGCGCCATTCCGCACGATTTAGGCGAAATGTTATGGACGTAAACATAACCCGAACATTCACTGTTTGGGTAATTAAGAGGAGGTCGTTCAATGGTAATAGTGTTTCACTACAAAACCAGGGATCGCGAGTTCAATCCCGCATAACTCCAACTTAAATTACTAACAAGTCTTTCGGGCAAGTCTTAAAAGTCCGGTGTCATCTATTTCTGTGATCTATTAGAAATGCATTAAGCAAATCTATGCCGTGTTCCAATCGGCGATAATAGGAAAATGCGCATCTTTACTCCTTCTTGTCTATGGGGCCATCACTTTTTTTTAATTTCTCAGTTTGGAGTTGCACCTGTGTTTACCTAGAACAGCAAGTGGTTCGCCTTTCTCTAATCAGCAGACAGTTTTTTTTTCAATTTTCAGCTCGTCAAAATTTGAATACTAATGAGGCGCGGAAAAACTTCCACAATACATACACATTGAGCATGTTGTTCTCTTTCATCTGTACTCAATATGTGGGAAATTAGGCAATGTTTGCAGATGCATAAATGAAATAAAATACAATTTATAATAATATTCTAGGATGAATTAATCAGCACTAATGAAATCAGTCAAATCAGCATGTACACATTCAATGTACAAGCAAACTTCCAGTGTATTTTTTGGATGAGCAAAATTCAAAATTCTAACACTTATTTCTCTTGTCATTTACTGACAAAATCAAGTCAAGCAAACGATTTATGGGTAATAACAAGGCTATATACAATGAAGAAATATCTGTCAGGTTTTTTAAATTTATTTTGAGATTGACATCTGTATTGTATATTTTATATTTTAATGTTTAAAACCAGTGTGCGTGATCAAGCAGTTTATCAGCGATGAATATCTCGTGTCTATGTTTGTGGAAATTAACCGGTTTGCTGTTTTATTTGTATTTTCAAGGCAAGCGTTTGCTGAGAATAACTGTCTTCTCTATATAACTGGTTTGTATCTCTGAAGTGAAACTGTAATTGCGTACTAACATAAAACAAATCTTGAAAGTTAAAGGTACTCTTAATCAAAGTTACCAAACGACAATTTGAAAAAAAAAAGTAAAAAACTTCAGCAACCCCCCCCCCCTCCAAATAAAAATATATATAAATAAATAAAATTAATAAAAAATGATTAAAAAATGGGGGAATAATTACCCGTGACATATTCAGTACCCATCAATTAATTATGTAAAAATCAATTTGAAGATCTAAAAACTATAGCCTATAACATCGAAGTCCTAATGAATCTGTATAAATAAATATGCAAACATTAGAGTGAATCGTCATCAAAGTTAAATTAAATTTGCAGAGAACTGTCTCAAGAGAAGTTTTGTAAGAATCGATCACGGTTTCATGACGAGAGACGGCCCACTAGTTATAACTCATACATCTTTAATGATTGAAATTTATTCCAACCCCTTAATCGAACCAAAACAATTTCCCCTTAAAAACCAAAACGACAAAAACACAGTCATTTTTTTAAATGATAAATCGAAAAATCTCTGTTTTTTTATAAACTTTCTCATTTTATTTTATGAAGAAAAAAAACGAACGTAAGGGGAGGTAACTAAGAGCTGATCGCCTCCTCACAACCGGATTGATAGTCATACACCATAAAACGATAGTTCTCCCATTCATTAACATATTATGAATGAAAATATTTATTGAAACTAGTCAATTCACAAACAAATGAAGTTGTCCCAAATTACGATGATGTAGATCTCCTTTGACGAAACTGAATCTAGATAACTGACCAACACTAAATTCACGCGCTTAAAGGAACTCCACTGAGGTCCAGCTCAAATGAGGCCCAAAAGCCTAATAACATTACATTAAGATTAGTACATAGATCAGTTTGGGCACTTTAAACATAAAGAAATGCAAAAGATAATTAAGAACTAGAAAAGTGTCATCATGCCACGGATGCCCCCGCATGCAGCCAAAATTTCAGATGGTGCATTAATTATTTTTTTCATTTTAAGTTCAAAGCCCTTAAAACTTTTCAATGTTAACACAAACCATTTTCATACAATGTTCAAGGCACTGAAATTATTCAGTCTTAACCTTTTAAAAATAGCATATTGCATATTTGTAGCCAAAATAATGGCTAAAAGTATGAGTGCTGAAACTGAAAGTTCAAAATTTTTCCCAACATTCAGGAAAGATAAGTTTGTCTAAAATCATTGAACCACAACCAAATTCAAACTTAAACTGCTTATTCCTAAGATGTATCTATATTATTTTCAAAGTGAAAGGGACATAACTCTGCAAAAAAATCATCAAACAATGACCAAATTCCAACTTGACCTGCCCATTCCTTTGACATATCCATATATCAAATTTAAGTTGAATATGTAACACTGTTGGGTAGATAATGAACAGAAACTGTAAATTTCATATTATTTTCAAAGTGAAAGGGGCATTACTCTGCCAAAAATCATTGAACCGTCATATGACCAAATTTGAACTTGGCCTCGGCATTCCAAAATTTTGAGTTGAATGTGTTGTACTGTTGGGGAGATAATAAAACGGAAACTGAAAATTTCATATTACTTTCAAAGTGAAAGGGGCATAACTCTGCCAAAAATCATTAAACCATGACCAAATTTGAACTTGACCTGCGCATTCTTTTGACGCATCCATATGTCAATTTTGAGTTGAATGTGTTGTACCGTTGGGGAGATAATGAACGGAAACTGAAAATTTCATATTATTTTCAAAGTAAAAGGGGCATAACTCTGCCAAAAATCATCGAACCATGACCAAATTCGAACTTGACCTGTATTTTCTCATGACATATCCATATGTCAAGTTTGAGTTGAATGTGTTGTACCGTTGGGGAGATAATGAACGGAAACTGAAAATTTCATATTATTTTCAAAGTAAAAGGGGCATTACTCTGCCAAAAATCATCGAACCATGACCAAATTCGAACTCGACCTGTATTTTGTCATGACATATCCATATGTCAAGTTTGAGTTGAATGTGTTGTACCGTTGGGGAGATAATGAACGGAAACTGAAATTTCATATTATTTTCAAAGTAAAAGGGGCATAACTCTGCCAAAAATCATCGAACCATGACCAAATTCGAACTTGACCTGTATTTTGTCATGACATATCCATATGTCAAATTTGAGTTGAATGTGTGCAACCGTTCTTAAGATAATGAACGGAAACTGATGATAACGGAATGACAGAATGACGGAAGGATGGAAGGACGGAAGGACGGAATGACGGAACAGGGTAACACTATATGCCCCGGCCATTACATGGCGGGGGCATAAATATACTCAGAAATAAATAGAAAATCGTATGTGTGTACTATTCTTAGCAATATTTGTGCGCAAAGCATTGCAACGTTGCAAGTAGAATAATTATTCTGGTAAAAAGTAGTGAGCGAATGATCTTAAAATTTTGCACACAAGTTATTGGTCTACACCTGTTTTAACTAGAACATTAATCTCGAAAAATGATTTTTTGTTTCGTCATGTCAAAAAAACCGCATTGGTGTTCCTTTAAATTTTCTCGTGATCTTCATGCGACCAGGCTTTGCTTGAGGTCGGAGGCAACAGTCATTGTTTGAAAGCATAATATCATGATTTTAGTTTTTTGAATTTCATTATTTACATTTGAATTAGCATACAGTTAGTATTTCTTCTTTATGTATTAAAATAAAATTCAATCAACTTTGATCATACTCGTGCCCCCGGTAAGGATAGCTCCACTACATGTACTTTCAGCACTTTGATTTCATACGCGTTCGTGCCAATTATTTAACTATTAATTCTAAAAAATTCCCCAAGCAGCGTATTCTTTACATATGATAACAGATTCTTTTCCATTTTCATAATTTTAACACAATACACCATTCCGTTTAAATAACAGGATAGGTTCGTCTTTCTGGCGGCTGAAAATACAGAACATGTTCCCAAAGAGAATACTGCAAGAAAACAAAATCAACTAAGCGCAGGAAATGAATATTTCTATTTGATATTTTTCATTCTATTTAATGGGTCTTTAGTGGCAAGTTAGAGCAGGTACAGACATTATATTCAATCTTGACTAAAAGCAACAATGACAAACATTGTTTCTATTTCTTCTCTCCCGAGACTGATGGCGATGGTGATAATAGACGATCTACCTTTTAGATAGAATAGTGCGGTGATTAATTTCGCGTAAAGTATTGCACTTCGAAGTAAATTTCTCCTCCGATATTAAATACAAAACTTTTCCTATAGCTTTATTACTATCGTCTTTAATATTAAAAGGTGTTTCCATTGATAGGCACAGGGGATGAGATTGTTAAGAACTTTCTAAGGAAATTGCAAAGTCATGAGTAAATTGTAAGTCACGCAAAGACATTAAAGGATAAGAAATGCATATTAATTCTTCACGCAATCACTAAATGCATTGATCGGATAGGGTTATCAGATCGAATAGTAAATGAAGCTGACTTTTGTAAGTGGCAGATTTCATTACACATACTATTATCAGCGAAGACATTTCATTTCAATTATAGATTGATTTGTAAAAGAACTTTAGCATGCGTTATTTCAGAAATCATATCATTTCTGGAGAGGGCCTGGTACATACTTTTCTAAGAGCACGCTGTGTGTCAGTGGCTACAGAGTGACATACCTCTGACATTGTATATTTTCATTATTTCAAAGAGAAGTATAAAATCAGAAGCTCTTACAATCAATTAAAATATCAGGTTCAGCAATGTGGTTTCATACTGTGCAATTTTACTTTAAACTCAATAAATGAGCCGCGTCACGACAAAGCCAACATAATGGGATTGCGACCAGCACGGATCCAGACCAGCCTGCGCATTCGCGCAGTCTGATCAGGATCCATGATGTTCGCTTACAAACCCTATAACAAGTAGAGAAACTGATAGCGAACAGCAGACTGCGCGGATGCGCAGGGTGGTCTGGATCCATGCTGGTCGCAAACCCATTATGTTGTTTTTGTCATGACGCGGCTCAAATCTGCTTGAAAGTCAAATCTGACAAGAATGTTTCTGTAACACCTTAAAAATGAGAATAAAACAAACAAACACAAAAGAGAAAGAAAACACAAGCAATTAATTCAATCCAATAATCGAAAAGTGATGACTAATCTTATTTATAAATTGAAATACAAAGTACACTGGACATGCTATGTATAAAATTTATTCCAAATTTCAATTTGAACATCTTATTTTAATTGTATCTACATTTACCTTTTTTGTTTTGAATAGATTACAAAACAGATTTTCGAAGCCTAATATACTAATAGATAAGTATATACCCGACTGGACGTAAACATTTTCTTTGATATGTAAATCAGCAAATTCTTCACAGAAAGTGGGTGGCACCCAGTTATTGTTATTGTATGATATGTAATGTTATGATATGTAAATGACCAATTTCGTCCTTTTTTGTCAGAAAGTGGGTGTTACCGACTAATTGTTACTTTGAGGCCATAATTTTTTTTAATAATTGACTATTTCGATATTTCGAATAAAGAAACGGTCTACGAATGGCATTTGAAGAAAGTACCCAGTAACTGCAATTAACTAATTTACAATTCCCTGCAATACCATGCAATTGTACTTAATAAACCCTGAAGGACTTCCTTGTTTATAAAGTGCTAATAGTACAGTTTGTGATGTATCATTTGGAAAGAGTGAGAAAGTATGTTACATCTCATATAACGAGCAATTATATAATATAACTATATGTTCTGTTGAGGGAAATGCAGAAAAATGTCTAAATTCGACAGAATGTCAACTTGTTCTCAAAGACAAAACAAACTTAGTTCTTGATCGTGGATATTGTACAAGGAAATTTTGTCTGAAAGATTTTTAACAGATACCATGCCCTGCATTAACACAAAGCTACGATTGCTTGTGGTCGAATATAAATTGTTGATATACAAATGTATTGCACATAGATTATCGTGCGAATGCGGATGGTTACATGGTGCAATCAAAATGTGATTGCACGCTTTTATATTAACGATGTTCGAAAGAGATGAATCTTCGCACCGCTTACAGCATTATTCGATGAAGACGCCAAAACTTCTATCTCAACACAAAAGCAGACGACATCGTAAAAAAGCTCTGTGATAGTAAGCCTCAACCTGTGAGATAGTAGTGCCAAAGAAGACTGTCATAACGGTCTGTCACAATCAAATATGTTTTAAAACACAATTAACTTGCAATAATAGGCTAATATTGTTTACTTATTCAATGACAAATGTGTCTGAGTACATATTATGAAGAGGAGTCGCCGCGGTGGAATATTTTCCCGGGTTTTTGAATAGAAAGAAGTTTATTTCCTCGGAAACACATTAGATGACGAATGAGCCATTGTGTGCACAGAATTTATGAACGTCTGTGCCCTATAGGTAGAGCAATCACTTTGATTCAGTCATCTTACATTAGACACGTGAAAAACTCATTTCAAGCACGAGAAACTGATGTTTTGTTCAGAACTCCATCATGAGGGTAATTTATTCTTGAAAAGGCGAACTAAAATTATTCTTCGGGAGTAGGTAAACTGCAAATCAGTAAGAAAAATAGTAGCATTTATAAGTTTTATAATATGCGGATTTTGGAAATGTGTGATTTAATAAATAAATTTACCTTGCAATTTTTTTCCAATGGCCCACTCTTGATTGTTTGTGGAAATTATAAGGGTCTTACCATCTAAGAATGGTGACGTTTGATTACATTTTCTTGTATTTAGTGTTACCTTTTAATTGTCATTATTTTTACCTTTTAAGTACTTGGGGTTTCTTTTTCTCCTGTCAAGTGTTACCATGACGCGTTGCACAAAAAATGACACCAAACTGTTATATGTGCATACCCCCAAAGACTACAACTTTAAGCACACATATTTTAAAGAAACGCCAAAAGAAGTATAAATCTAACTTCAGTGAATCAAGTTAGAACTATGAGCACCTTAATATGTTCGTACTCAGCATGTACCTGCTAATGGCTATCAAATTACATTGCCATGTCTTCTGTAAAAATATAGAAAGAAAAAAGAAAAAAAACTGTTTAGTATTGTTTACAAGGCATACAGCCTGAAATTATATTTTTACTCATTAAATTGCAATTTTCCGACCATTTCCGTCAATTTTCTGGAGGAAAAAAATATCGGCGAGGTTTTGCGAATGACATCTCAAGTACTATCAATGACAACATTCCGGCCTTCTCCGTCAATCAACGGATAAGAACTATTGGAAATCGGCGAGGCTTCCCGAATAATTAGCACTCTAATGGCAGCATTAAAATGCCCCACACGAAATGAAAGACAGTGTATGTATGCTTCATTAGAATAAACTTATTAAGAAAAGTTTATAGAGTTTTACTTTACACACTCTCTGGTACTGCAGTAAGTAAATTAATTGTCATCCTAATACTGGTGTAAGTGACCTTGACCTTTACACCTACAATGTATATGCCATTTCGCGAACAGCGGCGAGTAGGCGCGAGTAGTCCCACATTGGTAGAGTTTCAATTCAGCCCATATTTAGCCATTTTCAAAAACAATGCCGAGAAAGAACGCAGACACGCATAAATATAGCGTGGTGTTAACATCAACAAACATGAAAATACTTACTAGAAATAACAAATAACGCGGCGATAATTATTAATATTAAAGAGTTTTTATAGCTTAAACAAGTACAATGAGAAAGCTTCTATTAGATCTATTCAAACATATATCACTAGTAAACAATAACCATATAAACATTATACATATATTATGCAATATGCACATTGTATGTAATAGCATAACCATGCTTGAAATTAATCTTGTATATATAAATTACAGTGAACATAAATAAAAGACAAATGAAAACTCTTTGATAGTATTCGTTACATAGTTTTCTATATCAACAGAATAACTGAAGCAAATCAGAATATTTATATACCCTTAACCCTAACCACTCTAAATTTCTTAAATAAACTTGTCCATCTTTCAGTCTGGACAAAACCATTTATAGTTTTAGGGAGATTTTCTAAATATGTACCGAATGAATAGCGTACAGTTCAGACCATGATCAGACGGCACGGACACAGTATGAAAGGTTTTTAATAAAAAAAATATTTAACAGCAACTTATATATGTAAGAAATTCCTTGTTGAAACACCAAACAATGTCAAAAATTCAAAAGCATTAAAAGTAATAGAGAACAAAGAATGAATACATTGCATAAGGTAAAAAAAGTAAAGTGACTAGAAATATGTCCGGAGGACACTTGTTGTTCTAGAGTGGATATGTACAATCAAATCTGAAGACAGTAGGCTTCCACATTTTAAGTTGGGAACATGAAATGCCAGTATTGAGCAATTTGTAAAAAAATGAACGCATTGTGTGTAAATAATTGTGGATGGTGAAAAAAAAGAAGATTATTTCTGAAAAATAATAATCTGATTCGACAAAAAGTACAAGAAATGGGACACGCCTTGAATAGATAAGTATAGTGTTACATGTAGCATGGAATGGAACTGAAGTATCGTATACAGAATGTTTACCCGGTATATGACACATATCTTCTAAATATTCTATTCAAAACAGCATAATCAAATATTTCTAATTTATACCAAGTGTCGACATGGGTCTCCGAACCAAGCTTAAAGTTAGAGATCATCGGAGTACAAAGTAGAATGACTTGCTTCCATGGACTCTTTGTCTAGAAGTCGGAGCAAAGTGGCTGGTTATGTCGCTCTGTGTCATAGGTTGAAGTGACGTCAGTTGTTTGAAATGTTTTAAGGTGTGCTGCACTTCTAAGTGCCCTGCCAGTGTGACCATGTTGTGCCGGGGACTAATTTCTGTGCATGTCTCTCGCCTTGCCCTGTTGATGGTTGTTACAAACGATTTTTTAAAGCCTTCCGATGCCCTTCTGGCCGCCGTGCCCATATTGCTGGATACTTCAGGAGCTGCGTGCCGGAAACGCTGTTCCGCTTGTTTATCTACACTCGTACACTTTTACTTTGCATCATGTGGTAGTAGAGAATGCAAAATTTGTGAAAATCATGG
Organism: Ruditapes philippinarum; assembly: GCF_026571515.1. Classification (NCBI taxonomy): domain Eukaryota; kingdom Metazoa; phylum Mollusca; class Bivalvia; order Venerida; family Veneridae; genus Ruditapes; species Ruditapes philippinarum. The sequence continues at coordinate 298,879 of NW_026856137.1, forward strand.
GACAATTAAGAACTTTTTGACGGATTCGGATGATTTTTTTTTAAATATTGTTTTTGGTTTGAAGTGTTATCAGAAAAATGTGACTTGCCATCTTGTCCTTTCCCATTGCTTTTTATTACTTGAAGCGTCTAATTTATCTTCTTATCCGGCCTATAATATCTCTGGGAAAAAAATCAGCAGAAGCGTTTGACAACGTCGTCTGCTACAAACAATCACCCCTGTGACTCCCGTTTCAGGAATATGCCGTCTGCGTGTTGGAAATTCTCAGGGAGCGGGAACGAAAAGATACTTGATTTGAGAGATTGATAAAGTTTCTCATCTGGGAGGAAAAACTTATCACTTATTCATTAACACTCTACTTTCAATACACTTCGCGTTGACAGACAATCCACAGGTGTTTTATTTCAATTACTCAATAGCGTTTGATTGATAAAATAGTGCCTCTTGATTGGAAAGATTGCATCGATGACCCATTTGCTTAAAGCTCAAAAAGCTCTTTAAAGTGAAAGTTAAGGTAATGCTATCCTATATTATTGAATATTTATGAGTTTAGGGTATTGAATACGGTGTTCGTGAAAAAAAAATATTTTTTCATCATTGTACTATTGAAAGATGACGTTCATTAATTATTTCAAGTAATAAATCAGACGATTTATAAAATCGAAGCCATTAGTGCTTGTTTGTTTAATTAATAAGATTCAAATCACCGTCGTACTAGAAAAAAAAGGTGGAAAGAGCATCGCAATTGACTCGCTAAACGAATTGTGTTCATACTCAAAACATGATGGAACTACTTTTAAATGCTAATTAAATTATTATCACAGTTTATCAGTGTCTTATGTGTTTGTCCATGTGTATTATTATACATCGTGAGCATGGTTCGGTGGTAAACACGCACATTGGTTCGAGGTTAAAGCCCTCGCCTACTATTCGAGTCACGACAATGTCTCCTCATACCACATCATATCACAGTGCTTGTTAGTTCCTTCAAAAAATAAAATTTAATATATATTTTTAAACGAACTAAACTATAAATGAACAATGTATGAAAAGTGAAATAAACGGGTACATAACGGTAGAAAATGAATTATGAAAGTTAAGTATATAGTTTCGCCATATAACGTTCAAAATAAGTACAGCGCACGTTGTCGAAAGGATATACGTATAGTGCTGCAAATTTCATATGCTCTGGAACACATATCTGGTCCCCAAACAAACAAGGGGTTTCGTAGATGCGCGACAAAAATGTGAAACAAAAATTAGGACTACGTTTAGGTATTTTTTGGACATGTTAAAGCCCCATTTTTTTTGCCTGCATGAACGAAAGACTTTCTGTCAAGATTCTTGGTCGTAAAACTGCCGAAGAACTTTTTTTAATGTGGCATGGCCATTGTTTTAAGTCCAACAGGCTATAACTAGCCCGTGGTATACACGACAATGCCCAGCGTCTGTTGTTCAGATTTATCACATGACCCGAGTTGTCCCTCTTTGGTTCAAATTTAGGTTACCGTAAAAAAGTATTAAACGTGCATGCTGGATGGTAATAGAAAGTCATATTTAGCGTAAAGAACAATACAATAAGACAATTCCATCGTATAGCCACAGGAGATCAAATTTAAACTTATTTTCTTAATGGAAAGGTATTACTTTTCGTATTTGATAAAGATATAAACTTTTATAGATCTAAAACGTTTTAAAATTTTCGAAAAATAATCTGTTTAAATACCTATGGTACCATTCGTTTAAAATAATGATGCTTTCAAGTGTTTGAAATAATTATCATTCTAGGCAGAAATTATAATTAACGATAATGTTGATGATGCTTGTATTGGTGGGGAAGGTGAAAAAATTGATGATGATGATGATGATGCTGATGATGATGATGGATGGATGATGATGATGATGGATGATAATGATGGATGATGATGATGATGATGATGATGGTGATGATGATGATGATGATGATGATGATGATGATGATGATGATGATGATGATGATGATGATGATGATGATGATGATGATGATTATGATGATGATGATGAATAATTATGTAGATGAAAGTGATGACAATGGTGAACGTGTGATAACGACGATGATGATGATTATGACGACTAAGATGATAATAATGATAATAATAATAATAATAATAATAATAATGTTTGTGATAACGACGACGACGACGATGATGACGACGACGTCGACGATAATATTAATAATAATAATAATAATAATAATAATAATAATAATAATAATAATAATAATAATAATAATAATAATAATGATAATGATGATGATAATAATGATAATAAAAATAATTATGATGATGATGATGATGATGATGTATTTCTTTGCAATAAGAATATTTTAGTATTGGATATTTTTACTTGGTTGCATTAAGTAAATAATCTGTCTAATTTTCGACCAAATGAATGACTCAGTTCGCTATATTGTTTATTATCAATTAATCTGTTCTTTCAAATGTGTGCACTTTCCTAAATTATTCTAATTCTCGAAATGCCAACGGGGAGATTGATAATTTTTGACAAGTTAACATGTCCTTTACGCTATTTTATTTATCTTTCTTGAGTTTTCTATTAATTTATAAAATTGACAAATGTTTACATATGGCTAATGTGTGACAAATTGTCGAAGGTATTAATTGTTTTCTGTCTTATAAGTGTACATTTTCCCAGGACCACGCTTCTCATTTCTCGCCTTTTCCGTGTAACATTATTTTCCCATAAAAAATAACTGTTATTTTATTACTTGTGGGGTATAGGTGAAGTTTTTTGATTGGAGTGTCAAAAACATTAAATTAGCTGGTATATTTATGTATCGTTGAGTGATATGTTTAAATAATAAGATTGGGGATAGGTTCATATGACATGAGAAAATTTATTATTCCGACACATCATGTGACATGAAGACATTCTAAATACCTTTGTTTTGTTCTTATTTGAAGGATGGGGTGGGGGATATATTTGTGTCAAGAAAGATAACTTAAATTCATCATTATCAGATTAGCCACATCAGGGAGGGCGCTAGGTTCAGTGGTTACACTTGCTGAGAGTTCGATCCCTCGGTTATCCAACGGAATCATCAGTCTCTGATAAAAGTCCCAAATTTTTGTCTTTTGCTAGAAAGAAATGTGGTTCCTCTAGAACGGATAACCAAGGTATCCAGCTCGATTTCTGGAAGTATAGCTAACGTTTATTTGATTATCTCAGTATGCATATAAATACATACAGACGAGAACAAAATCCTAAATAAATATAAAACCATGTCAACACAGAAACATGGCTTAGCTGTTGTTTGTTAATTACTTTCAACTAATACTGACTTGTTAATTCTGAGTAACTAATGCTGGGTTACTAATACTGACTTGTTAATTCTGTGATACTTGTACTTGATTACTAATACTGACTTGTTAATTGTGAGTTACTAATGCTGGGTTACTAATACTGACTTGTTAATTCAGAGTTACCAATACTTGGTTACTAATACTGACTTGTTAATTCTGAATTACTTATACCTGGCATCTTATACTTACTTGTTAATTCTGAGTTACTAATACTGGATTACTAATACTCATTGAATAATTCTGAGTTACTAATATTGGTTTATTTACATCAAGTTACCAATACGGACTAATTAATACTGGATTACTAATAATGACTTGTTAATTCTTAAATACTAATACTAGGTGACTTATTCCGACATGTTTATTGTCATTTACTAATGCTGAGTAATTAATATTGACTTGTTAATTCTGAGCTGCTTATGCTGGGTAACTAATACTGACTTTTTACTACTGGCTTACTAATACGGATTTACTAATACTGAGTTACTAATACTGAATAACTAATATAGACGAACATGAAATATTTTTAATCTTACTAATAAAGTTAGACAATTATCATTACATATATACAAACAATACGTACACTAGTACATATGTCATGCATGGTAATGATTAGATGACTGACATTACTACGTGATGTTATTTTATCATGTCTTTACACTGTAATATGTTTACATATTGATATATATTTCAAAAATAAAATGAAAAACTGATATATATTTCAATAGCTAATTTCTATATTAACCTTTATATAATAAACTGTAGTGAAAAGGGTTTAATTTAATGAGGACATTTACATATTAATTTGATAAAGTCTTTATTTAGATCTTCGTTACATCGTCTTTTTACCCTTTTATAAGCAACTGTATAGCTTTGAATATCACATCAATGTTTGCCGGTAAATATAAAATATTCATCAACAAAATAACAAATGAAATAGCAAATGATAAAACATTGCTTTAAATTCACATTATGATAGCTAATTTATCATTTTATTTTTCATGAACAGAACAGAACCTAATTTTAACTGTGTGGGGGGGGGGGGGGGGGGGTGCAGTTCGGATTTTAATGCAAAGAAGGAAAGGGGTTGACACTTTCGAGTATTACTTAACTTAGTATTTGAAATTATTTCAAATGAATCATAACACATTTACTTTAGTAATCGGCTAAATTTAATCAGTGTATTAAATCGACAGTTTTATATATAATAAAATAAGTTCAAACACTAAACTGTGCCGTTCTTGACCAATATAATTCTGTATGTGCTTTCTAATAAACACTGACCTTTTACTAAGCAACCTGTTTTTTTTATTGCTGGTCTTTAAAAAATATGTTGAGGGGTTGGTGTGGGCGTGGGGTAAGTTGAGATTCTTTAACAGTTATAATAATAATAATAATAAGATGATGATGATGATGATGATGATAATGATGATGATGATGATGATGATGATGATGATGATGATGATGATGATGATGATGATGATGATGATGATGATGATGATGATGATGATGATGATGATGATGATGATGACGACGACGACGACGACGACGACGACGACGACGACGACGACGACGACGACGACGACGACGACGACGACGATAATAATAATAATAATAATAATAATAATAATAATATAGAGGATATTTGTTTGTTTCAGTGTAAGATCGAAAAATATTTCACCGAGTGAACACCAAATGCAATATTTTCCACGAGTGGCGTAGCCACGAGTGAAAATATAATAGCTGGGGTTCACGAGTGAAATATTATTTGATCTTACATGTAAAACAAACAAATTTTCTGTTTATTTCATGATTTTTTAACGATTTTTACACCATTTTACTGATTTTTGCCGCGTAACGTCATGCTCTTATCTTCATGACGTCATCAAATAATGACGTCACAATGTTGAAGCAAAATATAATTCCATGATTATTTTTAGATTTTAGATGTTTTTCAGCACAACGTTCGTAAATATTTACGAACTACAGTTATCACGTACATTTGTTATTATGATTGACTACATTTCCGCTGAAAAAAAAACATTCATTAATGATAAATATTTTATTTTTACGCCAAATATAGTTCGGCTACTGTGAAATTATATTTGGTAATCATTACTGTGAAATTATCAGAATATAATTAACCGTTATAATTCAGTAATCTACTGCAAAACATGTAATAAAATAATAATAATTGTTGTTGTTGAAAAAAAATGCAAAATTAATGCCCAAAAGAAGAGAATGAGAATGTTTATGTTTAAAGGCAATGTATCGTATTTCGGTAGATTTTGTTTGTATATTGCCTGGCTGAAGGATGGCACTAGGGTGAACTCTCAACACAAAAAGTGGACACGTGTCTTTGACTGAATTATGTTTGTTATTAGGCAGCATGTTACTCACTGATGAACGTTTATCCTTGGAAAAAAAGAAAGTTTATCAATCATAGAATGTTAATTGGCAAGATGTTACAGTGTAGTAGAGTACGAACATCAAGTACATGTGCTCAAGTTTGGCCCCAGGACTAGTGGCAACTGTCAACAAAGATATGGTAGTATATCTATATTATCTACATGTATCTATATCAAGATAATATTTGTTATTATAACTTCATACATTTTTATCAGTCGGTCTCAATCTTTTTCAACTTTCGTTTTTACATCCATTCGATATTGCGTAATTCAAATCAAACACTTTGTCCCAACGGCGCATTAGGACAAATGTCGATATAACCACACCCCTGACCTGAACCCGAAAAAAAATGAAGAAGAAAAAATCTTTCAGTATTAAAAATTCAGATGTTTGCTAGAATGTATTAAGAAACCACCAGCCCGTAGATTAATTAATCCATGCACCGTCCTATGTTATTTATTTAATGTATCTTTTTATTTTTAAAGTATGCGGGTCTGATTTTTAACACTTTGATGTTCAGTTAGATAGAAATATGTATTCGATCCCAAGAGTTTTATCTCCTTCCTGTCGTTTCATATTTTATGAAATTTTGTCTCGAAACAATCTAGTGTGCAACAATAAATATGTTTGGAAACATTACTTGTTGAAATATTAATAATTACGTCACATCAGTGCATAAATGAACAGTGAATTTTAAGTAACAATTTGATCCTGATTGCCGTGTAATAATTAAATAATTGAATCTCTGGTGTAAAACATATTCTACGTTTGATAATACAATAATCAATAAAACGCTGATTGAATATTTTTGTTGCCTGTAAAATTGACGATTGATTACAGGACCCGAACAACTAAGACTTTGCAGTTACTTCCCTTGAATCAGATAGTAATAATTTGTAATAAAAAGGTTATTACTTTTTGCGGAAAGATTAAAAGCTCTCGTTCTTTAGAAGGGGTAATTTGTTATTAGTGAAGTGACAAAAACAAACGGCTTTTAACAATGGTATTGTCTCATTTTCTTCAAACCACCTGTTTTAGGTAGACAACATGTTGCATAACTTAAGAATAGCCTTCTCTATCCTTAATGCCTTTTAGCTAGATCTAAATTAGTGAACACGACAATGCCGCTACAATACGCTACAATGAAAACAAATGTCATCTTTTCGCAGCTGTAACCAAATAGTCCGTGTTTTATCTGTCAATCTTGTATATGTTATGCCACTTTAATACCGCATCATCCAATATTTAACGCTCGTTCATGGATGTTCATTTTATCGATCATCGATAAAACTTCTTACGACGCGTGCCGAATGAAAAGTAGGCGTGACTAGCGATTACGAAAAGAGCCGGGAACACGCGAAGATCAATGGGAGGTGTGGTTTGTGGCACGCGACCTATATCATCTTTTGTCACGCCTTTTTAGACACCGACTTTTAATCTTTATATATTTAATCTTCATCTTTTGCAATCAAAGTACTAGTAAAAGTTACATTAAGGACGATATATCGTCGACTCAAGATATGTAGCCTATATTTATGATACATCTGGGCAAGCGTTTACTTTTAATAATAAACTGTTCGGATTTATTGAATCTTAATATTCATTTCCCGTTGAAAAAATGTGACATTTGAAAATCTGTAGTGTTCATTCATATCGGAGATAGTTCATACAGAAAAAGGTATGTTTTGAGTGTATATTATTTCTTAATTCATATTTCTCTTAGTTGAATGGAGGTTTCAGCGCATGTATAATATATTTCTTCTGACATTGACACACACTAACCCAAATTTATTTTTGCTTTTAATCCTGAAAGGAAAATGTTTCTATATTTTGCTTGTAAAAACTAAGTTTAGCGTGTATGTATATCATATATAGACATTACACGCTGGTTGCATTTCTGCAAGTGACAGGTCAGTGTTATAAATGTCTCGGAAATATATATTTATAAAAAAAATTGCTTATTTATGGTGCCAAGTGTTACTATTTTTGTCAAGAGAGAATATAGCGTTACTGGAAAGTTACAGCTTTTTTTATCATTTTATTGTAATTAAACGCTAATAATCGATGTTAAGAATATAGAAATAAGAAAATAAAGCTAAGATGTTTTCATTCAGATATAGGAATTTAAAGGCAAAAGATATTACTGGACATTACTAGGTTAGTACTTTTACGCTTGAATGATGCTCAGTAAATATAATGTTTATTAAAAGTTTGTTTTTTGTTAAAAGAAAACGTAAACAAAATAAAGATAAAAAATAATTGAAATTAATACAGGCATTATTTATTTTTGCACGATTCAGACATTTATTTTTGACTTATTTCATTTAATTTTCAATGTACATTTTTCCTGTAAATTTTCATTGTAGTAAATCATTTCTTATAGAAACAATGTTTCGCATGTTAATTTTCATTTTTAAAAATAAGACAATAAACTATACCCACTTTTAGAAATATAAACTTTTAATAAAATATATACATGTATAGTGTAAATTAAGTTTGAGCGTAGTAAAATGATGCCACGCTTCAATTTAAATTGATTATCATTTATTTCATTTTAACCCCCGTATATCGCTCGACTTACTATTTTGCCACTATGAAAAAGCTGTATAATATACAATTATACTAAATGCTTCTCTTTTTTTAATGTAAATATTTCAAGAGCTTGGAAACAATACGTTGTGTACACATTTAATACAGTTCATATTTTATTTTAACCGAGCAATGTCTATTATTTTAGAGAAAAGAAAATGATATTCCAGCGTGACTTACAGTGTATAGTAATAACATAATTTCTGAGAGAAATTTTTGTCATTTTAAACATATTTTAAGTCAAATGGATATTGCAAATAAAACAATGAACTGAGTTTTTTCTTTTATTCTAAATATCAATTTAAGTAGAAAACTACTTTCAATAACTTTAATTATCTGAATTGTTTTAACAGTGTCAATTAACAGATTTTTGTACTTGTTTTATTTAATTTTTATATATCTATTTATATGCCAATCTATAGGCAATGATTTGACTGAAATATATCTAGCTTTATAATACTTTAATATGTATGTAAACGGCTATAAAAGGTTACATTTACGAATAGTTTTTAATGTAAATGTAAATCTGTTTTCCTATCAGGAAACAAAAGCTAGGTTCGATAAATCCATGCCCCCTCTCGATTGTTTATTTGATAGACTACATTATTACATATATTTTGCATGTGATGTTATCATTTTTGGTGTAGTTTTACATGTAAAACACAACTCACATTGCTTAATTGCATGAATTCTTATCTCAGTAATTTAATGATTTATTAGAAATTTCACTAAGCCATTAACTCGTCGATTTAAAAAAAAAAGGACTTGTCCTGCTTCGAATTGGGAACAGTTCATTCATAGATGAAGGAATTTCAATATTAAAACACAAAAATTAACCACCGGAAGTATAAATACCTGGCTCCTGTAGCGGTGGCCAAGGCTAATTTACTTTCGGTTTCATGCAGGTTAAGTGTTAATATGAAGTAATTGTTGAAATATAAGACAGTTAATTTAAAATAAATACAACTTATCATTTAAGAATGAATTCGTAAAAGTTTCAGATTCTTTTAAATCCCTATCTTATCATGACATGACAAATTTTTTTTAACGTTCCGTTCTTCGGCTGCTTCTAAATTTGATTTGCGTTCTCTAAACATGTTGACATTAAATATAAAGAATAAAAAACAACACTAAAGGCGAAAATACTGCGTATATTATAAATGAGTAAAAATCATAAGTAGATTTATTGATCAAATTATTTTTTGAAAAGGGAGGCCAAAAGTAGACAGGCCTTTATTTCGGCCTTAACATTAAGGCTTTATCGATATCTTTATTTCATGAAACACCAAATTTTAAAAGTCAAGCGTGCAAGCTATTTCATTCAAATTGGCATTCTTTCATTTCCATTTCATCGCCAGTCCAAACGTATCGCTATACAATCATTGATTCGCTACATGTGTTGTGTAATTTAACGATAATTTACAAGGCAGCAGCGTGTATTATTTATGTTCGAATACGTAAAACATAATATTAATTCTAGCATCTAAGATATATGTCCCATTTAGTGTTATCACACTTGTTACAGTTATCACGCACATTCCCAGAACCTGGCACGATAGTACATGTTTGAAATGACTAATCATCACATAAAATCAACACTATGATATAAACTATCTGGATGGACTTTGATGAAGTTTTGTGTAATTGTTAGCAACTTTGTAGGTTAGTAGAGGTGACATATCTTATAGATAGAGCGCGTCGACCGTGATAAACGTAAGACAAGGTCCAAGATAGGTTGATTTTAATACGTAAGCTGTAAAGATATATCTATGTTTAAAAATACATGCAAAAGTAACATCCGCATTTCAGAAAAAAAACACGTTTCGTCACGTTATTATAAAGTACTCGTTCTTTTTACAGAATATGATTTACAAAATGTTAAAGTGTTTTCAAATGTTATTGTCTGTAACGTTTGTAAGGTGCAAATTTATTATTTTTGTGGGTAAATGTTGTATATTGATACTTACTACCGAGTTTTTGGCTGTTAATAAACGATGATCAATAATAAAACTGTATTTCAGATTTTCATATAAAGACAGAAGTTCCGAATCCAAAGAGCCAGTCCTCCCAGGATATTTTGCGTGACTAAAGAGAAATAAAATGGTAAATATAGACCAACCAATAGTCTCTGAATCGCAAATTATTCTCAGAGAAATTTTGCAAAATCGTGAATCAATTTCAAGTGAAACAAATATAGACAAATCTGTTAAAATGCACGACACTCAAAGCACACCCCATAAACCAGATCATGAAAATATGGCGCCAGGACATGAATTAAATGGAGAACATTCCTCAAGATCAGATCGAGGCTCAGAAACCGGAAGTGACGAAGAATCAAGCTATCTTGACCAGAGCAGGGTTGACGAAACTGATGGAGATGATCAAAAATCAGACGCCGATGAAACAGGCTCGATTGGTATAAACCCAAATGAAGAAAGTAAAGAGGCGAAGAGAGCAAGAGTGGAAAATATACTCACTTCAATGCAGCATCCACAATTTGTAGATATGGAATCAATGTATGGAATGAATGAAGTCAGACGACAGAAACGGAAGCAGACGTTACCTCAGCAACACGAACAGGCGGCTAAAATGAGAAAACTTGATGGTCCACATTATGAAGACGATCTCTGGAACTTGAGACATCAAATAAATGCTGTGCAAAGTTATTTTAGACAATATGACGATAGCTTACCAAAACAAATGAATGGCTTTGGTGCCATGGACAATATTCATAGACTTCATCAAGCTTACTTTGCCAATCTCTCTGCTAGACATGCAGAAGAAGTTCAAAAAGAACAACAGCAGCAGTTACAAAATAGAGCAGCCGTTCTTGGAGCTTTTGAGAAGAAAGTGTCCAGTGCTAACGAACATTTTAACATTGCGGAACATGTAAGGGAAACAATGAATGCCAATAAAGGACTCTCACAGGGTGTCGCTGAACTTAATGATAAAGAACTAAATGAACTGATTGCAAACCTTAAATCAAAAATAGAAGAAGCTGTAAGTGTGACTGTTGATAAAGAACTATCAAAATTCTTTCAAAAACGCAATAATAGCAAAGACAATGCTTTTGATACTAGAGACAAACAAACAAAATCTGAGACAAATCAAAATGAGGAGAAACATGGAAAAGAACCAGAGAAGAAACAAACCACTGATCATTCACTGAATCATATTCTACAAATGCCAGACAGGTCAACACATAACAATTCATTTAGAATACCAGAGAGACACAGTGCTTTTGAATTACCAAAACTAAGTGGTGGTTTACAGGATATTCCTAGGACGCCATTTCCACACCACCCTCCTCTCGGGTATCCTCCACTCTCCTTCTACCTCCCAAATACACTCCATCCGCCATCTTTGTATTCATGCCCGGTTATTCCTCCTGAGCAAACCGAAGCGCTCTCACTTGTCGTAAATACGCCGAAGAAAAAGAGAACCAAGGTCACAGACACTCGACTTTCACCGCGTGCCGCTCGAGCTCTTTTACACGAAAATGGCACGTTAGGTTCAGTGTTTGAACACGAAAGAGCGCTCTCTTCAAGTTTTGGGCAGATGAACCCGCCATGTTTACCAACAAGTGTTGCAATACCAAACCCTAGTCTCCAACACTCTGACATCCTCAACTACTACAAGGAACAAGCCATGTGTAACTCCCCTAACGAGAATGACCGCACCACACCCTGCTCATCTACGTCACCATCAGAAGGCGGATTTGGCTACATGAAGTCGGACTTCTTCAATGACGGTGACTCGTATGATCAACATGGCAAACAAATTATATCCTTTTTGTTACCTTTTCATTTACGTCAATAATTATTACAATTTTCTATTTCTTATTGCAAAGGAGTCATATTTTCTGTCATACTGATATATCTGCAGTGTCATCTAACGTTATATCTACCTTCTTAACAATCCCTATGCGTTCTATTTAAGGTATTGTGATAAGACCATGTCGCAGGTATTATGTTAGGTGTCGAAAATATGTGTTAAAGTATGGGGTCTGGCAAAAGCAAGGTGTGTTTAATGGAAGTCTCTGCAAAAGAAGATGATTATGATTCCGTATAGAAAATGCCAATGTAACATTATATCGATTTCCCCGCTGTTTACTAAATTATATGATTCCAATTGTATGACATATATAGATAATAATATATAATACTAGGTATATCTACATAACGTCCCTAATAATGTGTAGGAAATTACATGTAGATTGCAACGAACTTAATCTGTAGTAACAGAGTTTTTATCTTTATATCTTTATTTTAATTTTATTTCGTTATTTATTCTGGGTAAGTTCATGATCCATTGGATCTGTTTCCTTTATCTAGTTACTAGTACACATTCAGTTAAAAGATACGTGTATCCGTACCAAAATCTCCATCACCGTGAAATTATTTTTTTCTCAAGAAGTGAATTCCATTTTTCATTTATACTAAGTACACTCTAAATATACTAAAAAAACTATTGGCTAAATGATCAATTCAACTACAGACCCCAACACGACAGTTTTAATAACAATTCATGAATTCAGTGTAATATATTTAGCTATCGAATAAACACGACCTTTTAATTTATTGAAGAAAACAATTATTTTGCTGCGCTGTGAAATATTAGAATGAATGAATACTCTGTTGGGTTCCTGTATTGTCTCAAGACGTTGTAATTTTCAAAAATGTCTCAAATTACAGGCTTGTTATAAGTTTCAAGAGAGACTTTTTTGCCGCCTCGTTGTCTTTGAGTGTTCTGGAAAACCTCCGGCATAGAGCGATGACAATGATAAAAACTTTAATAAGTAGGCACAGTTTTAATCTAAGCCTTACATTTCAGTGTGCGTATCTTTAATTCAAGGGGATTAGAATCACATGCTGAATATTGTTGCATAATATGTTTTACATCATTTTTGAAATGACTGTATACATGTATATGAATGACATATGTTCGACATAAATATTTTCATCATAAGAAAACCTGTCATTAACTTGCTAAAGAATTCCATCCTTCGGTAAATGATAGGAAAACACGAGTCCTCGTGGGACATATATGGATTCTTCACAGTCCTTTGAATCTATCTTTTCTCCAGGTCTACCGTATTTTCCAATGGCATTGCCAGTGACAATTAGAGATAAATAAGTAATAGCGATAATTAAGAACAAAGTCTTGGAAACATGGAATATCGACTTATTCGGTTATTATGGCGGATGATTTGCCTGATAGTTTCTAATATTTTGATCGAATGCTGTTTCCGCGGCGTCTCAAGCAACTATTCTTTACTTCCGGTTTAGCTATGATCAAAACAAAAGAGATTTAATACCGATTTTTTAAATTCTTTTTTTTTCTTTTTAGCTTTGAATCCAAACATTGTAAAAATATACGCATGTTTCACAGGCTTCATCCGTAGAACATACATTTGCCGACGCTTAGTGCAATGAAAAAAGTATTTCTAATCAATATTTAGAATAATTGTGGGTATTTTTTCAACAGCTCTTCAGTGCGGAGAAGTGTTGTCTTACACGTAGAACAAGTTTGAGAAGACTACTTGTGGTGTTTGAGAGCTCATTAGTATCCCGTTTCATTACGCTTGTCCAAACATCCTTATGGGGAGAGAATTGTCTATTAAGAAGATTGGTTAATAACTAGTTCTTCTCCTCTAGAGCCGCTTCACCAGTCCCTTATGACAATTGATCAGGGCATATTAAATACGACGATACAAAGAAGCGTCAAAACAGTTATCACTTTAGAAACCGAGACAATAAAAAAGAGAAATAAAAGATAAAGCATGTCTCGATGTTAAGATTTGTGGATCTCTTTTCCGGTCGTTGAAAATCCTGAGACCTTTTGTGTGATATTTTGCTTTGAATCGATTTGTTTTTATATAATTTCTAAGACGCTTTACTTTATCTGTTAAGTAGTGCTATTATTTTTTATGAGATATTTGATCATGTGTTTAAATGACGTCTGCTGAACGGGGAAATCGAAGATGCTACTTGGAAAAGTTTGTTCACATCAATTTATATTGAACATGATCAGGCAATCGTCACGTATACGCATCTTAATTGTCTTCTAGAAGGTCTTCAAGACGCGTGCAAATATTTACAAACTTTCATTTTTTAAGTTCCATAGAAAGAAAACATTTAAAATGCACTCGGTGTCTGTTAATCTTTCATTCTTTAAAATCAATTAAAGACAAAGTAAACCTCCACCTTAATGCGTTTCTTGGACGGAAGAATATTGTTTTTATTCCTTGCAATATTTGCTGAGTTTTTTTTTATACAAGCGATTTATTCAAAGTATTAAACACTGGCAAGAATATTATTTTCAAATGGCGAAAGAAATATCCTCTCTATTTTGGCAATTAAGTAATTAATTATTTATTAAATATTCAAAGCATATTGCCAAATCTGCTTCCAAATCGACAATTTTGTCATTTTTGTCTGTATAAAAACATTTTCATTTGCCACTATTCAGTCTATTGTCGTAAACCATCATGCTCGCTGTCATTGTCGTAAAACATCTTGGTTGCGAGACTCTATCAATTATTGTCATTCTTAACACGCATGTATAACTCTTTTGATTATTTGATTATGGGCGGAATCAATTGGAAAATGATACCTTAAGTAGAAAATATGAGTGTAAGATTGCTAGCTCTCTGGAACATCTAATAACGGGGATCAATTGAACACGGCGTCTTTACTGAGCTGGCTTTTGACATTGTAATAGGAGAAGCAAACTGATGTTTAGAAAATCTGAAAGTCCTCGAAATTGTAGATTAAAATCTCGCCATATGCTATTAATTATGTAAACGGCAATTCTTTCCTCTAAATGGTTATCAAAAGATTTTTGTTGTAATAGTTTTTTTTTCTCAAATAAATACAAAACTGATAGAAAAATACATGTTACGGTAGGCAAAACGTTTTTAGTCATTACACAAAAGCTGTAATTGTATTATACCTGATTCCATATTTAAATATATGTATTTTACTGAAAATATTAAAAGATATTTTGATAATAAATGTTGTAATTTATCCACATACTTTGACCTTAACTATTCATACACTGATACATTGACGCCCATGCATCTGCGGAAAGCCAAGTTGATGTTTTTCTACGTGAGATACCCAAGTTCTGCCATCCTGAAGGTCTACTTTCCTGATGTTCAGTTCAACAAAAATAACACAGCTCAACTAGTCAAGTGGTTCAGCAACTTCAGGTGCGTACATGCGTGTTTTTTATATTTCTTTCACTTAACTTTATCTTATTTGGGTGCTTCAAATTCGGTCAATTATTTTATCAGACTTTGATGTTGTACCAAAGTTATGCAAATTTGTAGGACAACAAAAATTCCTAGGTTCAATAAAGTTTTGATCAGTGTTTAAAACGGAAGCTTTACTTAAATTTGGTCATGACTTTTTCACACCCTCCATTAACCAATGAAATTTCAGAACTTTAAATGTAAAGTTATAAGAAGATACATTACGTTTTTCTCTGGACTTTATGCAACTATCTAAATATGCAATAATCACTTTAATCCAAAATTGTGCTATTTCGTATCAGGGTCATTTAAACCATTTGAAAGGTCCTGATTGTATATCGCAACGCTTAAGCAAACGTTATAACATTAATTTTAACAATTTCATAATTATCAAGAGTGGATTTGGTAGATTAAACCATTCAAGTAACGGCAGCTGGTAAAACTGGTTTACGTAGAACACTGACCAGTCGTTTGTCCATTTGACATTTGGCGCTCCAGGCTCGACCGATATGGCATTTAAACGTTGTAATGATGTACTAGGTCTAAGATTGAGCGTATCCCCCAAGTTTTGCCGGCATATTATTAGGACCAATCAAGTACTTAAGATAAATATCAGTAATAACAATGGCGACGCTATGAGAACTTAACGCATTCTAAAGGTCATATATGACAAACTTTGCGACTTTTTTGTTTGTGGTACTGAAGAGGAAAGGAATGTTTTAATCGAGAGGAGAAATTGTACTTTAGAACACGCCTTCAGTTTAAATAACTTCAGATCATTTTGAGCTTGATATTTATCACTTCTTTCGCTTCATTTTTTATAATAAAACATATTAAGGAAGCTTAAACCCAAAACATTGTTTCCATTTTTTGCAAGGAATAAGGTAAAGAAAGAAAAAATACATGTCGGTGTATTATGTATAATTCCAAGACTAAACGTTTTTTTCTGGGGGCAGACGAGAAACATTTATTATACAGACGTTATAATTCGATATACAATTGTCTTTTACGTCTGGTGATTAATCGTTTATAAGAGGAACATTAACAAGTTGAGAGAAATTATTCACATCTGGCCTAGACGCAGACAAATACCTTTAAAGTAGAAAGCTTCATGTCAGTTCGGCAGCCAAAATAGTAGTCCGAAGTGTGTCGCAAGGGTCACTTGATACCCGTAATTCTCGCTATGCTGTGGACAAAGTAATGGTGGTTCACACCACGACTATACTAGAGTCCCCAAAACTAACCGAAAGATCATCACTTTCTAGTCTAAATGAATATGACTGCCAGACGTCGGTTTCTTTGCGTTTTCACTTCACAGTGTGAAACGCTGGTATCATATGTTTCCTTTCCATCAAATAAAAAGGGAATTTTCTACCACATTACGTGTGTGTCGTTCAAAACATCAACACTACTTCCGTCAAGATACTAGTATTAGAAACTGAAAAGCATCATCATCTTTCCTCGCTGTTAATCGATTTTTTTTTAATATAGATTATGTATATAAATCGATCGAGGAGATTATATTTGTACAGCAAAAGTCACTTTCTTAATATTTATTTTCAAATAAGTCAGCGTCTCTAAAGAACGCTGTATCTGTTTTAAATATCTCTAATAGAATATTTAATGAAAATAAATGGCAAAGAACAATTTATGCAGAAAACAATTTGCTTAATAAATATGTTAGCTCATGCATGCATATTTTCTATTTCTACTGTTGAATTTACCACACCATGGAAATTTCGTGCATTAATCAACAGCACACTGTATTTTTTACATCAAAAATCCGGGTCTCGTGCTGCCAGCTTTCACCGCTAATAGCATTCAGACGTTGCGCGTTGCCAACCTTTTCAGAGGAAAGATGTGTACTTTTCATTCAGATCAAATGAACGGGAAAAAAGTCACATGGTGTCAGTTGCATCCCGGATCAACTGGGTGACAATATTTTATATCAAAAAACAACATTTAAATGTTACAAGAACAATATGTTTGAACTAGTTCCATGACATGTTGATGTTCTAATTTTAGAATTCTCCTTGGTGATTTTTATTAAAACAACATTGGCACATGCACAAATTAAGTCGAGCTAAAGCGTCAACAAAAAATATACAAGTCGTATGTGACGAAAGCTGAGGAAACTGATATTCTAGCATCTTTACAATTAATTGGACAGGTACCATAAAGCTCACGGTCAAGAATGCATATATTCACCAAGAACCTCATTATATGGAAGAAAATCTCGACAAATCGTCATTTAAGCAACTTTAATTTAGCCAAATCTCTCCCAACTCAATAACATCACATTCTATTCTTACCAGGAAATCAAGTGAAAGGAAAATTAAATCTTGATAGCGCAAAGTTTGTCGATGGAATTAACGGACACGCGTTGTAAGATAGTCTCGCAAGATTTAAACAAATCTCGCGATATTTTAAGCTTCTAATGAGCCTGATTTGAGAAAATCTGTCAATATCTTTAATAATCTTGGGAGAAGGGTAAATAGCAACAGTTTGTCGAGGGAATCCTTTGTTAATAATTACCAAGACGGTTTGCAAGTGTAAACAGTAACCTGTGTATTTATCGTATGCCGACTTGGAAACATTAATAAGAAATGGATAGAATAAACAAGCGTCTAAAACGAATTATTGGTCCAACGAGTGGGTGAATACAAAATGCTAACAAGGAATAAAATCTTGTTAATTTATCTATTAGGAGAACAAGTGTCAACACAGCCGCCTTGTACTTCATTTTCATTTTCCATTCTTTTTTTATTCTGCTTTATTTCAAGTGAATAATTAAAGTACCTTTAAATGTATTCTAGTACCCTAATGACACAATGCCAAAGCAGCAGCAACAACACCGCAATATAGTGAACAATTTTACCGCGATGTTGACTAATTCAGTTTCCCACACTAAAATCAAGTATGAATGGATAGTTGCCATATCGAAAATCATTTTTTGCTTTAAAAACAATGTCCAAAAGGGAAAACATAACCTTTATAAATTGCGGATATTTACAGAATTAATGTATTTGTTTGTGTTTCAGGACCGTCTTTCTCACGTGAAAGTGTTTCATCAAAACGTTTACATTTTTGGCAATTTAACAAAAAAAATAAATAAATGATGTAAATTTAAAATTAAACAACTCAAAGGCATACTAATATCATATTTAATAATAAAAACGTAATTTTTTGCATAAACAGAAAACAATGTCTTGCAGAGCTTTATGAAATTCTTATGATCAAAATGTGTATTCGTTAGTTTCAACAGAAAATTAAATTATCTGAAAATAGTAGTTAATACACATATTGCGTTTAATTCGTTTGTACATGTCTGGTTTACCCCTGTTTCATTGCGAATATTTTCATGTACTACTTTATGTTTAACGCTGAATTCATACATTTGACTGAGTCCTCAGTTTTAAAAACAGTCAAACCTGTAGATCTCACCGCCACAAAAATATATAGAAAGACCGGTCACTTAAAGCCAGCATTTTCTCTTTATATCAAATATTTAACAAAACATTTTTTTTCGATACACCAAGTATTATAATACATTGTTCTACGATTTTTACCCAGGATTGTCTTTATTAAGAACATTTTTATCATGAATATCATTATTATTGTATATGAAGACACTTATTTACAATATAATGAATTATATTTTCAGGGAGTTTTACTACATTCAGATGGAAAAGTATGCACGCCAGGCAATTGCAGAAGGGTGCAAACATTCCGAGGAGCTTACAGTTAACACGGACTCCGAGCTGTACCGTGTGCTCAATCTACACTACAATAGAAATAACCAAATTGAGGTAAGTCTTAATACTAGTGTAAAACCCGTCTGTCCGGACAACCGGTATTTATCTAAAAATGCAATATTATACAAAAAAAAACTTAATTGGTGGACTTTGTAGACAGGTTGATCTGTATTTAAAGGGGCGGAAAAGGATTTAAGAAATTCAAATCCTAGTATAAGATTAAGTTTGCATTGTCAGATACACATCTACACAGGTACCGACTCAAAAGAACAGATCAAAATGTAAAAAATGTGTCAATCAAATTATAAATGTATTTTTCAAATACCCCTCACTAGAATCCACTGGTAGTATCCAGCTTCTGTTTATAAATAGAAAAAACAACAACAAAACAACAGCAACCAAACAGAAACAGCTGGATGTATGCCCCGTGTTCATATCTAATATTCTGCCAAAATTCTGGTATACCACTATGTAAGAATAAACTGTCAGAGCGAGATGCCAAAATCTCAATTTCATATTATATAAAATTGACTTGCACGCCTATCAATACTGCGATAAAATTCTATCGTATGCCCTGGTATCAGAAATCTAAATCTCGGCGTGGCGGTTGAATCGGCAAGAGCTAAGATAAAATAATCATTTTTCGGTTAATAAACTACATAATCATAAATTTAATATGACGATAATGTGTCTACATATAAATCATGGAAACCATTGTGGCGATGCCTTAATGTACCGATAGCCAATTCTAATAGAACAATTTTTTATTATTAAAGTGCGCAAAGTTTGGTTTGAAGCGAATATATGTATGCATGACGTGACAATAAGCTATTTGAATTGTATATATACTTTTAGATTTTACAGTAATAAAAACGCAGACTTCTTCTCGTGTTAAACCTGCCGAATTGCAGTTTTATATTTTGAATTTGCCCTGCTTTTACTTTGGAAATTTATGGATACAAAAATTGAGCCTCCAGCAATTTGGAGCCTGGTAAAACTACACGGATGTGCAGACTGGCCTGCCTCTATACTGGTGGTAAAGACTAACCACTTTGGATTCCATCAGAATAATCTATATACACATGTATTTTCCTCTTTAAGATTTATTCTAAATCATATCAATTACGACCGCCGATGTTTTAATGCTTGTATTTAAATTGCGTGCTTCCTTATGGGTAAACAAATTATAAAAACTATATTTAGAACTCAGGAAATGTATAATTCAGACCCTCTGTGACGTTTTGCATACTTTACAGTTATTTCTTTATCATAATAATAATAATAATAATAATAATAATAATAATAATAATAATAATAATAATAATAATAATATCTTTATTTAAAGAAGGTTACACATTAAGAACATACAATAACAATCATATATATCTTATTTCCAAAGTGGCCTTCTGAAATAGAAAACAACAACAACATGACATGCATAGGTAGAAAAATGAATGTATAATATGTAATTTTTAGAATAATACAACTCATATACTTTCTAAATCATATCAATTATATATGGTAATTGAAAAGGTACCATAAAACTCACGGTCAAGAATGCATATATTCACCAAGATAATTCATCATTATCTATGCTTAGTAACTCTTTTTGTCATATGTTAAGAAATTGTCAGCTTGTTGCCCAACATCTTTAAAATTTACTCTCTTGTATATTTGACTATGTTGCTATCTTTTAGAACACTGTTTAAATTTTCATTATTTAAAGCACGTATCTTGAGATATACTGCTCTAAAGGTCGATATATATTCGTCTTAAGGTGAATTTTTTATTGGATATCGACTTTATAATTACCATAAATCTCGTGGGCATAGTGCTTAACGGACTGCGTTTTGTTTAAATATCTTTTCGCCTGAAACGTATACGTTTGTAATGACTTTCTTACATTTAATTTGTTCATGTTTAACTCCCAAGTCACTTTTGATGAATATTTCATCAAAGCCTTAACTGCCGGTAATGATTTAAGACTTATTTTCTCGTAGCGATTACAATCAAAATTCACGCATGCGTAGATGGATAATTAAGGTCTTCAGAAATGTTTAGCCATTACTTTAACATGCACAGTTCCTGTTGTTTTATTTCTATAACTCGCTTTCCATATGCTTTAAGACTGCAATATTCTTTAAAGGACTTTAATATTTAATGAACGAGTCAGAGAGACGGCAGTTATCATATCCGTACGGGTTTTATCCTCTCCTTTTAGTATCGGCGCAATTAAACCCTCTTCATAAATGAAGTCCTTGATCAAAAGAAGTCCATTTTCTATATTGGATAGGACGTCCCATTAAATATACATACTTCTTGGATCTCCTTTTATGGAATATGGCAATTAAAGGTGTCTTTTCAAAATATGATTACAATACGTCATAAAGCACTTCGGGGCTGTCATTTTCTTTCATAGAAAACAAGAAAATCGTGTAAATTATTCATGTCACACGGCATAGGAGAAAACAAAAAGTTATTATTTTCACTACAAGACGAGATGAGATGGTGTCCTCTTTGATCAGTATTAATAGAGACGAAGATATGGGTTTTAAAGACGACACAATTAACTAATGCACATTTACTTCTAGAATATTAATATCACTTTAGAGACACTCGGGAATTGAATTTCAATTGCAATGAAGAATAGAGTAGTCCATTAGAAGTGGCTTAGATATTGAGTCTCGGGCTTCCCTCATCTGAGGAAATCTATTTTCTTGTGTAAGCAGTTCCCAAGGGCCACCGTTTCTGCAACGTTACGGCGCTTTAATTGCTCGCATAGCTTTCTCAGACACTAAGTTACTTTGTCATATCTTGATATACATCAAACATAAAGAGAAAAACATAGGAACATGGACGCCGTAAATTTCAAAGGAAATACATGAAGAATATTGAGAGTAAACTTTGTTACTGTAGAAGTTATCTTAACTTTCCTTTCCACTAATATTACTTGTCCTTCAAACAAACTATAGAAACTTAAGTTACGATTACCAGGGGACCTATTTTCGAACTCAGACAGTAATGACACGGGGATGTCAAAACAAGGAGTGTGCTATCTCGGAACATTAGTACTAATGCATTCTTTAATTTTCTGCTAATCTAGACTTCCTTTAGCGGCGTTAATCTAGTTCTGCTTTGCCTTATCAGCCAGAGCTTATCTTTATTCTTCAGAAAGAATCGCAATGCTTTCAGCGGGTTGTCCCTCAGGAAATCAGCGAGCTTATGAGACCGCGTTAAAATCTCGTCTGTTACGAGACTCAAAGATCCAAGATGGAGTTTTATTAGTTCTGAAGGCGGGAAATAAAACAAACGGGGTCGTATTCAGAGAAAATAATGATCCTATCCCATTATCTTAAAGATCGGCTAGTAGACTATTAAGTAGAAATCAAACCAGTAAATTTAATGAATGGGGAAAGTAATTTAATCAGAAAAAATATGGTATATTGTATACACAAAAGATATTGATGGCCAATGGCATTATGGGACATACGAGAATAGTCTAGCCCATCTCAGGAAACTGTCAAAGTATTGAAAGCGCAAAGATAAGAGTTACGAGCCGTACCACAAAGGCATTGAACTCAAATAGGAATGTTTGATGATTTGTTCAACTGGAACTTTCCCCCCAAGAGACCAAATGAGATGCCATGTAAAAATCGTGAACACAAGAAAATTAAATGTAGCGGCTTACGCTATAATGATATATTGAGCACAACTGTTGAACGTGTTTGATTGAAAAAAACTAAACAAAACACTAAGTGAATAACTTATCAATAGGGGGTTTAAATATTTAATGACTTTGATATTCTAATGCATTGGTTTAAATCATTATTCTTGTAAACATCCAAATAAAAGTGTATTTGTTGAACTTCAGTCAACTCTTTAGCACAATGGCGTTTATTTTATGATTTCAGGTGCCCGAGAATTTCCGACTAACAGTTCAATCAACGCTACGAGAATTTTTCATTGCAGTAGCTGCCAATAAAGATTCTGAGCCTTCCTGGAAGAAGCCCATTTACAAGGTAATTGCCCGTATGGATGACGCACTTCCGGAATACTTTAAATCGCCGAACTGGATGGATCAACTTGGTGATGCCTGATGGTGATAATTTCAGTAGCCGTTAGAAATTTAGTCAAATGAATGTCGTCTGCTATGTGAATATGACTTCTCTTAGATAGTATAAACTGATTTTTATTCAATTTATATCAACTTCAGGCGAACAATTTATATATTTATATGATGAACGCTTTAAGAGCGCAGATCAAATAATAAACTAAAAGTTTAATACATGTAGTATATGTTCTCAACAAGTGAAGGGACGTTTAACCAAAGACTGGATGTTTGACGGGTGCGACAATCAAAATCCTGCCCCCTTTTTTTTATACATATAAGGAATGTTAGACTTATTTTTCATATTGTGCTATATATATAAAAGTATTTGATAATTTGAACTTAAATAATGTTTTAGCAATACTTTTGTTTGTTGCCAGGGAGCAGTATTTTATTTAGTTATTATTATGTTTGTTTATTTTTGCAAAAGGTTGTGTGCAAGCAATTGCTGTGCTTGTACACAAATTTAACCCTCACACCGCTAAACTTATGTAATGTTGGGCATTTGGAACACTTTATTGTTATGCTAAATGGTTACAGTATCATAAAACCAAAATTTGAGACCAACCAATCAGAATAGTGATACTCGGACTAGCCGGATATGCAGGCTGGTTTGGCATTTTACTGGTTGATTGGACTGCTAAATGTAAAGGGTTAAATAATGCTGATCTATTTTGTATTTTGAATAAAATAACAAATAAAAATGGTATATTCAATGAAGAGTGCATTTAATTATACTTGCACTAAGATAATATTACGATGTTTTTTTAAACTAACCAAATACTGTAAAACTGACACCATTTGACATTTTTAGTAAAATAACATGTATACATATTTGTTAAGTCAATATACTTAACATGGTTGTTACCAATATACAAACCACATTATGTGATTTTAAAACCAATTTTTATTCTAAAAAAAATAAAGTGACTTGATTGTTTTGTGACATTCCTCATCACCTGACAGTGAGGGGTTACATTCCATATTATGTGACATTCCGTGACATATAATGTGACATTCCGTGACATATTTGTATTATCTTTATTCAATAAATTAATAAATATTTATTCCTTTATTAATTAATTTGTATCAATTATTTTATAATTTCAAAACCAATTTCATTTGATATACACAATTACCTGATCAAAAACTGTAAGACGTGACTGTTTTTGCTATTTTTATGTCTTGTATAGAGTTGTCGCTCTTTTTTAAAAAAATCCAGATAGGTGGGGGTTAAAAAAAGAAATGATATGTGTGTTAAACTGTATTTTCCTTTACTTTTTTGAGATCAATGAAATATATTTCTAGTCATATAACGATGATTTCACCATTTTTACATGTATTACATATGTTAATTTTCTTTTCTCATTTGTATAGTTTCTAATCATGTCGGGTTAAATGTTAATTTTTACTTCGTTATAATTATATATCTTATATTATGTCTATTTTTTTTCTTCTGCCTGAAATCCAGAGGACCTAAAACATCATATATTAGTATTTTAATACACTTACAACTTTTTTCTCTCCATATTTTGTATCATCTTTTATCTG
Source organism: Ruditapes philippinarum (assembly GCF_026571515.1). Classification (NCBI taxonomy): domain Eukaryota; kingdom Metazoa; phylum Mollusca; class Bivalvia; order Venerida; family Veneridae; genus Ruditapes; species Ruditapes philippinarum. The sequence goes on from NW_026856137.1 coordinate 323,908, forward strand.
ATCATATATTCATTGTTTACTTCAACTGTCATCGTTCATAGTAACAATCTGTTTCATATGTCATACATATTCTCATTATTATTATATGTTTTGCTGTTGAAATATCTAAAAAAAAAAAATGACATTGTATAAAGACGTAGAAAAGAAAATAAAACGATTTTTTTTTTAAAACAAAACTTTTAACAAGCATGTCTTTCAACAACATCTTTGGACAAAAAATCTTCAAATTCATTGTTGATGTGTTTTCTCTTTTTTTCTATCTTATAAAACATTATGTTAATGACAGATTTTGTTTACGTTTAATTAAGAATGTATTTATACTTACAGCTTGGTTTCTGTGCATTATAATGTAAAATGCACGTTTTTCTCGATTTTTTCTTTTGAAAATATAATGTAGCGAGATCGATCTACACTAAATAATTTATAGCATGTTGTAGATTATGCTCTATGCCTGAGAAATCACGTGTCCGAAGTGTATATCCTGTAAGGATTTCTGGACTTTTCATCAATTAAACATACATCAACTTAAACTGGGAAAAAATCGAATGATAAATTTGGGAAAAAAAACTACAATGAAGTACCAACTTACATTTCAACATTTGCTTGCCTGTATCTCAATAAGTTTTTTACATGTATATAAAGTTATTTTAAAATAGAAAAAAGGTATATGTTGATTCTATCTGAAAAGGTCAGGATTATTATTTGCTTAAATGGAAGTGGTTTTTATCATGTGTAAATAGTGAAGGCTATACAGTATGAAAGCTGGGAGGTATCTCATTTTTTTCTGGTTTAAATGAGTATAGGTTCAGGTGGTTGTGCAAACTCTTTGTTACTTTTTTTACATTATTTATGTACGCACATTGTGCCGATATTTTTCTTCAGAAGAGATTTTGTATTGTGCAATAATACATTAGCAATTTGATGAATTTGATTTTTATTGTTTGTTTATAAAATACACAAATGTTTTCTTCTTTGTAACAGAGGAAGAAACTTTTCTACGGAAACCAATAGGGGCAATCATTTGCAAAACCATGTTGCAAAATTCCATTTTTGATTATCACGGTATGGAAGCAAATGTGCTCCATTGACCGCACGTAAAACTTCATTTATGTATATACGTATATATGAAATATGATCTCTTATATTTGCCAATAATTCATGAAGGTTTTTTTTGTCAATATGTTTAATACATAGTTAACTGACTGTTGGTTAACGACCTCGGTCCTAATGTTGTGACATCTAAACATTGCATCATCTTTTATATCTAATGTCAACAGCCATGTTCGGCCTAAAATTACGCATTAATTCTTAAAACAGCATCTTTTATTTGTATCACCAGTTTCCGCCAAAAATATCAAAGAGGCAGACGACAAAAATAAATACAAGATTTTCTACATAGCTATATAAAAGCGAACATGCGTGGTTTTTATACATTTTGTTTACAAAGACTGTTTTGTATACTGAATTCTATACACGTATGATAACATTTTCTGAGTTTTAAAGGATATGTACATTTACATACAAAACGAAACTGAGATATTCTTTAACAAAGAAAAGAAACAATTGTTTCGGGATAGAATTATAGAAACAAGATGTTCAGTTGTTGTTATCTTATCCTTGTATAACGTGAATGTAACAGCTGCGAATTAATGAGACAAGTCGAAACTTTACATTTCATTAAAACAAAGATGTTTTATCGCCTAATTAAAGATACTGTATTAAATAACCATTGCAGATGTTTACAAATTAATACGAACGGGAGTTTAAATAACATTTTCTTTGTAAGAAATAGGTAAAATTTGCATATCTTAATTAAGAATGCAAATATGCCCTACACTTTTCGTGTTGGTGTAATTATCTCTTTTATAGGAAGTATTATTTTATTATTTTTGTCACGGTATTACAAATTGTATTTTCAATTAAAAATGACATTTCGTATTAAGGTAAATTTAAATATTTGACTTTACAAACAATAAGTGAATGTTAAGGGACATTCACAAGTATATGGTGTAAATATATATATGTTCCCATGTTATTGCCATTTTAAATTTCATTTTTCATTCCATTGTGTTTATTTTTTTGTATTTATACATTTTGATTGTTATATATACTATTGTTAATGACTCCCTCATAATCTCTTATTAAATGTTCTTTTGAAATAAATAGATATTTAATTGAAATTCTTGTTTGTGTCATTCTACTTAACACCGTTACTTGTTCTTAAACCAATAAAAAATGTACACCTTCATCCCCCAAAAAACGTATTGAGGGATTAAAGTTTTATACTATTGATTGAGCCTGTTCACGGACGGAAGTGGTAACTGCAAGCTACCGGCCACGCAAAAGAAGCACCGGCTTCAGCAGAATTCAACATTAAACATGAACTCGTAAACTTTTTAATTTTGAAGAAAAAAAACGCATATGAACCGTCCCATAAAATTGAAAAATATCAGCTACATGTAAAACCCCAAAAAACAACAACATTTCTCAAATTAGACTTCATCTTTGGTTAAGAAATCTGTATAAAATATCAAAACTTGAAAAATGAAATTGAAAAAAATAGTATACTCGTATTTAACCTTGCTAAACTTAAGACTATTGTGATATTTTTTCAAATTAACATTTCTGTCATGAATATTCTATCATTAAATATGGCGATTTATGGACCAAAAATCTTATTTTACATATATTAATTAGTCAGTTCAGACGGAGAATATAAGTTAGAATGTACTATAAATTAGTACTTTATAAGGAACGCCAGGAGATATTTCCGGAGTCTGTACTTTACGAAGCATTAGCCATTCAGTGTTTTGGAGATCGGACGAACATTAATTAATTACGATCCAGTTTTAGTGTGACCAGGTAACTTGACCGCCATATTACATCTATCATATAATCAGCCGTGATGTATGTATTAATTATCTGACGACATCTTTTTATTATAAAAATTCTATAAAAGGAGCGTTAATATAATCAATGAATTAAAATAAATTTATTTCTTCTATTCTTCTACAGAAAGTCGTCAAGTACAACAAGCACTTGTTTTTTGTATGTTTAATTAAGAAATCTAACGAATCGATGTACAAATCCCAAGGAACTTCCTCTTTCTAGATTTGATTTCACATTTCCTTTCAATATAAATTGTTTTCCTTGACGCAAATGGAATTCAGAAAGACCTGAGCAAAGATCTCACTTTTAACTCTTCTGTAAAGTTGATGAGATATATTAATATGCGTGGAATACGAACGCCCCAGTGGCTTAGACACTTAGTTACATTTAGAGATTACCATTTCTTTCAAAGAAAAATCAGGCGACCTGTATGATACTATAATCTTCTTACCTGAAAGATCTCTTACGTCTTTTGTCCCCGCAGAATTTCTTCCTGTTGTCGTAAATTAAACCATGAAACCACAAATAACGAAATTGTAAGAGGGTAAAGTGGTTTCTGGGAGAAACCGGTACGGCCATGGATCTTTTCAATTTTACGGAAATTAAGACCGCTGCGATTCTGAAAACGAATTAAGAAAGCTTTGATTGGACTTAGAATACTCAACGCGATGTCAGGTGTCTTTTATTGTAAGCCTGAATAGGGAAACATATAAGAAAAAGAAAAAATGAACTAAGTTCATATCGTAGACAACAGCGTCATAAAATATGTTCATGTTCGTTGCTGAAAAAGCCATTGGTCCCTGATTGGACTGAAAACTGTGTCTGACATATTTTCAGCTCACTTGGTATTACTCTGGAACTAATAGAATGTACAAAAGTAAATTTTGTCATAACGGTACCGTTGGCCTAGTGGTTAAGGCGTCCGCCTTCGGATCGGGAGGTCGAAGGTTCGAGCCCCACGGGGAGCGTTAATTGAAGGATGAATGTTTCTCGTGGGACTCGTTCCGAAATGGCCGCTTCGTGAGCCGCGAGGTATAGTTAAAATGAATGGTTACCGATTTCTATCCGCCTGGCGCCTGGCATAGTGGTAGGAATTGGGAGGTACATGTTATGCAACCAAAAGGTGTCTCATAAGTCAAAATGGCTGGCCCTTTCAGTAGGGGTGACACTATAATAAACAAGACCTTTACCTTTTTTATATATCTTTAAACTGCAAAATACACCAACTAAAAACTGTACTCATTGTTTTGAACCACATCGTTGTTATGACTTCTCCCATACTTTTAAATGTGTCAAAACGATTGCTCGTTTACAGGGAGAACCAATCAAACACTCGTAAAATTTCGACAGATTCCGACATAGTGCTGAAAAGAAGCAGCTTTTTTTACAGACATACAGTGAAGATTTAAGAGAACTAACACCTAGTTGATGACAATGACAAATGATGAAGAGAAAAGATTTTATCTTAAAACTTCAGAATGTGTTTGAAAATCACAGCTTTTAAAATAATCTTTAGCCTGCAATCTCTTAATCAGGTATTTCTATAATTTTCATATGGGTTCACTTTCTTTCCTTGTGTGAAACAAAGAGTAAGTTTTAGTTTTCTTTATCGTACAATATGTGCACGATTACAAAAATAGAACTTTGACAAGCCACGTGTCGTCAAACGTGACGTCAATAGACCATGTGACGTTAATAAATTTACTTTTTTTCAACATGTACCATTAATTCCTTTTATAAGGAACATGTTTTCTACGTCCCGCCTGAAATCATATCAAAATTAAATATGTGTTTTTAAGAGAGAGTGTAACAAGGTCATTCTGGGAATATTCACTAGAAGTCGTTGTATAACATTTGATGCACGATTACATGACTTCATTGTCACATTTTTAATGTTTTACAAAAATCGTGAGTTTAATATTAGGACTATACCCCAGTTATAAGCTGTATTTCCGTGATGTAAACCCCGTACTCTTGACTGACATAATTCTGTTACAAATCAAATTGTACGATGACAAAGTTTAACATTTTTTACATTTTACGAACAAACAATTATAAGGAAACACTTAAGTAGAAAACAAACAGTGTAGTATTAAATCTCTTTTAAAAGATACAAACGTTACAACCGCCTGCTGGTTCTTGTCGGCAGACGACAACTGTTTCTACATCTGGCCACTGTTTCTAAGATTCTAAACTATTTATGCTACCTAATGGTTCACGATCATGTTCAAAACTCTTTGAAAACTAGCCGGAATAATGACAATCGCATCTTACAAACTTCGAATAGGGGCTATATAAAACTGTATGGCTGTATACAGAATATATTTTGTTATTGTGAATATATGCATGTATATTGTTATTCTGTCCCAGCTTGAAGTGTGAAGTGAACATTTATGTGGTCTAACCGGACTGTGTGCGCTATCGACAAATAAGAATGATTTCTAAGAAAAGTTCTAAAATCTAACAGTGGATGGGTTCAATGTAAAGAATAAGTTCATTACAAAGCAATACCGTGTAAGAGTTAAAACAACAACAACAACAACAACGCAAAGTGTACTGCACAGAGAAAGATCGGTATCTTAACAATTTCATTTTCAAAAGATGTTTTCACAATTGTCATAATAAAAAAAGAGAAATCGAAACAAAAATAACTAGTATTAAGCATTAAAAAAACTCTTAAATATTTAAAAGGAATTATAAACAGTCGAGTGACTCGTGCACGTGTTAGAACGAGCGTTAGAGATATTGTAAATAACAAAATTACATTTCATTTTTCTTTTGCAAACTGTAAGAGAAGAGGTATTTATAAGGCTCTATAATCATTAATAATACAACAAAACATCGTTTGTTTGCGGTGTATCCACATTTCTTCATTTATTTTCGCAAAAATAAGGGCGCTCTTTTAGAAAACTAAGCAAATAAAATTCCGATTTCGGTTCGTACTTTTTTATTATTCTGTAGTGTACTTCTTCCACCAGCCCCTCGTTTATGTCATTAAACCTCCCAATTTGATTAATAATCACTTTCTATATGATTAAAAAAGTTAAACCTTTTAACGCACGGCAATCAGTCGTTTTTCAACAATTTCGGTAGAAAATTCAATTTCACGGTGTTTACTTTAACATAAAAGTTAAAATTTCTTTCAGTTTATAACATTACCAAAACTGATAGCTTTAGATCTGGGGAGCACCTGTCCTGCGTGTAGTAAAATAATCGTAGAATGATGTCTCCTCAAACGGGTCATTCACGCACAATATACTTAATATATTGTCCCTTAAATTTGATTTAAAATGAATTAAAAGATTTTTATCACGAAGAAGAGGGGATTTTTGAAACGGGGTTAGCGTCTTATGTAAAGCTTGGCCCCTTATCTGCGGATTTTCATCAATTTAAATATTGTACAATTTCATTATTTAATAAATCTTCAGATGTATTCAAATTGACATTCCATCGCAAATATTGTAAAAAAGTTCACTTTTACTCACAAAACGAGTGTTCAGTGTTGTTATATTTTTTCTGATTCTTCGGGATCATTGATTCAAACACGTATGTGTTGAAGAATAAATACCACTTAAGCAGGTGCTAAGGGGCGTACGGGATTTTGCACTTTAACATTATCTCTCATGAACAGACTCAATCAAACCGGGTCTTGCCATTTTAAAGCAAAAAGTATATATCGAAAAACTAGTGAATTCTTCATCAGCAGCGACCTTGTGCAACAATATATCATTTTTGTTACGGAAATAATTCTTGAACTAGAATTATATTGATTACGAACCAATAGCCTGTCAGAAGACTTGAACGTAACACAAATCAACGAGAGTTTAACTCGTTTATTCATATCTTAATAATGCATACACCCTTTGCCGGAAAGGAAATTGTCTCTTCGACTATAGACAAAAATTTATCTTTTTTTCTGTATTTATCTGCTTTATATCCTTAATCTGTAAGCGGTAACATAGTCTGGGCATGCGACCAGTGCAGACCAGGCAGAACATAATTATATGCATTTAAAATTTTCCGCTAAAATGGTGAATGGTTTTGTCCAGAGTGAAAGATGGACACGTCCATTTTTGATGTTAAGCATGTTTTCAGGGTTAGTCTTTTGCATTCTAGGAGAAATTTTATTTAAACGCCATCTGCCAATCAGTTATATCGCGGATATAATTGCCATTTAAAAACGTCTTTGTGCCGGCTTTTTACTCAAATATTCTATCTTCAGCGTTAAAAGTCAATACACCTATCGATCACTTAATACCATTTTTTATAACTTGATAAAAAGGAAGAAATCTTATTTGGGAAATTAAACACTTACGAAAATTATAGCTTTATCGTTAGTAATGAAACTTGAGAGAATTGATGATTAGAGCTCTCGTTCAATCGTTTTTTATACTTTAAGTGCACTGTCTTGCTCGCTATTTATTTTTCCGCTAAATTACCTTTTAAATTGCCACACTCAATTTTCGAATATAATTTCCATGCCCTTGTTAAAAATGCGACGGGCTATTAAAATCATGTTACCGTGGCGAACTGTCATACCTTAAGCCACGCGCCCCAAGTGCGACAAGGCACGCGACCAGAACGAACGCGCTTTCTCAGGTAAATTATAATGGATCGAGAGCTGAATACATTCCCTGTTGAAAACACCAGCAAAGGTTGATGTTTAACGTATTGAAACAGAATAAAGGTTTACAAGTCACTGTGCATGGCAGATGAAATATTTTTTCTTCTTGTTAAAGTTTGATGTAATGATAATGAAGTGATTCAGTCCTCGAAAAAAGCATTGTCCACTTTCTGTAGAACTAACCTGTACAACAACAAAAAACCCTCTGTCTGACATGTATTTTTTATTCAAATATTTTGGTTCTTTTGATTAGGCTTATCGTTTATTTTTTTGCGTTAATGGGTGTTTTTAATTGCTAAATTTCCTAACACGCATACGGGTATTAAATAGGCGTAAGTCAAAGATCATTAAGTTCCGTATCATTCAATATATGTAAATTAATGAAAAAGAATACGATCATCTTTGTCAATTGCGTGAAAACCATAAGACAGAGGTCATTATCAGTAAGAGAATCTAAGTATACGGTGAAAATAGAAATATTTGATACTTTTAATGGGTATTCTTTCTTTGATAAACTTAAACCACCGTTATATATAGTATCCAAACGGACCAATATCAGCGCTCGCGTTTGAAAAATTAAGTGTAGCCAGTTAACTGTCATATGTCAACCGTTTACAAAATAATAAATTTATACTCATAAATCTCGCTTTTATTTAATACATTAAAGTTCAGACACCAGCATCGTAGGTTTCAAATTTTTTGAAAGAAGAATCAGGCCATTATCTAAAATTAAGGTTTAAATTTCATTTGATGATCACCAAAAGTTTGTGGGGTAATGTATGAAATATGAAATGGCCAGCAGTTATTTTAAAGGGCAGATGTTTCTTCACGCCGAAGGTTTTCCTTCTCTGACACTTGAAGACGGATCCCCGGCGCGCGGCACGCCTTAGGTGACCTTTAACGCATGGAACACCTGAACGGCGTAATTACACGTTGTCATCATCACATAAAGACCATGAAAGACCCCTGACTGGGTGGATGTAAAAATGTGTAATCATTTTAGACAAAAACGGATTGAAAACGTATGAAATTGATCACTATTCGACGCAAACACTGTCACAACTCGAGGTTTCAAGTGTTACATGTTTGTGTTGCGGTTTTAATTTTAGGCTAATCATTTTCGAGTTTCAACGCACTATTACCTCATAAGTATTCTTTCCCCAGCATTAATGAAAGGAAATAGTTTAAGCTAATAAGGTAAAATATATGTCTTGATAATGTGAACATACATTTCTTCTGACGCATTTAACAATAAAGCTTGACCATAGTTGAAATGGCATTTGGTATTTAAGATGATGATGGCGATGAAAGGTTAACGAGGATAGAAAAGTACTATAGCACCGTCGCGATTATTTGTGTAGATGTGGATTGCACGCGCTATTTACAAAACGAAGGTCTATTGTTATGTGACCACCTGCCTTTTAAAAATATTTACTTGACCAATAAACTTTTAATGATGACCATTTCTTTTATATCCTTTGTCCGGTATTTGTCGGGATAAAAATTGTGTTAAATGGCCGGCTTTATGCTATCGTATGATCTTAACGTTCAGTAAATATTTGTAATTTTGCTAAGACTGTTTTGAAAACATCTTAAACAAGGCAACATGTTGCAATCTTAAATGAATCAATACCACTGAAAAAGAAATTATCTTTTTTTATCCACAAAGGCCAGTTTAATGTTCATGTTATATGAAATGAATAAAGGTTACAGATGTCGAGAGAAATAATTAAAATTTGAACATATTTCATGTACGAAACATTTGTTTTTGTCATTATCTGTGAAATTTTTATTGACAAATAATCTACTGCTAGATCAATTAAAACATTTAAAAGATATTTCATGAAATTAAAATCATGATATCAACCAGTGTAACAGTAGTAAAATTGTGATTGTTTTTTTTTTTTTCATTTATAAGATATCTTATTTTGGATAATAGAACTGTTAAACATTGATATTATGTTTGACATCTAGCAATTGCTTAAAAGTCCGTATGAATGAAGCTATAACTTGGTCTGTACTTTGGTTGTCTTCGCTTTGAGTGTGTATATAAAATATATCTCACTGAGAAGTGAAAGAATTACAAAATCGCAATAAGAAATAATCCCAATTCACAAACGACCAATACATTTCAGTGTATTATCTTTGTAACAGATGGTTATTTATAAGTTCGAAGTTATATTTTATGACATTACGGTCCTACGAAAAGTCAAACATGCCTGTACAGTTTTTTAAGGGAAATCAAATAGTGTTTTTTATTACAAAAGGTTATTTCTAGCTCTGTAATTGATGAACAGGGCAACTTAAATGCTGGCACGTTAATTTTAGCAACATATTTTATATATGTTTTTTTTAATTTAGACTTCTTCTTTAACACATTGTTTAACCGTAAAGTAATCTGTAAACGAAGCCATCTTGCTATATGTGAGAGGCAATCTCATTTTTATGTCAAATTGAATTGACCTTTCAATAGCCTTCACCTTATTAGAAAAAGGAAACAACAACAAAAAAATCATGAAATTATATGTACGCGAACCTTCATATATATTCGATGATTCAGTACATCTTGATTCACTTTAATGTCATAAATATATTTTATAGCAAGCTTGAAGCAGACGACATCTTTAGAACGACCTTGATTGATATAAGCCTCGAGGATCTTAAGAGTAATGCATGATATGAAAGTTAATTGTCTTATAATCATATTGTATGCGAAGTTTGTTGCAAAGATCGATTAAGCAATAAGTGAAGTCTCCGCTAGTTACAAGATCTATACAAGAATCAAGATGGGAAGATTTAAGGATTTTATTCTAACCGCCGGGAAATTGAAACAACGATAGGCAGATGGTATTCCCGAGAGGTAAAACATGTATAAATTCAAGTCATCTTTTGCTATTTAGCACAGCCTTAAGAATATACGTATTTGAAGTAAAGACAGATAGCGAAGGAGTGAAAGAAAAAAAAAGACAGAAAATTTATATAGCAATAAAAGTGTCACTGTTATACATAAATATAAAATAATAATTTGCGTCTCATGTGAAAACAAGAAATTAAACGTTTTAATATCTATTCCGTCATTTTGGTAATCAAACCGTTAATTTAAAGAGAATCAGGAATCTATCAATTATTGGGAACACCCCTGAGACACTTGAAGGATTTCCGTTAGGAACGCCGACCCCGCCTCCAGACGATAACAAGGTATCAAGCAGACGACATTATTAAAATTGATGATGACAAGAAAATGGCGGGTTACAACCTCGAAATGATGAGAAATATTGTTCATAAAGTTCCCCATTGTGTGAATTGATTGCATCTGAACCGGGCTAGGGACATTTTCTTATTCGCAAACGCGAATAATGGACCATAATTGGTTTAGTCTTCAATAATGATTGTAAGACTAATGGTTATCGCATTTTTGGCGATAACTACAATTCAGATGTTCAATACTCTTGCGGTTATAACTCGGACATTGTCGTCTGCGGATAAGTTTTCAATTACAGCTGCAATATGGTGATTATTATTACAATCATGAAGTCGGTGATGTTGTCAAAAAAGATTTTATTTATTTGATGCGTTAACAGTTATAATGCCACACTTGCAGTTATATGAAAAATATCAAGCTTTTACTTGTTGAAGAAGACTTCCGGATGACTGGCAATGCAAAATTTCAGACACAATGTGAGCGCATTTGTAGAACAAGACACCATATAATAACGTGTCTTCACAAACCTTAACATCTCTGGCTGGGATTCTGAACATCGTATCTCTGCTTTGATTCTTAACCCCAACATTCCTGCTTGGATTATTAATGTTAACATCCTTGCTTGAATTCTTAACAGCTCAACTTCTAAGTTTGATGCCAATGCTGGTGACAACTGAATAGGCGGAAACAATTTGACGAAACTACTAGTTTTGACTGACGATTTGCTCAACAACAAAATGCATATTGTGTTGAACATAACAGAATGTGAATTCTTATCCCTTAACGTTTCTTAGGCAACTGTTGATGATTTTGTTGAACTTTCAAACGAAACACTGCAGTAAATTAATTTAAGGTAATGCTTTATCAAATTTAATACTGTCTCAATAATGGTAAGAAAAAGACGTGAATTCTATTTAAATTTAAAAGTGAATTTGTTATAAAATGAAATAACAAACCAGAAGTTGTTAGAAAATGATATGATTTCTGTGTCACTAAAATGGCTGACAACTGCCTTAGTTTTGACTGTAAGATATTTAGCTGTACTCATATACTTCAGAGGAAAAAAAAAACACACGCACACAAAACACAATATTTTGTCTGAAATAACAATAAATGTTAGGAACTGTTGCAGATTTTAGGTCATACATGTACTAAATTAATTTTATTTTTAAAGGCTAATCCCATATCGTTTAAAAATATTTTGTCTAAAAGTGAAAATACGAATAATGTACTACTAGTAAATCCAAATTTGATACTCCTTATTAAATGTAAGTAATAAGAAAAGATTGTACTTTAAAGAAGATGGCACATTCTTACAATCTAAGTACGCTTTTAGAAAACTGAAAAATAATTTTCTACTACTTATGTCTAATATACATTGTATATTTGAAATAATTATTTCAGTACTTTGTAGAAATACAGTGATAGCTCTGTTCGAACTTAGCGTGATAAAATTTTAATACAGAAGAACAACCTAAAGAACACATTCTTCGCTTTTGGAACAACAGTAACAACGACGACAACGGCGACGGTGGTAGCACCTGCATCATCATCATCATCATCATCATCATCATCATCATCTTCATCTTCATCATTATCTTCATCATAGTTATCATCATCATGATAAGCAGCAGCAACAACAACAACAACAACAACAACAGCAGCGGCAGCATCAGCAGCAACATCAACAATACATCAAGTCTCGACCATATTTCTTGAAATATTAAACCATGTATTTTAACCATTTTTTATTGTCTGGCATATTGCAATGCGGAGAACATCGCAGACAGTAAGAGCCACGAAAACTATCTCAAAGCGTTCTTTACAGAAGCAATACCATGTCAATTCTATACGAAGGACTATAATTGCAAAATAATGAAATAATTGGAGCCAGCCTAAGAGATATAAAAGACTTTATTGGATTTGGATCTTATGTCTTCCCATTCTTTTCGTTAGATTCTATTCTATTTGATGATTAGCCAAACAGTTTTCTCTGTTTCTTTTTTGTCTTGCGCAAAACATTATTTTGAAAAGTTTTAAAACCCAATTTTTTACAATATGTTCCATACTCTTTTTATTGTTAGTCAAAGTATGTCAAAATGAGCTATTTAACAGATAACGCGGTTCAATAGTGAAATGAAGACATTTTCTCTCTATTTCAGTTTAATTTTGAGCATATTTTGTAATATTTCAAAGGGGTGAATTTTAAATATGCTATTATAGAATTATATTGGTAATAACGCCAATAAAACCATGGACCAGATAATTGTATGCCAGCACATTCATACTAAATTAGACCTGCAATACGGTATCTCCCTGCAAAATCAAAATTAAGATAAATTACTTAAAGTCATGTTCATCAATAACACAATAAAAATCACGTCATAACCCCCGGATGATAAGATGCTTATCCGGGACGTTAGACGAGTTTTAATTGGCCCCCGGTTGTGCACGCAATCCAGTCAAAACTTTCGTCACTTGGTCAACAATGGCGGCGTAACTGGTGACTGTTTTCACCTGCCTTACCGACAATGGAGTAACCCCAGGCAATACGGTGTATGTTAGACAAGGGCAAGGTACCTTATTTCACCTATTTTTATATCACAAATTAGCGCTGTATCGTACTTAAATCTACTTTCATGACATGACATTACATGGCATGTACTTAATTTATGAATGAAACAGAAAAAAATAAATACGTTGTTGATGTTGTTTTTGTAGAAAAGAATTGTTTGCTGTGTATTAACAAATTTCCTCTTCTTTTTGCTAACACGTGGCATTGGCAAGCCATTTTACTTACTGCTGTGCACTTATTTAAAAACATTTGGCGGGAAAATCGTTTCTATCGTCTGCTGTAGAAAATTTATACATTAGAATATAACGTTTTCCAAATAAATATAGTAATATACTAGTACACATGATTTAAGTCTATAACTTAACACTATTTTGGAATTTATCAATAAAAAAAATTAGAAAATTCGAAAATAATGGGTCTAAATTATTCATTGCCGTCATTTCGAAGTAAATAAAGCACCATAAAGCAAAGCATAGTGGACTAATGAACCAATCACGCTACTTTACATGTGCATATTTTCTGATTTGTACAAACAATAAAATATCATTACTTTTTAACAGAAATATTACAATATGTTTTTTTTTTCGTAACAAAGTGTCAGCTGAGTAAGGTAACATTATCACCTTGAGATGTATACGTATCACAACAGCTTGTGAAATACGACCACCTTTAAAGAGAAACCAGGGTATAATTTCACGTGTCTTTTGTTAAGATGTTTCATATGAGAGATTAATCAATGCCTTCTGTTTCTCCACAAACACTTGTAGAGATAGATAAACGTCTATCTGTTTCTTAGAACGTGTTTTGATAGGAATGCTTTTGTTTAAAGCTGTACAAGCTGTGCCCATATCCCCGTGCAATGCGAAACCGGTGTTGCAGCCGGGTCTATTGAGACCCGTCCATTTATTAACTTTATTTGAAGTAGACAACAGAGAAAAGATTTTATCTTCCAAAGAGAGAATTGTGAATTGTCTTTACATTGTGTATTTATGGAATGCACATACGTATAATGAGTGGTGTTTGTTAAGTAAAGAATACTGTACAACATAATACAACATGATGCGTATGAACAATGCCTTTATATACAAGAGAAACTATTGTTGTAATAAAAAATGTCATAATTGTATTGATAAATCCATGAAATATTTTTATCAACAAATCAATTAATTTTTTATTTGAATTTTTTTCGCATTGTTATTGTTTTTATATTTGTTCGTGTTAACTTTAATAATTTCTTGGAAGCTCACATAGAAATATCAATTCAACAAAATCAGTCAATATACTTTAGAAGGAGTATTTCAAATGTGCATAATTCTATCATAATATAATAGAAAAATGCACGTATGAAGTTATTGATTATTAATTTATCTTAAGACTACCTTTCTCGTCCATTGCATTACATTTGTACTACTAGCAGCATAAATATTTGTTTAAAAATTCTATAACACCCCTTAGCCAGCTAGTGGGAACAATATGACCAGTGCAGACCAAGGTGTCGTCTGATCGTGGTCTTCACTGTTCGCTTTATAGTCAATATTTAATTTTCCCCTAAAAATCATGAATGGTTTTGTCCAATTTGAAAGTTGGGACACGTCCATTTACGATTTTTAGCGTGGTAAAGGTTAAATACGAGACATTCGTCCCATTACAAAAAGTGACATTCAACTTATGACATTCAATTCAAATGGTAACAGTTACATAGTGAATGTTTCAAGTTTCACTACCAATATCGTACAAAGTATGTGTAACTTATATATACCCTGTTAGTCATCATTTACTGAACTTGTTCCATTTTTTGTATAGTTTTAGGATATTGTACATGTTGTACTTTTAAGCATGATTAAATTTGTTGATAACAATGAACGCCGGATATGTTTAAAATATAATTAAACGATTTTTATCACTTTGAAAGTGAATATATTATGAACTTAATAGAGCGGGGTCGTCATTTGCCGAACGATGTCTATTTCCGAACAATATATAAGAGGCGTTTATAAAGTACTGTTGTACACATTGTAATGATTTTTAGAATTAGGTGAAAAATGTTATATAAATTCTGCTATACAATGTATTTGAAAAAAAACCTAAACGTTTCGTTGTTCTTTTATGCCATTTAATTATGTTGCGCCAAAATAAATTGTACGTATATCTAACAAGATTGATAACTCATTTCACGAGTGAGTGGTTTCAAAAACACCACGAAATTACCTCCCCCTTTGTCAATAAAAGATTTAACAATAATGTTATCTTTTGATGTATTATTTTGTAAGGTTCGAATTTTATCAATAGCCCCAGTAACTGATCACACAAAAATAAACAAACTGCTTCTGAAGCCGAGCGTGAAATAAAACAGTTAATCATTAAGGTAAACCATGAGTTATTCATTAGTAGCAATTAACATACTGTAATTGTTAAATGGACTCGTCCAAAATTGAATTACGAATTAACTGTCCATTGTATTTTCAGGCATTTCAGCATTTAATTACTAGCATTGGTGAACCTTAAGTCTAGACGGTGCTAGGGGGCGTGGACGGTAACTTGCATTTTCCAGTACCGTCCATGAACAGGCTCAATTAAAACAAGCCTGCAACATTTTCAATTTTGTCAGTTTTGTTTCTATTCTCTATTATGTACAGACGGCCCAGGTACTGTATTTGTGGCATCATAAGTTTGTTAAAACCCCTGCTGGTCACCAAGATGTGCAGGCCAATTCAAAGTGGCTGACTGACCTTATCCGGGGATAAACTATACAGTTAACAAACACGAGTATTTCGTGTCTCCATATATCATTTTAATAAAATATTTCATATTTCACTGCACCGTGTTACTTTATTAAAGTTAAAGAGAAAAAAGATACACAATTTACAAACTTTTTTTTCATGATTTATCACCCGTGCATTGACATAACTTTAATTTATTTGTAACAATTATTTGTATCATAATTTGTTGGCTCACCGCAAGTAACCAAGCAAAACGCAAATTATTGTCTTCTTAGGAGAATCCTCGTACTTAAAACGACAACGCGTTAAGTGGCGTAAACAGTCATGCGTAAATGTCTTGAAATTAAATTTATCTACAATGAATTTATGGATTTTATGGTAGCAATTAAATAAAAAAAATGATGAAAGATATACTTTATTTTTATAACATCACCATAATTTACAGTCTAATATTTCGATTAATAAAACATAATCGCCATAAAGTGTGTCACAGTACATCCCAACAGACAGGTGCTCGATACAACACGGAATATAAAATGAAAGTACATTTGCAAATGCATTTTTATGCGTGTTGTTTTTTACCACTAGAAACACAAATTAGTCAGAAATGTTCGCGTGTGCTTGCCCACACGCATTCTACACGCTTATCAACGCATTAGATTTTCCGAACACCCAGACTTTTCATACTTAAACACGTTGGATGAACCATTCATTCGGAAATAATTAAGGCGTAAATATATTTGTTTATATTAAAACATTTAAATGTCTTAGTTTTTCTTTAATGATTAAGCACTAAATAACGTGCACAGACAGATGAATGTTACTGTGATGCAACACCGTAAAAACACAGAACGCATCACGTGTTCGTAGCCTTAAGGTAATATGTGTAAAATTGTCTTCATATGATGATTATTCAAAAATATTACAATAAGAAGTAGCGATCTTTTTTTTTGCCAGACAGACAGATATCTTTATTCACTCAAGCACATTTGTACGTACAATATGAGGATTTTCTAATATAATGAGTATAATACATTAGTTTTCCAGCAGTAAACATACATAATTTTGCACAATATAATTTTTATCTTAATTAAAACTGACCCATGACATGTTGTAAAATTATTTATACCGTACGAAGAAGGACGTGCAAATTAATGGTCAATGAAACATCTTTACCTTTGAATCGGTTTTAGACATATAAAAATAGTAAAAGTTACTGTGATTCGATGTGAATACTGCATAAGCTATAAATATGCTAACGTGGCAGCTGGTAGATAAAATGGTTATGAATGGCTTCCAATTCTTTAGACCTGTTATCATACTTATATGTTTAGTATAGAATCCATTCTATCACTTTCCCCCACTCTCCATTTCTTTTGCTGGATAGCCCTGAAGCAATTTACTTTAAAAAATGAATTACTAGATCAAACGTTAAAACAAACATAAAGAAGAATTTGCGTAAAGAAGGCATTTTAAAATTATCATTCGCATTAATTATCTGAGATACAGCTGTACCCATCTTAATGGTGACTTTAGTAATTTGTTACCATTCAAAGATATCTTTTAATGAGCACGAGCATGACATGTCTTTATTGATGGCCGTAAAGGAATGGTGTGGTGGAGCGTTTTAACAGAACTCAAACATAGATTCTCATTTAGATTAATGCGTGTTAAAGTGTTAAAAGTTGTCTCCATGTAACCGGTACAGATAAACGTATTTGTAACTTAATAAATAACTCAACCTTGATTCAAAGTTACCAATTATTATATTCATTTTCTATTTCAATGAAAGCGTGCCGGCTGTTAAAATTGAACTACTAGTATTAAAAGGTCACGTTTCCAAATGCTTTAATACTTATGTCTGGCATAAGCATAAGTTAATGTTGTATGTCAATACAAATTTGTAATAATGCATTAAAAATACCCAAAAAAAATAGATCTGCTGTATTTTATATCAGGCTTCGATTTTCAAAAATAGTAAAATGTCTGAAAAGTGGAGACAAGGCACGCAACTTAACTTGAATATGTCGCATACTCGATTCTTTGATAAGTCAAATTGCTATGCATAATTATAATGATTTTGTCTCTGTTTCCTGTTTTTTTACACTCATTGAACTAAACAAAAGAACGCACATTGTTCAGTCATTTTTTCTTTCTTGCAGCCTGAGCTTATAAAAAGCGCACACTTTTATGTCTTTGAATGGCTGTGTCAAAAGGTCAAAGGAACTTGTTTTGAACACTAGGTCAGTACGAATATTGAGCTTTATCACGATGGCTTCATGGTCAGATCCTAAAACTGTAACATTTTCATTTTCTTGCAGAGCTGGGTGACAAAAATGATTCACATTCCATAAAATGCTGTGAGATTTATAAATAGTAAAGTACAAAACAAGTAAGCGAATTGCACCATACATAAATCTGACAAAACCAGAAGAAATCAACGGAAAAAGTTTTCACAACAACTGTAGAGCGACAATGAAATATGATGATTGGAGTTGAGATAAAAGGGAAAATAAGAAATATGAGATATATTAGATGTAATATTGCGTATTAATGCTCTCGTGAGAAATCATACCATTTTTATCTGAAGGATCTCGCATTAGATTCGCCTTAAGGTCATTATATTTTATTCTTCATTTTATACGCAGTTGGTTAAGGACCTTTTCCTTTTAGAATAAATTGACAAAAACTCTTTTATTACTGGAAACGTTTCTGTGCACGAGTGTTATAATGCTGTTATTGAGGAGAAATAACATTTCAACATGCATTATGATATAAAAAATATAATATTACCGATTGATACGTGATATCGAAATATTTCAAATGATGGAAAGATATCAAAAAAGTTAAATTATCATTTTTTTGGAGGATGGCATAATTTCTCCATTAACACCTTCGTATACACCAATTGTATTCGTACGTTATTAAACGGCACGAGCCTGTGTTCCGCTTAGATTTTGTATCTTACAAGCGAAATGTGTAAAGCCCATTAAGATATTATAATGTTATTGAAGATTGATTTGAATTAAATGCAAAATCTGTGCATGAAAATGTGATACGTGGTGTATCGAAAAAGAATATCGAGATGCTACAGACGCTTGTTAATGAATACAAGCGTCTCTGGAGAAAATTTGAGATTTAAGTTAAGACAATATTCGTACCAAGAACCAACTTTTCGTGAAGACGTTTTAGACGTCAAATGGAGGATAACACAAATTTACCCCGCTTATTAAGAGTTTGAATGGCGCCAATAAGAATCATTTAATTTTCTTATCAAGCTAAGAATATTGCCCCTAGGAAAAAAAACAACTTGGCGAGGAGCCTCCACGAACTCTGTTTCATTGTTTTATTTCATATCTCTCCCAATTGCATGTAATTAAATATCAGAAATATGGTGTGGACATGTGATTGGCGACCTGTATTTAAAAAGGCATACGTTCCACAAGTGATAAACATAATATCAATAGATAAATCAGTAACTAAGAAAATGCACGCTGTACAAGTAGATTCTAAATTTCTTTATAAAATGTTATATAAACCATGTTATATAAATCATGTGATATAAATCATGTAATATAATTAATGTTTTATGAATTATGCTATATAAATCATGTTAGACTTATCATGTTATGATTTATGTTATGAAATCAGGTTAATCGTAATGATAAGTTCTCTTATTTCATAAAGAAAATATAGTGTTTTGGATTGACTTAATATTTAAACTGACGCATAATAACGGTAATAAGATTCTCAAAGCCACGGGATATTATGAAAAATTGATAAGTATATTACTGTTTAACATCTGTGAGTTACAAAAATGTATAGATAACATATTAAGCTACAAATAGGAATATATTCTTATCTTGAACAAGTCTTAATACAACTATCCATTACAGTTTTTTTTTAAAGTCATTTTCAAAACCGTTTCATATGTCCAAATATTCTTTAAAAATATTGTTACATTAAATTTAATAAAAAATCAAATTATTTGAAAAACAGGCCTCAACAATCGCTGAAATTTGGCTATTACACACTTCTCGATATTTTACATCTTAACTTTTCCTAAAAGTTTCTTTCATGTAAAGACATATTGTTTTAGAATGAAAATATAATGAAAAGGTATTAGAACAACTTATCAAAGTACATTTTGAGAAACAAATTTTCCCGATTTACCAGCCATGTATAAACTACACGGTAATTATCAATTGATACACCGTAATAGCTTTACATTAATGTATATAGAAAATGATGGCAATAGAAGTTTTGTTTATAAACATCAAATCATTTTTTAGTGTAATAAACTGATTGCCATTATCATTTACTGCATATTTGTTCCTTTCAGTTCTTTTCCATAACCATCAGATTCGTTATTAGAAAAAAACTGTTCTTGGAAAATGTAAATTTAATCAGAATATTAATTCAATTTGTGCATTATGCAACCACTTTCATGTGTTGCCTTTATTTCCAACTTTCAAAGCCTGAAGATGAGAAATTCTTTGAAATTATTGTTCATCTTACATCTCTAACAATACCGATCAATTATCTTTGAAATCACCAATCAATATCAAAACAAAGGACTGCCAAGGCGGCATCAAGTGACAAAATCGATCTGTCTTTAGTAATCAAGCGTCTATAGTACAATGTTTTAAGATCTGACATTTTACTTAAGTACACCATCGTGTATATTTACACCTGAAGTCTTATTGTTTACACCCTCTTCCATTTCTAACGGTTTCCGTTTTGTCAGGATGCAAGTGTTTGCCTCCGTTCACGCCTGCGCAATGCCGTCACATGCCAGTCACGTGGCGCTATTTAGGGCAAGATGGCAGTTTCCGGTGAAGGAAAGCGGTTCTATGAAAAAAGCGTCGTTTCGTCTTTTTACAGGTGAAACAAATTACTGATAAAGAGAATGTAATATTGACCAAAACTAAATGGCAAGAAAGAATACAAAGCATACTTATATAAGTCAAAATTTGATCGGTTAATTTTATTTCCTGACGATCAACCAATAGTCAAAGTCTAAATGTTTTATAAAAAGTGAGAGGTATTTGGAAAGTAATAAATCGCAGATAAATGAACACATTAGAGCTGTTACCATTAAATAACAAAAAAGATGGTCCTCTAACCATTAAATAACAAAAAATATGGTCATTTCCAGTTGAAACCCATCTTTCAGATAAGATTATCTGACTTTATAGCACGCGATTTTTCATTGCAAATGCGAGAAAGTTTTTTTATTGTCATATGCCAAAGCAGATTTTCTTTCAACAAATTGCTACCTGTGTTCCGATGTTGACAAGTCGCTCCAACAATGGCCCAATATCCGGCCTGATATGTCTTTTACAGTTGAGATTGTATCGATTCAAATCGAAAGTAGAAATAAATTTCCGGTTCTACCGGAAATCCATTGCGCCGCTTGCATTAGACAATGTCACTCCCCAGGTGACAATGTTTAATTAAAGCCCGTATGATGGCCGTGACAAATAGATTTATTCTGCTACAATGGGCATGCAGAAAAGATATACAGGTAGTTCCAACTAAATAATGATAAGAATAGAGGTACTTAACAATTCTGTCTCTTGGATCAACGTATTTGACGGCAATTGAACAAGTAAACAGATATTAACTTTATCACAATGAGAGGGACTAAAACATCATCATTTTCTTAGGCTTAATAAAATTATTTAGGATAGACCTTTTTATTTTGCGTCATATGTAAGACCGGTCGTTCTATCAGTGGTCTAAAAAGGATGCATGTATTAATGTTTTAACAACCGGGGTCTTTCTCCATCAGTTAAGTCATGAATACCAACACCATCCCGAAACATCATTCTTTTCAGAAATAACAGGAATAAATCTTCAATATGATGAAGATTGTTATTTGTCCTTAAATAATCATACATTTTGCTTTGTGATTCTTTTTCAAGTACACACTTGAATTATTGAGTTTTCCATAGAAGATACCCAAGATTTATTATACAATGTAATCACAGATTTAATATCCATCGAAGCATTTTCAAATTAAATATTTCATGAGCTGGAAATCAAATACCGTAATTTGAAAATCTTGATATTTTTATTTTATCTCATAATTGGAAATAAAAAAGCAACAACAAAAAACCTTTACCACCAACAGCAAACGCCTTTCCTTTACTTTCAAGTTAAGATTTAGGGGGTCTATACAGTTGTTCCAGTATGAAACAACCCCGTATATTTTATGTTGCTGTAAATAAAACGAACACCCCGGCGAAAAACAAAACTAAAACCTCCCCTAGAACATTAAATTTGTAACATTACAGATCTGTTCAGCTAACATTTTATCTCACAATCTTAGCTGAATGTCAGGTGACGCTAAAAAGAAAAGTGATACAGTTTTTTTGTTAACCTACATTTCTAATTTCCTTAGACACATTTAGTATCATCAAACCTTTAATGCAGAGAAGATTGCTTTTAAATGTGGAAGAAAACAATTATACGTATTAAGTTCCTCCTTTATGGTGAAAATCCATTTGTGATGTTTGTTCGGAACGTCTCGGTTCGTAACTTACGATGCTGATTTCTACGATAAGCTCAAATTTCTTCTTTGAAATACAGTTAATATGCAAAACATTATACTGTATCTTTCTTGTCATCTAAATTCTTGCAATTATCGTGTGTTTACTTTTTCTGCGTCCAAGGCGTCAGTTTTCTTGGAAACTGTCTTTATCGATAGGGAGTTTTCAGGGAAAGTTCTATATAATAGGGCTCATAGACAAAGAACGAGTTTGGCATGTTACTACATGTTTATTAATAGAGAACCTATTGTAAAGTATACAATTTAAAACAGATACGTAAGACATACAACAGAAAGACGATCATAAGTCTGAATTTATTGCCCTGACGTAATACAGTTAGGAGAAAGACGAACCTAAGACTGAACTGATTGCCCTGACGTAAGACATATAAGAGAAAGACGATCCTAGGACTTAACTGATTGCCCTGACGTAAGGTTATGAGAGAAAACGATCCTAGGACTAAACTGATTGCCCTGACGTAAGGTATATGAGAGAAAACAATCCTAGGACTAAACTGATTGCCCTGACGTAAGGTTATGAGAGAAAACGATCCTAGGACTAAACTGATTGCCCTGACGTAAGGTATATGAGAGAAAACGATCCTAGGACTAAACTGATTGCCCTGACGTAAGACATATAAGAGAAAGACGATCCTAGGACTAAACTGATTGCCCTGACGTAAGACATATAAGAGAGAGACGATCCTAGGACTAAACTGATTGCCCTGACGCAATGCATATGAGAGAAAGACGATCCTAAGACTGAATTGATTGCCCTGACGTAAGGTATATGAGAGAAAACGATCCTAGGACTAAACTGATTGCCCTGACGTAAGACATATAAGAGAGAGACGATCCTAGGACTAAACTGATTGCCCTGAAGTAAGACATATAAGAGAAAGGCGATCCTAGGACTAAACTGATTGCCCTGACGTAAGACATATGAGAGAAAGACGATCCTAGGACTAAACTGATTGCCCTGACGTGAGACGTATGAGAGAAAGACGATCCTAAGACTGAATTGATTGCCCCGACGTGACACATATGAGAGAAAGACGGAATCAGAGGAGGGCCTCCGATAATGTTGTGTTTACTTTTGGCCAAACCCTTTTTTATATTTACATTAATGAATTTATGTATAATTGTGAAAATGTATCTATGTATATACAATAAAATATGTTTAAACTAGAGAAAGACGATCCTAATACTGAACTGTTTGCCCTAAAGTAAGACATATAAGAGAAACACGATTCTAAGACTGAATTGATTGCCCTAAAGTAAAAGATATGAGAGAAAGACGATCCTAAGACTTAATTTATTGCCTTTTAGTAAGACACATAAGAGAAAGACGATCCTAAGATTGAACTGATTGACCTAACGTAAGACATATAAGAGAAAGACAATCCTAAGACTAATCATTATCCCCCAATACTCAACATACCTAGAACAATATCCTCCAATATTCAACATACCTAGAACAGTATCCTCCAATACTCAACATATTTAGTACAGTATCCTCCAATACTCAACATATTTAGTACAGTATCCTCCAATTCTCAAAATACCTAATACAGTATCTACCATTACCCAACATACTTAGTACAATATCCTACAATACTCAGTATATTTAGTACAGTATCCTCGAATACTCAACATACCTAGTCCTCCAATACTCAACATACCTAGTACAGTATCCTCCAATACTCAACATGCCTAGTACAGTATCCTCCAATACTCAACATACCTAGTACAGTATCCTCCAATATTCAATCCAATACTCAACATACCTAGTACAGTATCCTCCAATACCCAACATACCTAGTACAGTATCCTCCAATACTCAACATATTTAGTACAGTATCCTCCAATACCCAACATACCTAGTACAGTATCCTCCAATACTCAACATACCTAGTACAGTATCCTCCAATACTCAACATACCTAGTACAGTATCCTCCAATACTCAACATACCTAGTACAGTATCCTCCAATACTCAACATACCTAGTACAGTATCCTCCAATACTCAACATACCTAGTACAGTATCCTCCAATACTCAACATATTTAGTACAGTATCCTCCAATACTCACCATACCTAGTACAGTATCCTCCAATACCCAACATACCTAGTACAGTATCCTCCAATACTCAACATACCTAGTACAGTATCCTCCATATACCATCAACATATTTAAGTCAACATACCAGTACATTATCCTCCAATATCATACCATACCAGTACAGTATCCTACCCAATACCTACAACAATACCTAGTACAGTATCCTCCAATACTCAACATACCTAGTACAGTATCCTCCAATACTCAACATACCTAGTACAGTATCCTCCATTTCTCAACACACTTAGTACAGTATCCTCCAATACTCAACTTACCTAGTACAGTATCCTCCAATACTCAACATACCTAGTACAGTATCCTCCATTACTCAACATACCTAATACAGTATCCTCTTATACTCAACATACCTAGTACAGTCTCCTGTAATACTCAACATACCTAGTACAGTATCCTCCAATACTCAACATACCTAGTACAGTATCCTCCAATACTCAACATACTAGTACATTATCCTCCAATACTCAACATACTAGTACAGTATCCTCCAATACTCAACAACTTAGTACAGTATCCTCCAATACTCAACATACCTAGTACAGTTATCCTCCAATACTCAACATATTAGTACAGTATATCCTCCAATACTCAACATACCTAGTACAGTATCCTCCAATACTCAACATACCTAATACAGTATCCTCTTATACTCAACATACCTAGTACAGTCTCCTGTAATACTCAACATCCCTAGTACATCCTCCAGTACTCAACATATCTAAAACCGTATCCTCTAATACCCAACATACCTAGTACTTTATCCGCAATCTAGTTCAAATTCTCCAAAAACAATTACACTTCTTCCGATATCAAACATACCAAGTATGGTATCCTTCGTTATTCAATATACTTAGTACAGTATCCTCTGACATCATACATACCTACTTCTGTATCATATGTTGTCCAATATATTAAGCACAGTGTCCTCCGATATCGAACTCCCATATATTTGTCAGATACCCAAAACACCCCTTTTTATTATTTTTCGAAACCAACATATCAAAAGTCATTTTCCCCCGATATAAAAACACCCCAAAGTTGTTATTATTTGATACCCAACCACCTTTTATATATAATTATTCGTACCAAAATACATAGCCCATGTCCTCCGGTATCCCATTCTAGTAAGTGTCCTCCGTAAAAAAAATTAATGGTTTCCTTTATATCCGACCCCTTTTACATAATTCTAGCTCCCAAAAAATATAATGCCTTCCATATCCAACACCACCCAGTTCCCCCATACTAATTAGTGGTTTCATATTTTTGTACTGTTCCGAATTAGCTTTCATAACAAAACATTTGCTTTCTCCTTGTTTTTATTATTAATTGCTTGATTCATAAAATATGATCACGTGAGCGTTAGTTGCATGAATTTTACCGTGATATCCCAAAATAAAAACACGAAAACAAAAAAGGAGATTTTTTTTCAAAAGTCGACATTTCATAGACAGGTGAGGGTTGTAATGAATGAGTTGTAAGTCATGTTTTTTTTCAGCTGTTTCGTTTTTTTCCAACAAAATTTTATCAAAAACCTTTGTTTTACGTTTCAAGACAGAATTAAAAAACATTTTAAAATTGGGTCACGATTTTTTTTCATCAATGTTTTTTTCCCAGATGTCATTTTATTATCAGCTTTGGTATGTCAAGTATATCAAGGTAATAGAAGACTATCATATCAGTTCATCAACAAATATCTTATTAAATTAATTGATTAATTTTATTTCTTACCAATCCACGTGCCATTTTTTTCAAGTCAATGCGCATGCGTGGTGCTAAAGAAGATCTGTATTCATTTTCAACAATATCACAGCAGCTTAAGTCTTCGGTTGTACAAGTTTTTGATATTATTATCTTTTTTTAGTAATTTGAGTGACTTATTTGTACATTTATAATTCACAATAACTTTACAATATTGATGTCAACATATTTAAGTCATTTATATCGTGTCAGTATTTATTAAACTTCATAACAAAGATTACGAACATTTAAATTTTAATCAATGACAATGTGTTATTGTTAAATTCCATAACAAGTCATTGAGATACCGTTGTTCGTATATTTACTGAAACATCTGTGCATTAAGCATGAAATCCTAACCAAAGCTGCAGACAGAAAATCAAGTAATTCAGGTTAAAATATGTGGTTTATAACACCCAGAAACTTATTAAAATGATTGTGTATAGTTCAGCAATAACACCACGACAGATACATTTAATCCGACCGTAAATAGACATATGCGTAACAGGAGATCAGGACAGACAGGTGCGCGGGATATACGGTGTTTGGTAACTCCATTTTCCGCTTTTAATTTCCACATTGATAATTTACGATATGAGAAAGAAAATTTGATATAATTAAATAAACCGAAATGCATTAGCAATATTTGCAAAAAAAATGTTACTTCAGCTATTATCCGACATTGCTCAGCTGTCATTTATGAGGTAATTTTCTCAATTTTTACAAGACGGACGGATATGAATATCCTATAATGAAATCTTACAAAAAAAAAACTTTACTGATTACGTGATTATAGTGCGTGTTTTAATTAATCGAATTGAGAAGGAGTCTTTTTTGCATTATTTTGATATCAAACATATTTTGTCGTTTTATCTGATTTTAGGGAGCTGCAAAACATGTCTTTAAGGGAACAAAGAATATTAAAAAAATGAAAAAAGCACAACTTGCAACTGATGAGAAATACGCTATCTATTGAATTAGAGTGATTTGTAATAATGTGTCTTTCTACGGCATTGGTTATCGCCAGTTTTCATCTTTAAGTCACCGAGAATTATATAAAATCACATTGCTTTTTAAGTGGAGTAATAACCTGCAGTTGTGTGAAACAAGATGGATGGTTATACAAAATACCCCCTAAAACAACAACAAGAAAACAACAATACAAAAACAGCAGCAACAACAACAACAACAACAACAAAACAACAACAAAAGAAACACACACACACACCAGTCACAAAAGCAAAAAGAAGCAAAAAAAAAAAAACAAAAAAAAAAAAAAACCTCCAAAAACAAAATGAAAAGTGTTATGATTTGTAGCAAAACATCCATTTTTATTATACGTTCCCAATAGCATTATATCTTTATTAGCTCAATGTTATTTTTATATAAACTTTTTTTGTAGATTATCGGTTAAATACCGTTTTTATACCACTAGATAATCATCGAATGTGACACGTTTTTGTTTGTTTGTTTTTTTTTCTTTCCTTTATACAAAAATCTAAAAAAACAGCAAGCATCACAACAACAACATCATTAACAATGGCGACATTAACAACGGCGACGATTTCGGTTTATTAGTCGCCGGTAGAAACCGGCGACTATATTTGTAACAGTTTAATATTATACCTATGGTAGGAGAAGCCCTTAAAATCTGAAAATAAAAGCATATCAATTATTGAACAATTAAAGACCACAATTATTTTCAGTAATCTCAAAAATTCAAACATATGATAACTTTGCTCAATGAAATGAAATATACACATATTGACATCTTAAAAAGCAACATTACAATTTTCATAAAATGAATCAATAATGTATCCCTAAGGATCAGTCATTGAATTTAGGGATACTTTTTCTTTTTTATATGAGTCAAGCGTTGCTATTTTATGATATATAAATCATGAATGATATATGAAATGACACTTTTAAATTATTTGGTTGTATATATTTTATGAGACCTATTATATTTCTTTATTTTATCTAATTATAAACAAATGCTCCCTGTTCTTTTGTAAGAATCACGTGACTACACGTTGTATGTTATCGTTATAAACTGATAAATACTATTAATAGATTCCAGATAAGACTTGTTAATGGTTGGCTAAAGGTATGGCGGATGCAAATCATTGTAATTTTGCATAATTAATTACAAAGTTATTTTTCATTAATCAGTTTCATAGTTTATATCATTAGAAAAACCTGTATACTCATATTTTACACATAAAAAATATATTTTCAAAACCTTTTACTTTTTTCTTGGTAGTTTCTGTCAAACTTTTGACAAGAACGTACTTTTGTTAAGTCAAAAAATAATTTTATGCTTAAGAGGCACATTATTGAAACATATAATGGTAATCGTTGATTTCGTTATATTCCGTCGGTTTCCGTCGCGCAGGTTTCCAATACGGTATGACGGTAGGGGTCCGGAATTTTATTAGATACATAGAAAAAAAATATAATAAACTATCTTTGTGTTGATAGTTTATATAGCACTGAAATGCAATTATAAGTTAATTATATCGTATGTAACGATGGGAATTTCAACTAAATTAGATCTATATATTTTTTCGATAGCGCATAATGTAGATGGACAACACTTTTTAGAATTGCACTGTTTCATGCAATAATAAAAACATATATATATTCATAGTCACTTTGCAAATATTCGATGATCGGTAATTATTTGTCGGTAATTATCGGATTCTGAACTAGTAACCCATACGGATTTCAATGTATGGTGTATGAAGTAGAATTACAAGTAGAATTATGCCCTACAAGCCTCGGTGGCAAACATTATTTTAACATATTGTTCCTCTTTTCTTTACACTTGCACCATTAAACTGATATTTTCATATGATCTTTATGATAGCAATCATATTCTTATCCGGCGACTTGATGCTTTAGCATCAAAATCTCTACTTGTCTTTAAATGTTCCCAAAAATGATTAATGGTTGTGTCCAGATTGAAACATGGACAAGTTTATTAAAGGTATTAGTGTGATAAAGGAATTTTTTATTTCAACAATTTTCTACCATATAAATAGTGTCAATGCCCGATTATGCACACATTTACCAACTAAAATACATTTACCAAATAAGGCATTGTGCACGTGTCTTGAATATTTTATTAGTACTTTAACACATTTACCAGACCTAGATAATCAATTACGTTTTTCTAAACTTGCCAGTGCAAAGCTTTTAGAGGATTAAAGAAACACGAGCGTTTGATCAAATGCGCCGCGGCACGACAAAATCAACATAATGGGTTTGCGACTAGCATGGATCCAGACCAGCCTGCGCATCCGCACAGTCTGATCAGGATCCATGCTGTTCGCTTAACAACCCTATAACAAGTAGAGAAACTGATAGCGAACAGCATGGATCCTGATCAGACTGCGCGGATGCGCATGCTGGTCTGGATCCATGCTGGTCGCAAACACTCTATGTTGGTTTTGTCGTGACGCGGCTCAAATCTTTAACATTGTAACCAACTTGCACTGCAAATCTTTGAAATAGTATAAAATCTATAAATAATCTATAATTTAATTAGGTAAACCGTCTCTTGTGGAATTCAAGAAAAAGAAACTAGAAAATTTAATTTTCTTAGAAGAAATTTAAACTGTCTATGAAGGTATTGAATTATACTTCATGTAAACGATAGCAGTTCTAAAGACAACTTTAATAAGAAGAACTATTTCTTTCATGATGATTGTGGTATATTCATTTCTCATTTATACTCCCGGGAGTTTAAAACGCATAGAAACAATAAGGTTTAATTTCTTGTTATTTGTACTTAATCTGGTTCCCAGCAGTTTAAAAAAGAAATATTGTCTTATTTGATTTATACAAATTAATAAGAATTCTTTGATGAAAATCAAAATTTCTCTAACTTTAGACTTATAAAGATGTATGAGAAGTCCGCGTGGAATTAAAATTATTAACTTAGAAATTAATGTTCGTGGTATCAGTTAATGAAAATTATAAAGAGGCGGAATGGATGTGGTTTCAAAAGCCTTATGTGCCAATAAGTAGACATTTATATCTCCAAGTTTAATTACGTTTTTTATAATGTTTACGCTCGGAAAACATAACTCAACACTTGCTTCTAGTATAAAACTCTTGATTATTCTTTAAATGATGATTGAGACAATTTCATTTAGATATTAATTTGTAAGAAAATTATAGAATGAATCATTTATTTCTAATCATAATATAGATTTTTTCAGATTGTGGTGACTTTTAGAACATGATATGCATCACCTTTTTTAATCATTATTATGCGGTAGTATGTGGGTGTAGTAATTTTTTTTTATTTGGGTTTTACGTCACACCGACACAGTATAGGTCTTATCGCGACGTTCAAGCTTTACAGGTGGAGGAAGACCTCAGGTGCCTTTCCGTGCATTATTTCAGGCACGAACGGGCACCTGAGTAGAACCACCGACGTTCCGTAAGCTAGCTGGATAGCTTCCTCACATGAAAGAATCCAAAGTTCCTGTCGGGATTCGAACCCACAGCGGTTAGGGGGGTGTAGTAAATAAAGGTAAGTTAAATGAAACGTCGGTGGTCTGTTCGTGTCTGAATGGGCACGGAGGAGCACCCGAGGCCTTCATCCACCAGTAAAGATGGAAAGTCGTCATATGACCTTCACATTGTTGTTGTGTGGTGCGACATAAAACCTAAACAAAAACCAACAGTTAATAAACAAGTCACGCAGTTACAAGTTACACAGTTATGTTATAGCAGTTTGTTATTCATTATTGTTTTGTAAAAAAAATGTAGACAAACGTAAGTTTCATGCTCATACATTTAATTTATACATTTTTATATTAAAACTGAAACTGTTCTATTTAATTAAACGCCTATTTCTATATACATATTCAATGGCGTTGTACAAAAGGATAATAAAAGTATGTACATATAGATAAAAAAAACAACACATATGCATGGCAAATGAACTACAAAAAAATATGTTAAAGATATCAGCCGTGTAAAATATAAAGTATTAAAAACTTTAAAAAAAGAAGGAATAGTTATAAAAAATAACAATAAAAAATAATTTAAAAGAAAATAAAAATGAATGGTTATTTCAGTAAAATTTCAAACACATTTCCACATCTCTATCAGTTTACAGCCCAATCACAATCTTAAAACAATGCGTAAAAATCTCTAAAATAGTAGGTTTTGACATTTTTCTTGAACATGTCCAAAGTCGAAGACTGTCTTATATACAGAGGCAATTTATTCCAGAGAGTTGGACCAACGGTACTAAAACTTCTGTCTTTAAATATTTTCCTTTTGTTAAAGGGGACAGCCAAACAATAATCCATATTATCAACAGATCTGAGATTTGGTCTTTTCATGACAGGTTTGTGTAATAGATAAACCGGAGCTTTGCCCATAAAACAGTTATACATTATACATAGTATTTTAAAATTAATTCTAGCTTTAATTGGTAACCAATGCAGTTCAAACAAAGAGTCTTTGGAACTATCATATTTTCCGCGTTGCAAAACAAGTTTTAGCACATATTCTGGATACGCTGTAATTTCTGTAACACACTTTCTGAAATGCCAAACAATATAGCATTGCAATAATCCAAATGTGAGATAACAAGCGACAATACTAGGATTTTTGTGGCGTCCTGAGTCAGATATTTGCGAATGCTCTTTATTCTCAAATAATTTAACATAGCAGTTCTACACTTGGTCTTAACATGTGTTGAGAATCTTAGGCCCTCGTCTAAGTAGGCACCTAAGTATCTTATGACACTGACATTTTGAATTTTATCACCGGCGATATCAATTTCTTTAATTGAACATTTACCAAGTTGGGCTTTACTACCAAACATAATGAATTCTGTCTTAGTGGTGTTCATTTTGAGTTTATTGGCATTCATCCAGTCATTGATGATTACAGCACTGTCTTCAAGTTGCTTTATAGCGTTAAGTTCATTGGTCACTGAAGTTGGTCGAAAGCGTTGACTAGCAATGTGGTCATCAGCAAAGCCGTACACAGATATGGATGGTGGTATCACATCAAATAGGGTTCCTGCATATGTGAGATAGAGCCACGGACCAAGACAGCTCCCCTGAGGTACACTGCATTCCAGCAATCGTGGAGTCGATTCAGTAGAATTAACACTGACTGATTGCTCCTTCTGCATGAACATGGTATTTATAACTAACAGATTATATTCAAAAATGATATTATTATTCATTTTGAAGCTTTTGAAATACTAAAAAATACACTTTGACTTAATAAATTGTATTTACACATAATGCTTATATAATATAACAATGCTTATCTAAGCCTTGTTTTTGTTGATTTTGTCAATAAACTTGTTGACCATTTCGTAAACGTGTAAATGAACTTTTATAATCTGATTAAAGTTAACATATTCTTATGTTTTACAATATATAGCGTTATGTAGGAGCTGCCTTTAATCAGAGTTTAGTGATTGATTGATTGATTGATTGATTGATTGATTGATTGATTGATTGATCATCATCATCACCACCACCACCATTATTATTATTATTATTATATTATTATTATTATTATTATTATTATTATTATTATTTAATTTCTTTCAGCCCATGACGAGTAGTCGTTATTATTGTGATAGCAGCTATATGTCCCGTGATGACAACCGGATGTTTTTAATGTCCATGGCAAAAGTGATACATGTTCTAATAATTTTGTTGACCATTTCAAGGAAACCGCTCAAAATTCTTAAGATCTCTTTTCCAAAGAGAGTCTGTTACTTAATTCTTGATTATTGAACAAAAGCTCATTTTTCTTCATGAAACAATCTAAATGTCAGCCCCTTATGATAAAGAAACTTTTAAAATGTCAGTCGAAACGTTGATAATAATAATCATTAGTGATTCGATCCCTTCACTTCGTCATCGTGTTAAGATATGCAGATTTCAATTTATAAAACCTTATGAGTATTATAGGGTATTCGATGTTTTGTCCACGCTCCTTTAATTGGAAGAATAAGACCCCAATTCTATGACATTTAAAGTAATCTGATTCGGTATCCATTGAGAATTGTCGACATTATCTTTTCTAGACATAATGCATATTATTTTGCTCTTCTTTACGATGTAACGGTGAAATGTCTGCCACGCTATTTACATCTTTTATTTTCAGCAAATATGTCCTGAAAAAAAAATATTGGTAAGTGGTAAATTTATCAGAATCCATTGTTCTCGAATAGTTTGTAATGCTTCTTAAAGAATACAAATGAATTTTTATTATTCTTTTGTTTGATATTGATCTGCATTTAAGCTATACATATATTCATATAAATTCAGGTCGCATCGTCTTTTTTCCTAAAGAATATATTGAATAACGTTTAAGTGAAAACGAGTTTTTAGTTCCATTTAAGCCATACCTATGAGTAGAACACATCACACATTAAAATTTTTCAGATTATCATCAAAATCCATCAAATTATACAAATACAATAAGTATAAATAATTAAATAGCATATAAAGAATGCTTTATGGTGCTTAAAAATGTTCTAATTAATTAAGGTAGGGGAACTTAGTCGACGAGTTTTGACTTCAAACCAATTGCTTTTAAGAGGACACGTTAGATCTTTCCCCACCAGTACAGCTGGAAGTCGCTATGTGTTATCTTTAAAGAAGTTAAGACTTAACCCCCCCCCCCCCCAAAAAAAAAAAAAAAAAAAGATTTAGTTACAGTTTTTTTTTTTATCAGAAAATGGTATGAAACTTTTTGTATTTTTGTATTGCTTAAAATATTCAAATAAAGCACATCCTTTTAACATATATTTCATACTAACACATCACATTTAATTTATGGACGTTGGCGATGACGAAGCTTGTGTTTTACTTTAACAGATAATTATACAAGTTCATTTCAAACAAATATCGAATACGAATATTGTATGCTGTTTGGAAACTGTCACGTGATTGGATATTTAAGAAGTAATCATCCTCTAGTATTAGTATCAGCGAATCACGGCCATTTTATGGGGTTTCTTGAGATCTTAAGACGCTGTAACGAGCCGCTTCTATTGGTTTTCTTCTCCACTTTCTAATTTGCCTGGCCATACCATCGACTTATAAAAGAAGAAGAGTGTGGTATTCAGCAAATCATGTCCGTTATTCCCCTATATATTGTTAGTTATAAAGATCTTTTAACATGCCCGGGTTTAGATATAAATTTATACACATTAATACTGACATAGCCGTATACTAGAGTAATCTGTGAACAAATCTTTATAATACAACATACAACACAATATTTTTGTATAAGGAAAAATGAAAATGACTCCAAAATTTTTACAGCAGCCGAGCATTATGATTATATACGATCATCCAATGCAAATCTACGTTAGAAACACATTAAATAGCTCAATATTCTAAATACTAGTATCATATCATAGGCTTTGAGTAGAAATCTTAAATTGTAAAAAAAAAACCATAATAAATAATAACATTAAATAATATATATATATTTTTTTGTATTTAACGTTTTTTATTGACTATGCGTATTCAAATACATCGCAAGTTAGTTGTCAAATTATGACGATTTTATTACAATATATACAGTGTAATACTTTTGCGGGTATTGAATTACTGATAAGCTTCCATACATCATATGCAGTATACATTTATTTCATCATTTTCATGCAAATAACTATATTATCCAGCAATGTAAAAAAATAATATGAACTCTTCTAACAAGAATGTTGGATTTATTTTTCTTTTATCTAGTCCATGGTAAATGTTTGGATTTTTCTTTGATGACTAGTGGCCTATATTTTGACGAATAAATCGGCCCGTATAACTAGCGGTAATTGTATCAGTAAAAATGGCAAAAGAACGTAAATCTTCCAATTTCCTGCGTTAATAATCATGTGTACATAGTGTAAGCTTTCTTTCCCTGGCTTTTGTTTTTTGTGTTGTAATAGCCAGGGAGGCTGATTTCCTTTAAAGATACAGTGAGAGTAGTAAAATTCAATACACTGGTCCTTTTGATGTGGAAATGAATAACTTCGCTTTCCATTTTCTTAAGTAAACACTTTCAGAAATACAATTATTAATGTATAAAGAAAGAACAGCGCTTGTCAGAAATTTCAATGCATGAATGCTATTGAATAAGGGAAACCGAGTCTCCCTAATGCATCTTGGTTTGTTTTGTCTCCCAGCTTTCTATATATTGTTAAAAGATTTATTCCAATTGTTCAACAAATCGAAGAGGCATTGTACCTGAGTTTTAGTTAATTTTACATTCTTTTGTTAGAAGAAAGACTATTATCTTCTCTGGCAAGAACACTTCTTTGTCTCTTTATAGATTCATCTAAAGCAGTTTATCTCTATAATTGATCTGCGGTGTTAGTTTCCAGTGAGCCCGTGTTAACAAGATTACTAACAACGTCAAAAGAATAGAATTAAAAACAATTTCCAGTGAATCTCTATGGTTTTAAATAATCTCCGATGTAATCTACAAGCGTGTAATTTCACTATGATTTACTGATGTGTTATAATTTACTGGCAGCACGGGGGATCATCTATTCAAATATGATTAAGTTCAATATTTTCTAAATTGCATTTTCTGTAACGTTTTGTCGTTGTTTTTATAAATGTATTTGTGGGTGATATTAAAGAAAAATAGACAATTACTAACCATTTGTTAAAGTGAAAATAAGCGAAAAATGCTAAAACCTGTTTGCTAATTTAAATAACTTTTCTTAATTTAATTCTCTTTGATACCAGAATAAAAGAAACGTTTTAAACGAGCAATATTCGCATTTCTGACACAAAAAAATCTTCAATAGGAATAGACGATGATTGCTCGAAAACTTGATTTAAAAACATTTTTTTGTGAGTATAAAATCATTTTATTACTAAATTCATTACAGATGTATTATCTTCTAAACTTGTTAATAGTAAATAAGACCCAAGTTTAAAAAAAGTATCAAAACCTCTTTAAAATTTAAGGAGCTCCAAGGATGACACATAAAAATTTAAATTGTTGCAGAAATCAACTGGGGTGCTTAGAACTTGAAAAAATGTAAACGATTATAAGAAAATATACTCAGAATTAAATTGAAAAATCGATGTTTTTGTGCTTTCCATATCCGATTTGAGTTAACAACGTTTAAATGCTTTTAGTTTTTGGATCATTTTGAACAATAAAAATGATTATTATGGTTAAAAGGATTGCGCGAATGATCTGAAATTTTGCACGTTCAGACCCACACCAAATGGTATACAGATCTATATGGCGTCAATTAAATACATGACTTATTTTCTCTGAAAAAACAAAAATATTTAAGTAAGAGTTTCGCGTCTGTATAAGCAGCAGGCGTACATGCAACAAGTAGCTAGATCAATATCAGAAAATTAATACAAATGCTTTTGTTGAATTAAGACATAGTGTTCTATTCAGGCATGTTGTTCATTTTGTAATAGAAATGAATTGTATAACAAAGGACACCGTCTAATGACAGTAATCATGCATATCTAAGGCTTCTGTGATGCTAAATACGCCATGCAGCGTTCCTTGATCAAATAAAGTGACTTGAAGTACTTGTTTAGATGTTTGATATATGAACGGGCTGTAAAATATTTAGTTTACAGTTATACTAGATATTTTTTGCAACATTTAGCTCCCTTGGAAAAAGTGGCGGTCAGTATTCCATACATATAAAAGACAAAATATGAAATATAGTTAACAGATGACGTTGAAAAATTGTCAAATTCTTTTACATGTGTAAAAATATTATAATGGCATCAATATAAAAAAAGGTTTTATCAATTTACATGGATATGATAGAATTGCGAGTTAGATTTTATTTGATATATTTGGAATGACCCTCAACATGGCGACCAGGATTCGAAGTGTATCCGAGGATGATCACTAGGGAAAGTCATAAGCAAATTAGACTCGGAATCGTTTACGTGTGTTTTTTTGATGGGTTTTTAATGTGTTTTCTTTTTAATTTCTTCTTATTCAAGAAAGTCAAGAAAATATGGTAATGAGGTTCCCTTTCCATATATTTAGGTCACAAATCTCTCCATATTAAAAACATAGTCATATATGCAACCGATACAAAAAAAATGAAGGCAGTTCAAACATTGTACAATAGTATGTTGTTTCTGTATACATGTTTATGTCGTGTATTATATACAATCAGTATACTGGTAATTACACTACACAGAATAAACAAATAGCTTAAAACAATGCGTTTTTGTGCCCATTTTTTGATAAGACTATTTTTTTTAAATGTTCATACAATCACAGGCACGAGTATCGGACCTGGGAAGAAAAAATATGACCAGATTGATAAGAAAAACCTGTGTTCATCTTAAAAGTGTCAAAAAACAAAAAAAAAATGTAAATAATGACCCCCTTTAAAAATATACTATAAGTTAAGAGAAGGCCGGAAACTCCAGATTCGAGCCTACGAGCAAGGGATTCATTTCCCGGGCCGTTGTGAAAACATTTGGCCAGACAATTAAAATAAACTTTTATCACTATTTCACGTTTATACTAAGCTTCAAAATGAGACCAACCCCAAGTCTCTAGCCCTTCCCGTTCATGAAATATCTATCAGGAAACGAGCGAATTCGTGCTAAAAATTCTTGGTTGACAGAATTGCGGCACAACAATTCGGTACGTAAACATAGACTAATACATGTATGTCAGCTGAGTATGGGTCAAAATCACTTGAATTTACTAAATAATATTACTAAATACATTAAGTTGGACCACTCACAACCGTCAGTAGCATCTGATACACACGAGATTCGAGTTTTAAACATTACACGGTCTTTCAATCGCTTTCTACGCCATTAGGCATCCTTGTGTGAAACGTTGCGGTTTTCGTTGCTATTGGCCAATCAGAAGACTCGTTACAAAATATCGAACAGCTGATTGACAATGGCGTAGAAAGTAATCTAAAGACCGTGGAAAGGTTTGAAATTCGAATTTTACGTGTATCAGATGCTACTGATGGTTGTGAGTGGTCCAACTTAATGTATTTAGTAATATTATTTAGTAAATTCAAGTGATTTTGACCCATACTCAGCTGACATTCATGTATTAGTCTATGTTTACGTACCGAATTGTTGTGCCGCAATTCTGTCTACCAAGGATTTTAATCACGAATTCGCTCGTTTCCTGATAGATATTTCATGAACGGGAAGGGCTAGAGACTTGGGGTTGGTCTCATTTTGAAGCTTAGTATAAACGTGAAATAGTGATAAAAGTTTATTTTAATTGTCTGGCCAAATGTTTTCACAACGGCCCGGGAAATGAATCCCTTGCTCGTAGGCTCGAATCTGGAGTTTCCGGCCTTCTCTTAACTTATAGTATATTTTTAAAGGGGGTCATTATTTACATTTTTTTTTTTGTTTTTTGACACTTTTAAGATGAACACAGGTTTTTCTTATCAATCTGGTCATATTTTTTCTTCCCAGGTCCGATACTCGTGCCTGTGCATACAATCATTAAATAATTCGTTCGTTAGTTA
The DNA here is from genome assembly GCF_026571515.1 of Ruditapes philippinarum. NCBI lineage: Eukaryota > Metazoa > Mollusca > Bivalvia > Venerida > Veneridae > Ruditapes > Ruditapes philippinarum. The sequence goes on from NW_026856137.1 coordinate 362,865, forward strand.
GTCACATATGAAAGAAATTAGTGATAAAGGACACTTTAAATGTCATTGAAAATGTTGTCATAGACAGAATTATCTTGTTTAGAGACTAGTTACAACTTGTCTGAATGAAAATATGAGCAAAATGCCAACGAATATATGCCAAAATTGATCAACACATGTTCATAGAAACCTTGTTTTAAGACACATACTTGCTATAGTATTTGTTTCTATTTAAGTTAGTAATGAAATTCAATGGAAATGTATTGCTATTGTTTATAAAATCATGTATAATTAGTTGATAAGACTTATTTGACTAACTACATGTACTAGTATTACTTCAGCCATTATTCTGTGATCATTAACAATTACTGACTCATCATACGGGTCTTTTGAATTTATTTATCTCCTAATTAACTTAAAAATATTACTGAAAACTGAGGACAGTTTCATAGCTCATTCAAAGTCTACACGAAGAGTGTAAAGAAATATTACACCTAAAGTGAATTGCATCGGTAAAAGCATATTTTATAGTGGTGCTACAGCCCCTGATTGACATGATAAACGAGCAACAGTTTCTTACAAATCATCTAGACATAGGAAACCATAACAATAACCTGTCTTGTTTGAGTTGAAAGTGACACGGACTTGGCATTATGTAGATGTGTAATAGTGTAGATTGTATCTTCATGCACCTAAATCTATCCATCATCACATTGTAGTTCTACTTGTAATGGACACAACTAATCACATTTTTAATGTTTTTATTCTGTAGACATTAAAAGAATCGAAACGAATTGAAAGACCGAAAAGAGAAATATGTCACAGTCCTATCCGCTCTCAGACGAAAGTTGTCACATAAATTGCCTTTAATTTTCTATCTCTCTTCGATGATAAATGCTAACGTGAGGCTATTTTCAAGCAAGTTCTTTTGTTTACGACATCATCTGCAGGAGAACCGCGAGGGATTATGTCACTTTGAATCAATCATTCCCGTATGATTTCTATCTGTTGACTATAGATTGTCCCAGAGCACTGTTTTTCTCTGTCTTAATGTCCGCTTGTTGCGTGCACCGCAATCGTAACTACAGCGCCGCGGGGTAAACACTCGCAGAATCCAATATGGCGCTCGTTGTGCGAGAAATGATTTGAAATAATTATTGTTTCACCTTGTCTTTCACCTATCTTATCAGATTGTTCGAGAGGTAACTTACGGTGTTTAGGGACAATTAAAGAGATTGATCTTCCCCGTTTTAGTACCGTGGCAATCAAAGTTTTACGGCGTAAATTAAGGTAGTGATATTAAATATCCGTGACTGCTTAACTTAAGGTACAGATAACATCTTCTGTCATCAATAACTTGAAATGTTTGTCACACAGGAGCCCTGTAAAATTGTTTGAAATGCATAATTCATTACATAGTAATGCGACTTCTGACAAAATGAGTTTACGTTAGAAGGACACTAAAGTTTGATATTAATAATTATGGTCTCTTTGATTAAACTTTGAGCCTTAGGGGCAAAATGCAAAGAACTGTAATTCAGATTCAGTGTGCATGAAACGCAGATTTTTTTTCTTACTTCAAACGCATGTAATGAGCGCGTGCTGACTGTTTGAAAACAATTTTATTTGATAAAAGTTAGGCAAAAGGCAACTTCTTTCAAGGTATGATTATGATACTGGGAAAGAAACTGGTCGACAGAAAAAAATTATCTCGCGTTTAGTAAATTTTCCTATACATTGCTATGGTTGCTTTATTTATATACAAATATTTCATGAAAAATGCTAGACTGCTAACTTTACGGACTTAAGTTTAAACTACAATATGTAGGTCTATTTTCCACTTAAGTTGGTCTTTAATATGTTTATTTAAATATTTGCAACAGAACTGTGTAGGATTTCTTTTCAAACACTGATTGTCTTTCTTTTTCGTCTTTATTTTCAACAACAACAACAAAAAAAAAGAAGAAAAAACGACAAAAAAACAAACAAGCTAACTAACAAAAAAAAAAAAGAAGAAATAAATGTTTATGCATAATTTAATAAACATCCGTTGCCTAGCAAAATTAATAAAAAAAGGAACGTTAAAATTGTGGATAAAATTTCTTCCCGGACTTTCTTTTTTATGATTAAAAAATGTTTCCAACAAATGGTGTGCATGCCGTCCCGGCTCATAAAACCATAAAACGATTTTCTGGTAATATTTCAAGAAATTCCATATCACATCAATATGACACCAAACTTTTAAGCCCAGACGAGGTGACTCAAACGTGAAACCGACATTTAATACCTTACATGATTTATTAGCTGTTTCGAGTCTGTTGCCAGCCACGGAAAACCTCCAAACATTCTCAGCAACGCACAGCAGGGCTCAATTCTAGGACGTAAATGGTTTTCAGACGCAAATATCATTTTCTTAGCCGGCCTGATCGAATCCCCACGGATACTTCAATTTGATATCGCAGCTATAGTTCTGGCGTCACAGCTTCTCTCATTTACATCAAGTACGGCAAAGTCGCTTAAAAAGCTATCTTCCGAAAAGCGGCATTGTTTTAATGTGGCGAAACGAGATTTTTACGACAATACAGAAATATTCTTGTTGTAAATCAAATTTGATATTATGGCCATTAACGGAAAGTTGCGGGCAATTGGATTCCCTGAGTTTGAAATATGACGCCTTAATCACGCCGACTTTTGTTATTAATTCAACAATCACCGGACACTTAATCTAGACACAGGGTTCATTTGCTGAATCTTCTCAATTGTTTCAGAATCAATTACATAATCATGATGAACACATATATACGTGGACAGTAATAGACAATATAAATGATAATATAATATCAAAGGAAACTTGTTTTCTTATTAAAAGTATACACTGCAGCCACTTCAACAAAATGATTAATCTTATCAGGTTTGTTTCTTTACAGATGTCTGTACAATGTATAATATTTAAGAATTATATTTTCCATCGGTGATATAGATACTGATTTATTAATAATATATACACGTTCTTGCTGCAGATTTGTTGCGAAACTTGTTAAGAAAATATACAATGCTAAAAAAGACAACAATATTCAACTAAATATACGATTATTATTAAAAAAAGTGGTGTTTGCTAAATAAGGTATGAATGATAATTATGTTTAATCATCAGAATAATTCCGATATTTAACAAATTTAATCATCACTCTATAACAGTTCAAATATTCTATAAAGTACCCCCACCATCCCTATATATATATTGCTATTCAGTAATTCATTAGATGGAGGTTTTACAGAAAATTATACTTATAATATTATATGATAATACAACTTCAAATATCTGTGATAATTGACATTACACAAAATAAAATACTCTATTTAGTGTTATATTTAACGTAATTAATTATTTAAGCATATTTCTAATAGTAGTAGATATTATCACATAAATCTGTTAATGTACGCAATTGCTCATCATTGCTGCTATTTTAGTCAAGCGACTAGATATGACGCAAAGAAACCAAGTAATGTAACACACTTTAATGGATTATAAATATATTGATTAATAATAATATAAAGAATTATCAACCTTCTCACATTACATTAAAATCTGCTTCCCTTCATTATGCATACATTTATACAGTAGGAACCATCATACCATAAAGAAATTAAAACTATAGTCTGCTTCATTTGATAAATTAATCATTCAAGTGTTTCCGCCTTTTAAATAACTGACTTTAAAATTTCTTTAAATTCTACCTTTGAAAATAATTAAACATTACGAAAATTTAGGTCAAGTCACCTCTATGTACTAAAATAAATACATGAAAGTTCAAACACTTTTTAATAAAACATATGTTTTCATTTATTAACTTAAGTGTTCATTTCGTAAGCATTTATTAAAGAAGTTGGTCAAGAACTGCGCATCCGTTCGACCAATTTAATTTTGTAAACGCTTATTACTGAACAATAACCGATTTAGTATTTGATTCTTTTTCAGCCGATTTACTAAGGTAAAAGTGATGCGTTACGATTCATTTGAAATATTGTAAACACTAACGTTATCTTAAAGCCACATAATGCCTCAAAAATTAAAATGTTTTCTTACTTTAGATAGGGTAAAAATGAAAATTATAACGTTTAAGAAATGGTTTTTAGAGCATGTTAGATTTTTAGCACGTGATGAAAGAAGCGCTGAGTTAAAATTTTTTTTCATACAAGTAGCAAAATGTAAACAAAAAAGGTTTTTGACTTCTATACAAAATACTAATTCACGGTGACTGTACTAATTGCCAAAACGAATCTGGAGCAAAAGATGTCTCAGATAATTGACCAGCGTGTAACTTTTTGGAAACTATAACAGAACACCAAAAATAAAAATCTCTTGAGATATGAAAATGAAATCATATCTGAGGCATAATGGGCCTTTAAAAGAGATTTTTTACAAGGCAACAATGAGCATTGAGAATGGCCAGACTGTAAAGAATGCCGTGTGTCTATATTAGCGGTATATGCTTGTTATATGTCTGTTCTAAGGGTTTATGAGGTTTGTCTTATAAATGTGCATATTTCTGCATTTGTTGTACTTCTTCAAAGGAATATACTTGCAGTTTTTTCTTTATTCTTAGAGACTAGCCAGTTTAACAGACCTGTCAACCAGTTTGAAAGCAGATTTACATGCATATGTATGTATGTAGTTAATGCTTAATGAGGGCCCTTCCGCCCTTTTGGCACAAAATGCAGCTTTCGCTGTCGAGTACGGACCCCAGACATGTCACCAGTCATGCCCTTAAAGATGTTGATTTGAGCACCAAAGTGGTATAATTTCCTCCATGCAATAAATCACGAGTATTAGCCAAAGATATGAATTTGAGCCAAAAGTAGCCACTGTACGGGCGGTTCACATGAGAACCTAAATGTACATTATAACCTGTCTGTGACAATATGAACGGGTAGCCCTGAAAAGTGCTGTGGGTGCCAGCATAGGCGCTGCCTTTACAAGCCCTCTATTCTTACTAGGGCTCCGCCCCTAGTACACCAATCCTCGTCGGTCTCAGCCTACTTTTGTAGGCCACTCACCGTCGTTCATTAGTCAGGACATCGGGCACTAACTTATGCAACGCTAAGTCGTCCGCCTTTAAACGTTACCCAGAGCTGTAGAAAACATGCGGACTTGCCGCCTTAAACGTAGCATTGGTCCTTCAATCATCTGCCGATGCCCTTTGCCTTCTCAGCGACGTGCACGCTCCGAGGGGAAGTGAGAAGTTTACATGCATACTGCTCGTTAATGACATTTATACGGCAAGACTGTCGGACAGCAGTTGACCAGAAACCTTCAAATATAACAAAACTTAAAAAAAAAAGAGGCTATATAAGTGTACGCGAAGTATTTGAATTTTTAATTGATTCTAACCACAGAAACTTGAAATCCTATTAAAACATTCCAAAGAATTCCTTTAAAATAAAAACATTATACTACGTAGGGGTACGTTTGGGTATATTTGTTAATATCAGTTATTTTTATATAATTTCAAGTTCTTGTGTTTTATCTATCTATTATGATGATAAATTTGGCACTTTTATCTGAAACGCAAATCACTATTGCAATTAACATTTTTATCCGGTCAGCAGGAATTGTTTTTAAAATTAAAATCAATTGAATTAGCTCTACAATTAAAACAGCAATATGGCTGATTCTTGTCAGCGTAGTATTGGAAACAAGAAAAATATTACATACATTCGTATGATTGCATACTACTTTTTGTGAAGACTTTTTATGCTTGCTGCATTAAAGGTGTAATGTAAAATGAACAAATATGTCATGAGATATTTAATATCTTTAAACATTTTCATGGAATGTAATTAATGTATCATCATATTAAAGTTGCATGCCTTCAGATGAGAAAAATGATTTCAAGGAAATCAAAATATGAAAAGAAAATTCACGGTCAATTGACTGCCTTGAAGCATAATCACAGAATAAAATTTCAGGAAATTAAAAACCTTTTTAATACACTAAAGGTAGAAATTTCATTGTAAGTCGTAGTCGCAGATTTGAGATATGATTATTTATTCACATTAAACATCATTATTGGTTATATATTGATAAAAAAAAACCCGAAAGACACAGTTTGTAAATATTTATTACAATAAAATATGAAAAAAAGGTATTTTCCATCCTATGCGACGCGCCAAGGTTAGCTATATTTATAATTCCCGCGCTAAGTCGCGGTCGTGCTTGGGATAATCACTTGATACTGTAAATGGTAGCCATTTTACGATACGAAAATGCCTGGCCCTCCTCGGACAGTTTATCCTGCCGAAAAGATATGAAAAAATACTTGCAATTCAAAGTTTGTTTGCTACATAAAGATTATCGATTTACTCTTTGCAAACTTTTTCTCTGCCTGATTGTAATAATATTGATGTGTTTTCATTGGCTTAAACCATCACGTTATCAATACACATAAAGGTGTGAACTAATTTCGTGTTCATTAAAATCATTCCGTTAATAGACATATAACAATCTTATTTACAAATGAATTGATAAAACAACAACAGAAGCATTTAGGATAATAACAATCATTGGAAAAAAATAAATGCATATAAATTTTAAATTTGTGTATGACAACTCACCCCTAAACAAAACATAATAGACTCAACCAAAACAAGCGTCTGCTTCTTAACCTAACTATGTAGTTGCATGACCATGATTAGAAATAGCAAACCAAATCTAAGAGGTAAACCTATTGTAAAAATAATACTATGACCACAGCAGATTTCGTACAGAAAAATCAGAAATTTTCTAGTGTTTGTAATCTTGTTGCCATGGTACAGGACTTCTGTATTGTTTGTTACATGTTGACCTGGCTCTGTGCTGGTAGAATAGGTACGTAAATATCACCGCAGGCAGTAAGTCAGATTTGCTTAGGGGAAGATTTATCAGCGTTCTCGGTTCAAATCTTTCTATGGACGTTAAATTGTGATGTTCAATACATTTCTTTTGTAGCTAGAAGGCCTTATCGTCTGGTTGTACCTATAATTCTGCCATGGAAGACATTATTTTCAGCTGGAAGGCTTTTGTTTTTTTCTTGGTGTCGTCTGCTCATACCTAATAAAGCCAAATTGAGGACACCTGTATTCTCTATTCACCAGTAAAATTTAAAATACTCCGCCTGATATTGACAGTTGGTTTGATTTATATTGATCAGAAAAAAAAACAACAACAACAAAACAATAGTCAACAGACAAGATAAATAAATAGATATGTAAGATAAAAAATGCATTTATGGATATATTCCATTTGTTACCCGCTTGGTCGATTTACAAACAAATTTATTTTACGAGTTAATTGTGCAACGTGTGGTTACTAGAGAGAAAAAAACTCGAGTGTTGCATGCGGAAATTACATTTGTCATATTCTGACACGTACAAATGGTATCAGTTCTCGTGCATTGTATCTAACACTCTTGTATAACTCAAGTCTCAAAAAACACGAAAACATTGTAATTCCCTCGATGCAGTCTCGTTTTCTGTAACTTAAATATTTTAAAACTAATTGTCGTGCTGAAACATTTAAGTAATTGTATCTCGCATTATTTATGAGAGTTATTGTCTTAAATTACATTTTTACTTCTCAGAATTCAAATACAAAAGTAATATTTCAATTGTGAGAGATTCCAAGGTCCGATAACCGGGTTATAATTACTGCAATAACAGCTGTTTTCATTTTTATTGTTATTTTCTATGGTGTTTTGTATTCATTCTTTTTTGTAATTTAATTTTTTACTTCCATTATTTTTCCTTCACTCAACAAGGTCAACGACTCGTTGCGATGTCGTATTATGAAGTAACTAAAATCTTGTAAAACTATCTCTTAACAAAACTGTGTTAGCCTTAAACGTCAGGGGTCACAATTTCTGGTTGTTCTCAAGTTAAATGCAACACTGTTTTTTTTTTAATACATCTAACAGCTTGTTTTCAAAACAAAGACGGTAAAAATGACATTTAATACCAGTAATGATGGGAAGCAACAAGAAACTGAAAGACAGTGAAAGTCAGTAATACATGTAGTAGAAAAAAGGAAAACAACAACAACAACAACAACACCAATGCCACCACTAACAACATCAACAACAAAACGACAAACATATTGTGCTGTCGGTAACGTAGACAAAGTCTGTTTTCATTCATTGGTATCTCCTTTATTGAGATTTTCCATTTTGCTCCCTGTCGAGACAGTTGTCATTACTTAAGATGTCTTTCTGGATGGTGTTACTTTATTGTCGATAAAAGATTGGAGCCGAACAGCATGGCTCCTGGTAACCTGGGTGACAACTTGTCTTACTTTATTGTATAAATATGTTTCTATAGTTCGTATATATGGTAAAGCGTTTACATGAATGAAGAGATGCTTGTTTTTATGTACAAACAACGCAACATAGACGGGTATACACGGGTCTTACTCAAACACAAGCTTAACACGCCGAATCCATCTATACGGAAACATTAAGTTAGCAGCAATCCATCTTCACAGTAGTTTGTTGTGAGATGACAACGACTTGCTATAGAAGTCAGAAATTATTTACCACTTCCAAACCATGAATATCATGACCAATCTCAGTAATTTAATGAGAGAAGCTAGCTTTTATATTTTCACACTAATGTCCATTCATTCATACGTGGAATAATCAATCTCTGAATTAGCTGACAAGAAGATGCTGTTAGTTAATTTCCATATCTTCAACGGCCAAAGCTATGTTTTACATCAACAATCACTATTGATGACTATCCGACATTGCAAAAGGTGACCAAGAGAAGGCTGGCAATTCAATTTTGATATGCCAACATTGGTTTATATGTGAGGATGGCCTGCGAATTATGTTATACTCGAAATTATAACACTTATCTTTGAATAAATTCATTACATGTATAAAACTCGCCAATTAACGAGATAAAAAGCTGCAATTCAGAATAGAACTGTTACCAGTAACATTTTATACGATGTACATGGAATAATAATCTAGTACAAATAACTCATATGAGAGAGTAGTATATACATGTTTGAATGTCAGCTATCTTGTCCTGTCAGCGACCAACTGTTTGGCATGATGACAGAAAAGACATATATCACTCGTGGAATGTAACATCCAATGACAAAACGATTTATGAATGGAAAATGTCTATATCTGCATATAAGGCAAAAGTAGGTTTCCACATTTAGTAGCGTTCTCTGAGTTTCATCCGATTCCTTAAAACGCTTTCAAACACCACTGTTTCCCAGCGTTACTATCCATAGCGTTACAGTAAAAATTGTAGAAAGTTTTACATATGTTAATTTAATTAACGAAGTGTGTTGTATATAAGATATAAGTATCGTATATATATCATTAAGCACGAGTTATTTCTATCTGTTGTTCTGTTTCGTGATTTATAGGAATGTCTTTCAAAAACTATAGATTGATAGGTTTGCACTGACTATGTACTTTAACAATGCCACATGTAACACTTTAGGAAGTAAGTATTAAATGTTACACTGGAAGAGCCAATGCCTTCCTAACTGTCCTAACTGATTAAAAACAGTTATCTGACTTTTCCTTCGCAATAAGTCACACTTTTTTAAATTCAGAATAAGGATTTAAAGTAGACTTCATGCAAAAGGGTAATTCACCATGCTCACGTGTGATATGACAAATAAACTTATAAAAGTGAATATACATTTCTTGATATTGCCATCGGTCTGTATATTAATTCTGTATATAACATCAGCAATTACTCCCAAATAAGACAAAATCTACGATAAACAAGTTACCTGATGAAATAACATACATGATTAAATGACTTGTATGACAAAACTCTATATAAGATAATATATCTTACATGTATATGACAAAATAACATACAGGAAAATATATGATAAAACATTTTTAATGTATATCATAAAATTTCAGTTATATTAAAATAAAATGTATGATGAAACAGCATGTACAGCATATATGTTTATCTTTTATTGTTCTCAGCTTCAAATTAATATACAAAAATATACATTGTACATTTTATGAAAAAATGTATGACCGATTTTTTATCTTAAAGACCCATTTTGCCTCAGAAATGTTTTTATATTTATTTGTATTTTTTTATTTTTGGTGTACATTTCTAGTACCCAATAAGTTACTCATTGGCCAGTTACCGGTACCGTCTTTTTCAAATGTTGCTTTTTTGGCAATAAGTACGGTTTTAGTGAATTAGTATTATGTATGGGTGTCAAAATACTACTTTGTTTACATATGATACTTTTATGACAAATTATTTCAAATTTATCTCTACTTTTTCAGGTAACAAGTATCTAACATTTCTCTAAAACCATAATTTAAACACGTAAAAATAATGTGTTCCCTTCCTAAAGAAGTAAAAATTTATTTGTTTCTGGGGCATAATGTACCTTTAAGATTTTGCTATATACATGCATATGTGTATAAACTGACAAAAATCTCATTCTTTTCAAGGCAAAATTGCCGAAATAGGGAAATAGGAAAAAGTGATAATCTATGAAAACATTTTTTTCTTTTAAATTGATACATTTTGAGAAAATATGAAATCTACTTTACACTTAACGACAATAGCCAATTCTGACCTATAAATTTTAACTGATTATTTGCGTTTTAGATCACTATATATTCTTACATATGGACAGATTGCCGCCTTGAAAGAGTCTAGGGAATTTGACAGTCTCATCGAAATGTAATTTTCCAGTAAAACTTTCTGGTATTAGACGCAAACAATTGTATCCAGAAACCTCTGGAAATGAAAAGGAAAGGTTTGATATTTCAGTAACACGGGTCCAGATACCGTCACGATTGCTACCCTATCGTGTTCCTATTTCAATCTGCCTAATGAAATTCACCTAAGTTCTCATTAATATTTCATTGTACATCTTAGCAAGTATGTTTTATAGCGAATACCATTTACTCAATTAAAAGCAGGGAAAACTGACAGTAGCATATATATGAGTGGAAGAAGAGCTCCCTTGGGTGAAGAATTAAGGAGTCTAGAGCTATCTAAATGATTTGATGAAAATTATAGTTTCTAACATCTTTCGTGATGAACTAGTCTCGTTCCCAGAAGACGAGCTATTTCGTAATTGCGACGTGAAATGAATAATAGCGCGATGAAGACAAGTCGTGAATTATTTATAAGTCCATTTATATTTCAAAACAGTTAAAGATTCGCGAACAGATATTGAAAACTATACACTTTATGAACTACAATTTGTAACTAATGAAAAATAAATCAACGGTTTGCTTAATCAAAGCTTTATAATAGCTCTGGGCCACATCAAAAGCTAGAGTAGTCGCCATGAATGCCGTACGGAAGACGTTAGAGGGCGCTGTGGTCAGCTGGTATTCTCTGAAGGTCCTTTTTACAGTGTTTTCTAATCAAGTGAAGAGGGTGATGATGAGAATGGCGGAATAGCATACAAATTACATAAAAGGATTCTACAGTTTACTAGTAATAAAATAATTTCTTTCTCCGTCCCTTATCTCTTTACAAAACAAATGATATCGACATTAAAGTTGTAAGTAACTAGTGATGGTAGGGTGATATTAATTGCCAAGGTTGCTATAATACAACGGTTACAAGCATTAATGAATTAGTTTTGTTTTAATCAGTTCATCAAAGTCAAAGTCTGTATTTAATGCGTCGGTAACGATATGCTATTGTCATAGTCTTTATTCATTCTAAAGTAAGCCTACAGCTGAAGTGTCAAGTGGTGACAAACAAATAAAGCATATAATATAATGTTTTATACATATGTCTCCATTTGTTGCCTGTTTGAGGGTGCAATAAAAGAGTTAAAATTTCCGTAGATAAATTAGATAGAACATTATCTTCTTAAAATTAATGTTCTTAATTTTGACCTATTCTCTCGTTATTTTTAGAAATGAACTTGTCTTGTTACTGGTTTTGAACATTACATTAGTAAGTTCAGGGATTTCAATGTCAAACATCAAGATGAAGCTGCGAAGGGGATTAAGTCTGTCCAGGATGACCGCTTGTACGTGTAAGATGTCATGGTTATACGCTGATGGTACCGGTCCAGTGCTATAAAATATGTTGTTACTTTAGGTATTTGATTGATTTAAGAGTTGAATTGCTTATTTTATATGTTTCTCTTACTTAGACATGCAATTTTATAGGTGATTACAAAACATAGGCCACTGAATTAAGATATATTTCAAATATATATAATGTAAAATTATATTTATACTTTTATTTCTTTACTTTATTCCGGGACTAATCTACTGTATTCATCTATTATCCAGCTCTCGCAACAGTTTATGTATATTTATATATCAAGGCCAGTATTTGAAGTGGTTTCAAAAATTGTATTGCAGTGGATGATAGTAATAGACCGTGGTTATAAAAAGACTGTAGGTAAACCTTCATGCAAAATCTTTGGACTGGAACTACTGCTACTACGAGGATCACTTTTCCATTTTTAATGTCACTATGGTAATATCGACAATTGTAGTAACCCACTCTTGCCCCAATGTTCTAATTCATGAGATTGGCAAATAGTTTGAATAAAAATATACATAGATGTTTTAAAAGAATTAAATAACCCATACATATTGATAGAGAATCAAGTGTAATATGTTGTTCAGACACACGCAAATTTGTTCTTTGTCTAATAAGTCAATCATTAAATTTATATTGATAAAGATAATTTGTAAATACTTCATTTTTTGATAATACCAATAATAATAATAACAACAATAATAATAATAATAATAATAATAATAATAATAATAATAATAATAATAATAATAATAATAATAATATAATAATAATAATAATAGTAATAATAATAATAATAATACTTATAATAATAATAATAATAATAATAATAATAACAGCAGCAGCAGCAGCAGTAGCAGCAACAGCAACAACAATAACAACAACAACAACAACAATAATAATAATAATAATAATAACACTAATAATTTTAATAATAATAATAAAATTAATATAATAATAATAATAATAATAACGATAATATACAAATAAATAAATAAATTTCAAGGAAAACAACAATGTATGAATAAGTGAATAACTGGAGGAATAAATAGATAAATAAAAAATGAATAGATAATAGATGAGTGAGTGAGTGAGTGAGTGAGTGAGTGAATGAATGAATGAATGAATGAATGAATGAATGAATAATAAATAAATAAATAAATAAATAAATAATAAATAAATAAAATAAATAAATAAATAAATAGATAAATAAATAAATAAAATAAATGAATAAATAAATAAAATAATGACGATGTCGATGACGTGACAATGATATTGATGATGATGATGTTGTTGCTGCTGCTGCTGCTGCTGATGATGATGATGATGATGATGGTGATGATGGTGATGAATACAAAATAAATAAAAAATGTATTATATAAAACTTTTTTTCAATGTAAGGAATTAAGTCAATTTGTACTAAGTATGTTTAAATAGATCTCTTAAATCAAAACATATTAATTAAATATAAAACTTGACAATAAAGATAAAACATCATGTTTTTAATGTAATTTAATGTACTTTCAAGCAATCTAGTCCTGTTCGATGTATATAAATAGTTAATGAGAACTAAATCACCAAGTTGAAAGTTTCTAATTAGTCACCGTGAAAAGAAAACCACGCTTGATAAAAATTGGGTCGTTTGTAATCGCATCTTCTCGGCCATTTCCGTCAAACTTCGGATCAGAACGTTTATGTTATTATGATGTTCCGACTAAGTCCGACTAAAACAGAATTTCCGGTGCACTAAAGTAAGTATTCTTTTCATGAAGATACATGTAATTTATTCTGCCAACTTGACTGACGCAGATCTGGAAAAAAATCAGCTTTTAATGTCCGAAGCCATGTCGGATCAAAATATACTGTTTTAGTATTGATATTACGTACGTTTGGTGATAGAACGAGTAACAAGAAGTATCCTTCAAAAAATACTCAGCCGAAGTAATACTGGTTAATACTGTAAAAAGTTAACAATGCTTGTATAACAATGTCATACAGCAATGAAAATACCCATTTTGTAAACATTGAAATTAAGTTATTGCATATTGATGATATTTTTCAAGGTAAGACGTGTCCCTTTAACTTGTTTATCGTTTGATTTTACAAATTTTGCAATCATTTACATATTAACCTGAAAGTTAAAGAACCTTCCTCATTCCTGTACATTTTATTTTAGTACTATCCTTTACATTTTATAGTGGCAAATCTATCCCTTACATTTTATTTTAAAACTATCCTTAAAATTTTATTTTAGAATGGTAAGAACTACCCTTTACATTTTATTTTAGAATGGTTAGAACTGTCCTTTACATTTCATTTTAGAATGACCAATAAGATTCATCGATTTCAGTTTGTTATTTTAAAATGACCAATGAAAATTCTTCTTACATTCAGTCCTTCAGGAATTCAAACTGATAACAGACGGACTTCGTCCGAAAAAAAAGGGTACATATAGCAAAAAATATTCTAGTTACCTCCCCTGTCATGGCACAAGAAAATAAAAGAAACAATAACTCGTGCATCAATTTAGGTAAGCCATGCTTATTCATTTTGCGTGATTATTCATAATTTCAACTTAGAATATTTAATGTTTTATAATTAGGTTTCATCAGTCTATATCAATGGGATCAAGTATAAAAAAGTACATGTATGTGATGGACACGATGACAAATAAATCTAATTCCATTAAACATAATCCTAGCAGTGCTAGATGGGCTTTGTAAAAATATTTTGTTGCATGGCATTAGATCTTTATTGATAATAAATGAAAGACAATCCATTCCATAAAATTTTATCCTGATTACTATACTAGTGTATGTAGAAAATTAACAACCTCTTTTAAATCGCGGGTCCTTAAAGTTGGCACGCGTCTTCACGATACTGGCGGTATGTTTCCCGCCTTATACATTGGATTGGTTTCCGGCTTGAATAAAATTATTTTATATATAGGTTAATTGATATAGCCATAAAGATTTCGTGTCTGCAAGAAGTAAAATTAACGCAACATGTGGCGGGAATCATGATTTTAAGAATTACATCAAGAATCACCCTCAAGACTAAAAGCCGCGAGAAAATCCATTATCTAGTTTCTAAGAGCCAGGAAAACTTCATGTCAATAAAGCATAAAACCCGTAAAATTTCTCGACTTACAACGTTACGCCATTGCCATAAAGAATCATAACCATGTGATCTCTGAAAAGATATGGCGATTGTACACGTCTCAGACATTTCCATTAATTAAGTCTCGCGTTTTCTCGTAGCTGTGTTATGTCTCGGTTGTCATCAAACACGCCTTATTTGGTCATAATTTCTTCTTAGATGTGACAGGAGAACAGAAGCAATCGCCATTTGGATGTAGTTTAAGACTCAGGTAGAACTAAATTGCTTTGAAGTTAATTGAAAGCGAGGCTAGTTATTGCAGACGACAATACAAAATCGCAAACAAAATGGCGACATCTGTAGACAATCAGTCAGAAATGTACGGTACATTGTTGAGTGCCATAAGTAAAATTAATGATGTTATTTTTCTCCAAGTGAAACTATCCTGCGCACGCAGCAGATTCTAATCGTAAGCACCTCAGCGCAGACGACAAAACTTATATTGCTCACAGTCATCTGAGAATATAATGAAATCAACAGAACAATATACGCGAATAAACTAAACCTGAAACAATAATTAAGAATTGTGCTTTCATGCCTATAACCTCTTGTGAAATAGGTTCAATGAGCAAAGTCAATCGAATACAGATGCAAAAAATGTATAAAGTAAGACTGTGAGTAACTGTTAGTAGTTTAATGAACGCAAATATGTTTAGCATAAACTGGACATCATACATCATCTTGGTGTCGAAATCAGTGACCGTATCTTTTCAATTTTAATTTTTAATGCAATTTAGATGCACGCAACGCAAAAACTATCTTATCAACTCAGATTTGGACAGTATTCATACGCGTGGCTGTCACGCGCGGCAGTATTCCCTTTGTGTTGACTATCAACCTATCTAGTCCGAAGATCACCGGGGTTCATTTAAAAATCCTCTATCTTGTCTTTATATCTTTAAAAACTGAATTTTGGATCAAAAATAAATTAGTTTTCAGTTATACGTTGCAATAGCGTCGCCACAAGACTGTCCACGGGGTGCGTTAAAGATGCAGTATAAAGTTTGATTAGATATGCGTTGGTTTCTATGGAAATATGACAACAACAGATAGGAAACGTCGGTTCGGCTTTAATGTCCATAAGTGACCATTGTGAACACAAGGCGTCGACTCTTTAACGAGGAAATTAAAAAGGGACAGGTGAGGGCGCCCTTAATGTTATAAAACCTATCTCTTTTCTTAATATTCTGAATGACCTATGTATTTAATGAATATTTAAGTTACTAACGAGAAAGAAGACGGACAAAACAGAAAAAAGAGATTAATGACATGGTGCAGATGATGACAGCTGTATGTTTGAAACATTAGCTAGTGTATTATATTTTCTCAACATTTTACCATAGACCATTTGTAAAAAAAAGAGAAAAAAAAAAGAATAAAGAAGAAAAAAAGAAACGAAAAAAATCCGTGAGTTAATATGCGAATGAATATCAGTACGAGAAACATTTGACTAATTTATTAAACTGGGAAAAAAATGAAACTCGTCATCCGCACCATTCTGTTAGCATAGTTGTCAAAAATCTTTTTTATCTTACTTAGTTTTTAAGTCAATTCATTGTATCCTTTTATTGTTAAATGCAATGATGTAAAGTAACTGACAGCTGCTCGTAACACAAACCGTATTATGACTGAAAAGAAACTAAACTTAACTATAAACTATACTTTTCTACACTAAACCTGTTTTAATTACAACATTTATTAACTATTTTTTTAAATAGCAGTAAAGTAAATAGAATTCATGACAATGTATGCAATATCTTGATCGCCAAACTGGCGCTTTTGCGTACGTACACGCATAAGTTCGAACTTGGGTCCGTTCGAGACAGCATGTACGGTGCCGATCTGTCAACTTACGAACACTTGAGGAACACGAATTAGACAAAAAAAACAGAGGCATAACATATGAAATATTACATGAATCTTTCATTTATATCAAAATGTCGAGAAATTCATTTTTAAACCAAAAGTTTTGTCTTGAAGGCAATTGCTATATATACAGTGTATAAAGCTTAAAAAAAGTTTTTTGGCAAATCATTTTATCAATTTTCAGAAATGTATTGTTATTTTTCCATCTTGAGACAGGTCAATTAGTTAGTTACTGCCTACTATTTCTGTCCAGACCTCAATTTGACTTATTTCTGTACATGTACATGTATTGTTATGTAACAGATGGTCGTCTCCGTAACAAGGAATATTTTAACTATTACATTTTTATCCGTTTACATTAATCATGTATTTTTCTACGACTATCAATATCCACTTAATCAAGCTAATGTCCTGGAGAGTAGTGTTTTATCTTCGTATATAAACAGAAGCAAATATGTAAGTTCTGTATTTTGCAGTGATCCCCTTTTCCTGCAACATTTCTCTGTCATATAGCACTATCATATTAAAATACGGTGTCAAATTGTACCTCATCAAAAACTAACCTTCAGAAAAGCGTTCAACCGAATTCGAACCCGCATCATTTGGCCGAGAGCCCTCTCGCGTCGATCTGTTTCCACTATTTTCACCTGTTACACACCGTGACATGTACGTATGAATAGTCTTTTTATCTAGAGACAATGCTAATCGGTTATAGTTCAGAGAGATGAGAAATACTACTGCCCATCTGTCGCCGCACTGGTTATTAATGACATTAAAACATGTTTTCTAAACATGTTTGAGTAATTAGATTAAGACAAAATTCTGACGTGACAATTTCAAGCCAATTAGAGTGACTGATACAAAATAACAATCTGGCGCGATATCGTCGGCAAATGATTACATCTCGAGTCATTTCTCAAGTTTATTACCAGTCCGGAGGTTACGAATACATAAGCTGTACAGTATGGCACGGGTTTTGAAAATCTATTTTATCTGAATGGAAAAACAGACACCATATAGTTTAATAATAAAGAATGCTTTCGTTTCATTAGACAGCATGTATATAAATATCTTAATATTTCATATAGAAAGCTTGACTGGAAAAACATTAATAGAAATACATTTTTTTTCTTGTGAAAATGATAAGATTTATTCTTTAAAAAAAACGTTGATTTTTATTTTTTTTATTTTATAAGCTAGTTAAGAATACATTTCATTTACATTTTATACAATAAAAATGTTCCTTTTAACTTCTTGAACTGCCTTCCTTTTCGGAAAGGTGGCTTTATTTCTTTGTTAAATGCTATTTGGTTTGAGGTTAGTTAAAAATGATAAGTTTATCAGCTTGTTCTTTACCCGGCACAGCCGTGATATAATCTTGCTGAAGTAAATTTTTGAGCCAAGTTTGAAGAAAATCCGTCAAGGCAAAGATATTACAGGGCAGACACGAATTATCTGACATTTGACCTTCAAGCGTGACCTTGACCTTAAGCCGGCAAAGCGATATCATAGATTCTGCACATCGCCTTGATGAGGTGAACATTTGCCAAGTTTGAAGCAAATACGTCAACAGGGTATGAAAATCATATAGCGGACATAAAATTGTTTAACATTTGACCGTCAAGCGTGACCTTGTCACGTTATAGACCTCAAAATACCGCTAGTTCTGACATTCCTTATGAGTAATTTGGTTGTGAGTAATCGTCAACGGGAGGAAATCACTTTGTTCCAAATTGTTTTTTACCTTGAGCCGGCAAAGTAGTGGCATAGATACTTCACATAATCATGATGAAGTAAACATTTGAGCCAAGTTTGAATAAAATCCGTTAGGGGATGAAAAAGCTTTTCAGCATACATGATGGAGACGGACGAACGGACTGTCGGACTAACTAATGGTCCCAAACTGATTCCAGTATAGCCCACTCCGCATTATGTGGTGGGATTATAATAATTTAAAGTTGTTCTATTAACATGTGACGTAAAAATACATGTTGCCAAGACAGTATAATGAAACAAATACACGAGTGATTGATATATCTTAGAACCGTCATTATACATCCAATCTGTAAACAAGGAATAAACTAAACCAGTTTCTCTGATTCGCTTTCAAGATGTCAACAGAGCACATAGACTGGTTACATGCTATGTCTGATAATCGATACAGTGTCTAAGAAGTTTTTCTTAAGATAGAGACACGTCCTATGGGAAAACTGACTGGTTTTATGATTTTGGGTACGCCTTTGGGAGGTGCTTATAAAATAAAAAAAAGCTGTTCAAGTCCCGTTTTTACCGGAAGTAAATGAGTAAATGATTTTGCCAGTTTAGAGAAGTAAAAAAGCCATTTTATTACCATTATGACTTGCATAATATCATTGATTTATTTGCTTCATTTATCGGCAAAAAAATTACAAGTTACTTCTAGAAATATTTAACAAATTGAAACAATCAGTTGTATGACTGAAGAAAACCGACCGCCTCCGAGGACAAGCTGCTTCTCCCTGTGATAGATGGCCCTGTTTGTATAGAACAGACACTATTAATAATCTATCAACTGAGTAAAAGTATGTTGCCATGGCAACAAATAATAACAATTGCGTAAATTTTATGTAAGTGCCATGCGTAGGAAATATTGCAACTGATGAAAAGTATTTAATGATGAAACCTTTTATTGTCTGATTTTCCCATTCACATATTTGTCTTTATTGTCAAACTAAAAGAACAGAATATGTGTTTTAAAAAATGAATTGAACTAAGAATAAATAATTAATTAAACAAATATTTTATCAATAGGGATGCTTACTTTTTTAAAGTGTGTATATAGGTTATTAAGTTAAAGCGTAAATACATGGACCCTTTTTACAATATTGAAGGTTATAATAATATACAGAGGTTTTATTTAAAAGGGAAGAAACTCTTTGAGACATTTGATGTACAAAACACTCGGGAGTGGGGATGAGGGGTGCAAGTGTTGGGAGTGGGGTTAGGGTTGTTACGCATAAATTCAACACTACTCTACTTTTGGTTAAGTCCAAACTTTGTTAAGAAAAGACTGATGCGTCTTTATTGTTATTTTTATTATCATCATTATCATCATAATTATTATCACCATGGTTTATGATTTTTATTACCATCATGATTATTATTATCATTGGTGTTTTTATTATCTTTATTCATCGATGTTTTGTGATGACTGACTCGAACCGTACTAGATGGTATACATAATACAGAATAGACACGGCATTGTCAAAGTATATACATGTACATGTTGTAACCTCAAAACTCAGAAGAGCATATATTTCAATATATTTTGAAATTAAATAACATTTTTCCTCGTTTGTCTCAGACAGTACGACAGCTGTCCTGGTAGGTAGATATAACCAATTGGTGATATATTTTACAATTTTCTCTGGCACTAATTGAACACAGACAATATTTCTTTTTTCTTCATCCCCATATTATGAATCCAAAGGTGAGAACTCATGCCGCTGTTTTTGACAGCTTTAGCTGAATTTCTATGCTTCTTTGTGCGTCATAGGGATGTATTTTTGCTACTTGTAAATATGATGATATTATAAGTCAGGTAATTACAGTTTCGGCTCAAGATTGATGAATTAGACCCTTGTTATCTGTCTAGAATTACAATCTTATGTAATTACGTGATATTAGTAAGAAGTGCTAATGCTATATTATTTACGATTCGCGATATTAAGGGAGCTCCTAGAAACTGGCTTTGTGGAAAATGATAAAGGTGTATACCTGGTTTGTCGTCTGCTAGATTATTTCCATATTTGTTCCTATGCAGGGAGAGCTCCATCTTTGATTTTGCATCTTTGTAACGTTAATATGTTTGCTCAAAATCACGTTGGATCAAATGTTAGAAATGTTATTGCTATAGTGTAAAATTGATGTTTGCTCCAAAATCACGTTTGATCAAATGTTAGAAATGTTATTGCTATAGTGTAAAATTGAGTGCATGTGTCAAATAGTAAAAGATGTAAAGTTATTTTGTAGTGTGTTTGCTTTGTCACTTATTTTTTTCTGTTGTTGCTCTTTTTGTTGTTTTTTTCCACTTAAAAAATGTGACAAGATTTGATAATGCTTTTAAATGTCCGTGTATGGAATCTATTTTACATGCATTGATACGTCGATGAATATATATAAAAATATTAATATAATCTGCCATAACTTTTGTAAGAATGACTCGTGAACCGCATGTGTCCGTCTGCAAAAATTCAAAACAGAAGTAGATTCCATTCACTTCAAGAGTTTGACATTTTAAGTGCTTCAAACAAATAAAAACACCTCACACAGTTTCTAATGATATCTGTCAAGCGGCTTAAATAAACAATAAAAATAATTCGTTCATAAAACAACAATGCTTTTTGTCATTCTCGGAAATTTCATCTGTAAGCAACTTCTATAAATGGTAAACATAGCGACATGGCAGACAAGATGTTTACTTGTATATTCTCTTGAATGATTCAGCATAATTATATTTTACTGCAAAAAAGAAAGAGAAACAAGTTTGAAAGATAAACAAAAGCAGCACACATTTAAAAACCCATGATAAGCTTTTATCTGCCTATCTGATTTTTAAAGACAATTGCGTTGCAGACTTTTGTAAAAGACTGAAGACCACGTTAGATTCTATTTGTGAAATAAAACTGAACAAAAAATCTATATTTGTAAGAAATCGGATTATATTTGTTTACATACAAGAACCGGAAGTAATGACGCAATTGTTATATTAAAGTTAATTTCGTAAGGACACTCCTGTATAAACAAAGACCATGCTTTCACTTTCTTTTTTTATAAAAATATAACAATAAAGTTATACATTTTTATTTATAATCACAGAGGAATATTTATGAAGTTCCTTATAGGTAACCGTGAAAGTAAAAAATCCGGTCTCAAATAAAGCGACCGAAAATATTTTATCACGTGACTAGATTGACCAATTAAAATAACCGATTTAAGAGAGATCATCTGCAAGGCCGTGCTCAAAATTCAAAGTATATACCCTCATTTATTGTAAAATGTTTGATACATCTAAGTCTTATTCTCTTTTACGTTGTTCTCCAATATTGTTATAAAATATGCAATAAAGATAAGAACCATTTTCTTCAAAAACCAAAATCGGGCATATCCCTTTAGCGATGATGTTTAAGATAATACACTATTTTCTGTAGTTTATATAATAAGTTATTATAAGTATATTTCCCACATAATCATCTCCTATCACAGATGTCTTAAAGCTGCTAAATATTGAAAATGAGTCCTCACGTTTTTTTTCCAAAGAATATTAATTAGTTTTCGTACAATACAGTTATTTGCCTTCTGGAAGCATGGCTTATTGATTGATATTGTGTCTATGTGATGTCCATTATCATGTCCATACTGGAGTTATTTACGAGAAATCTAAAGAAAAAAATGTATTTGCGCAGTAATATGTAGCATGTAACTAGCTCTAAACAAAAATGGTTCCAGTTAATTCTAACGCCCCCTCGGTGCTTGCACGTTGCTGAAAAGGCACGGGGCACGAGCAGAAGATTTGAAGAACTCGGGATGACTGAAAAATAAAGACCAGAACTTGTACTTGCGGACCACCTGTCGATGTCCTGACTGAAGCCGAGGGGAGCGGTCCTGCAATAAGCAGGGACAATGATAAAAGTGTGCTTGGGAGCCAAGAGACGGAAGACGTTAAAGACAGGCCCTTTGCTTGGCAACAACAGCCCTTTTTAGGGCTACCTCCCACTTTTCATATTGTCTCATTTAGGTTTCTTATTTACCGCCGTACAGTGACCTAATTTTTGCTCAAAATTCATATATTTGGCTAATACTCTGTGGAGGTAAATTATCACCACTTTGTGCTTCAAAATTTACCCTCTAAGGGCATGACTGGTGACATGTCCGGGATACGTACTCGAGAGCAAAGGCTGCATTTTGTGCCTTAGCGGGTGGATGGACCCTTATTAAAAAAAAGAGAATATAGAATTATGTACATTTACATGATTTCGGTTACCTTTTTTTATCTTTTTTTTTCATAAAATTGACAAAACATGTTGTAATATAGCTCCATGTATAACACGTTTTGTAACATTTACATGTTTATAACTTAATACCATGAATTATACAGTGTATTCAAATTGCTCCATTTGTGAGGGAGCAATTATATGCTTTTATATGTCCCTACACAATCCTTATAGATAAATTGTCTTCATATTATACAAAGACCAGAATAATGTTTGATCCATATATGGTTTCAACCGTTTCATATTCTTTAAATGATAACTTAATTCAGTTACATACCAAATTGGACAAAATTTCCGCAGAAAACATTTAAGGAAAAGACACTTTCTTATTTTGGGTTTTATATCTACTTAGAAATATAGTATGAAAAAAAGAAGATTTGCATGTTTAAAAAAAACACGAGAAAAAAGAGAGAAAGTGTAAACATATTGTTTGAACATTTAAGTTGCTAAGAATTGAAAAACATGTAGTATCATCACTTAAATGTCCATTTACCAATTACCCCGAAATTTGGTAAAATGCAATAGATGTAAGTCTATAAAGAAGTAAGAGTTGCTCACTTTTTTTAAATTTGATTTTTTTTTCAATTTGAATAAATATATAATTGTATCCTTCCCACTAAAACTTATACATGTATTGTATGGTGGCATATTTCGGTCACCAGATAACTTGATAACTAACTAGTTAATTAAGAGGTTAACTAGTTACGTAACTAGTTAACCTGATACCGAACTAGTTAATTAAGAGGTTAACTAGTTACGTTACTAGTTAACCTGATAACTAACTAGTTAATTAAGAGGATAACTAGTCACGTAACTAGTTAACCTGATAACTAACTAACTAGTTAATTGAGAGGTTAACTAGTTACGTAACTAGTTAACCTGATAACTAACTAGTTAATTAAGAGGTTAACTAGTTACGTAACTAGTTAACCTAATACCGAACTAGTTAATTAAGAGGTTAACTAGTTACGTAACTAGTAAACCTGATAAATAACTAGTTAGTTAAGAGGTTAACTAGTTACGTAACTAGTAAACCTGATAAATAACTAGTTAGTTAAGAGGTTAACTAGTTACGTAACTAGTTAACCTCTCAATTAACTAGTTAGTTATATGGTTATCTGGTGGCAGAAATATGCCACCATAGTATTGAATATATCATATATAATAAGAAACAAATCATTATTAAATAGCAAGAAAATTGTCAAGGATACAATATATCCGTGGAACACGAAATCCCATTTCGAAATCAAAGGCAATAAATTATAAGCTAAATAAATTAGTAAGAGAGTCGTTTGGAATTAATTAGGGAATAAATAAATAAATAAATAAATAAATAAATTAATTAATTAATTAATTAATTAAATAATTAATTAATTTCCGCATGTGTTATGCGAAGATTTATCTACCTCAGGATAATTCATTTTACATAGGCGACAGGACGTGGTATAGTTAGTATAAGAGAGGCTACTCTGTCATTACAAAGAATGCACATAATTTTGTTGTTTGGCAAAGTTGTCTCCCTTAGACAGCCGCTTTTGCGAGTGACTACCAGATCTATTTGGTTTTCATATCAATTACTGCAAAAGAGATAAAAATGTCAAAACCTGGCTGTCGACAGTGCATATGAAATTATTTATTACCAAGTTCGTATATGGTACACATTTTTTTTACATATTTTTTAGAATTATTTCTGGTCAAATTTTAATGTTTTCTGATCGCTTCTTGCGAAGAAAATTGAATGTCTACGCTATCAGTGTGATATATAAAACCAGGACAGCCTGACCAGGGTCTGCAGTAGAATTCGTCATAAAATATTGTCTGCTAGTTGAATTCGTCGTATCATAAAATATCGTCTGCAATATAAAATTATATCATATTTTCTCACGTAGGTAAGTAACTAAGACCTTGTACAAGATATACTTGTGTATTCAACATGTTGAACACGTTCTACCTTAAAACCATGAAAGTAATCTGTCAGATCACGTTTAATAAACTTCAAAAACATGCAGTTTTAAACAAATGAGCCGACAAGAATCATTACTCTTTTATCCAAGTTCTGAAACTAATATCATTACCGCCTCCATGGTCGAGGGTTTTTGACTTCTAATCCAGTTACCTCTCTGGCGTGGGTTCGATCCGCGGGAGATGCTTTGGTAGTTTAGCGCGGAGGAAGGTAGTCTAGTACTGGTGTAACTCTCCAGGAACGATGGTTAAGAAACTACCCGCCTATATAACTGAAATACTGTTGGGAAAAGGCGTAAAATGAAACAAACAAACAAACAAAAAACTTACGCATCGGCTTCCTGGAAATAGCCAGTACTGGCGTCATACTAGGAAACCTGGTCGTGACCCAATAAGGCTTGAATCCATGATCCATGTGTTGAGAGGCAGACACTTTAACTACTAGGACACAGCTGCCATTATGCATCTAAAACGTTATATTGTTCAATGTTGCAAAAACGCATGGAAATGAAGGTTGTCGAGTAGATGTTAGCATTACATTGATACCACATTTATTAAAGTCTGTTCACTTTAGCTGTGTTCATTGCCCACTTGTATGCTGCAATACAAAAATAGCTGATAGATCAGAATTGTCTACTTGGCATAGGGTGTATGAAATCAGTTATGTAAATGGATAAATGAAATGCCTTTTTGATCAGTTGTTGGTTTAATAAATTCAAATGTGGGTTTATTTCGACTGAAGATACACCCAATGCCCATTGCCAATGCCCAACTACCTAAACGTCTGTCAAAGTGGTTGCTAAAGTGAAATAAATAGTCAATACCGATGCAAGATACACCACTAGGATAATAGCTAGTATCGTTTGCTTCTCATTAAGAGTAGCTCATACTATTCCCAAACATGATTTGAAAATGAAAAGATCTGAGCTAGATTGATTCCCCATTTGCTTATATATAGGCCTAAAAAAACTTGCATACAATGCACTAGGTTGTTGATTAAACAGTATCCAAATTACAATGTACGGTCTTTTGCCAATGTTGTCACTGGCGACGAAACATGGGTTCATTTTTATGAGCCAAAACGAAAACACGAAATCAAGATTTGGGCTACAAAATCTGGCAAAAGACCATGCATTGCAAAAAGAACCTTCAGTATAAAGAAGATAATGTATGCCATTTTCTTTCAAACTCACGGTCCGCCATTTAGATTGCCGTTCCAAAAGGCAAATCTTTTAATGCGAAATTTTACGAGACAAAAGTTCTTTGGAAACTATACAAATACTTTTAAAAACGAAATGACCCGCAACAGGTTTGACCAATGCCATATTTCTGGAAAGAAACGCGTCATCGCACAAAATGTCCAAAGTGCAAGACTTTCTGAAGAAGAAAAGTCATTTTGCTCTCCCATTCTCCGTATTCACTTGGCCTTGCCCTTGCTTACTTCTCTTTGTTTCATAAATACCTTTTAGACCGAAAATTTGTTAAGAGCAAACAATTCGGTTCTGCAATATTCCAGAGTCTTCTAGTAAACTTAAAAGATTATGAAAAAGATTGGATCCAGATACTGAAACGTTGGAGTTGAATACTTTGAGGGAACGAAATAAAACAATCAGTGAAACCTGCAAAATTTGATTCTTCATAGGTTTCACATAGGTTGCATTCATATTTAAACAGTCCTTGTATAAAGTTAGGTTCAGGACAGTGATAGTACAAAGTTTGGTTTCCTAGAAACTATTCTAAAAATTATAAACCGATAACCAGGCGAGAGGACTTAAACACTTAAAAAAGCATAGTCAAATCTTCAAGCTCATATATACAGTTACTTGACCAGTTGGAGTAGTTAGTTCATATTGTCAAGCCAGTAATTTAAATGAATGACCTAATTGATTCACATCGTCGGACTAGTAGATTCACTTCATCGGACCAGTAGATTCACTTCGTTGGACCAGTAAATTCACTTCGTTGGACCATTGGACTAATTAATTTCGTCGTTGATCTAGTTTATTCAAATCTTTCGAACAATATTCAATTTCACACCTTATTTATTAAGAAAGAGTTCATTATGCCTAAACAAAAAATGGCTGAAATAAAGTACCCAACTCAAATTAAAATATAAATCTTTTAATTATAAATAAACATTCTCAATTTATTATATACAAAACAATAAACAAAGTAAGTTTCCTGAGTCATGTGCAATATTTGTATAAATTTCAAAATCACAAAATTTCAATTCAGAAATATTTTCTTTACAATTCTGTAAAATACAAATTCAACAGACAACACAACAATACAGAATTTGTACAAAGTGATGATAAAATTTAATCTATACATAGTAATGTAGCAAATTTGTCATAGAAAAATGAACACGAAGGCATGGTATCACAAAACTTTTCACCAAACCCGGCCGAGTATTTGACATCAGTTGACATAGTTTTTTTTTATTATAACTGGGTATAGGGTGACGAAGAAATCTGTGGCGCCGAGTTCGAGCCAGGCCATGACAATGACGGCGGCGGCGCTGGTGAATAGTACGGATTTCCCAGTGACGATAAAAACAAGGGCTGATATGGATCTTCATTGAAATGAGGGACGGGATAATGTGCCGATGGACGGAATAAAGTCTCTTGTGGTCTAAGCGATGACAACAACCTTGGTTGTTCTGCTAGAAAAGGGTAAGGATATATGCCGTTTAGTGGTCTCCCTGTCGTAAAAGGGTTCATTCCTGAATGAGATGGAAACCGAGGATCAATGTTTCCCCGCTGCATTGTTGAAGGTACATCAGACGACAAAGTTTTCGCCGAAGAATTCGGAGGCGGAATGGCGTCCTTTTTCTGTGGCGTTGTACAAGATTTATTTGAAAGAATGTCTGATAACACTGGTATCTCACATCCACTTGTACTGTATGGGTTATGTAGACCGCCAGCGAACGCAGGATTTAGAAAATTGCATGTTTGACTAGGAAATGGGAATGAACTTTGGTCGTTTTTCGCAGGTTGCGGAATGATATTACGATTACCAGCCAAACTGACAGGTGGTCCGTCAGAACTGCTGGAAATTTGACTATTCTGGGTCGGTTTTGAAAATCCCCGTGGTGTTACAAACGCTGATGCATTCTTTGAATGATTAAATCCGCTTTTCAGCTTTTCAAAAAATGCTGTTGGTGTTACTTGATTTGGAGGATTGATCATGTCATAACTTCCGGTGAGCAAAGTGGTTGTAAGTCCTTTCTTGATTGCCGCCTTTTCTTTCTGCTTGTTTGTTTTCTTTTTCCTATTTTTCTTTCCCTTTAGGGGATCGTTTTTGAATTTAATCAGTTCACCTATGACACTTTTCATAACAACATTTGGCACTACTTGTTCACCATCGTCTTTTAAAGAACCATTAGCACTACTTTCTTCGGAAGAACTACTTTCATTTCCATCCGTTGCTGCCGGACTATTTTGTTGCGAGTCAGAATCTTTAATACTTCCGGTACTGCTGGTACTGCTAGTGCTTGTGTCACATGATTTTTCGGATTTCGACTTGCCTGAGTTTCCAATGACATCTTTCCTTCGTCTGTTTTGAAACCAAATCTAAAAAAAAAATTAAATACAATGCTACTTATTTCTTTTGTTACACCGAAAATTGACTTTATATTCATACGATGTAGAAAAAAACTTATAAACAAATAATTTGAATATTACACATACATATATAAGATATTTAAATTTACATGATTTTGTAGTGGTTTTGGTTTCAAAAAACTAATATACTTTCAATTTATTCATCGTTTTGCTTTACATAAAAACGGCCTGTGTTTTTGTTTTACATGAAAACAGCCTGTGTTTAAGGATATAATTCTAATAAATCTTCTTACAGTGGTGGACATGCATTATCATAATTGAATACTTCAATAATTGTAATTTAAGCCAGATAAGTAGTATTAAAATGTTTTAAAGTACGTTTTCAATATTATCCAGCATTAAATGCTTTCAAACCCACGTGAATATGTAATAGCCTACGATAAATGTTAAAGATAAGATAACGCGAATTAAAATATTAAGAAAGTGTCATAAGAAAGAGTTATCTAACTTGCTGATTATACAAGGTTTATTGCCCCTTATCTAGGATGTTATTGCTAGGTAATGATTTCGTATCTATGTTATCTATGTTGCTATAATAACATGATGACTTGTTTTACAACCATTAATACTTAATTTATCAAATGTAAAAATGTTGACGTACATTATCAGAAGTAAATAGCTTGTAAAAGAACTGGTATACTTTATACACTAGAAGGCCTCAAAACTAGTGCAATGTCTTGAATTAGCCACCCCCTCCTTTTTATTCTCAAACTGATAGAAAAAATACATCAAGCTGCATTAAATTGTTCAAATGTATTCAATTAAATGTTAAGTCAGATTTATTTGTTTGTTTCTTTTTTTTCGAAATTTAAGTCATGTAACAGAACAGAACAGTAACCAATCACTGTCGGTTACCTAGGCGGCTACTAGTACCTAGACTCTTCTATCCTCATCTATAATTTAATAATTTTATGTTAAAATCCCTGAAATTCGTAATGGACTATCCCAAACATACAGCAGGGCATGCCCATTAAAACAAGTAGGAGAAGAAAGGGTTAGAATAAATATGGTATAGCATACCTTCACTTGTTCTCTGGTAATACCAACACGTTTGGCAATAAGTTGCTTCTGCGTGGAGTTTGGGTATCGAACCTCATCATATATACCGTTCAGAAGTTCTAGCTGATACCGGGTATAACTCAGACGCTCTCTAGGAGGTGGAGGCGTGAATGGTCGATCTTCTGCAAGAGAGGACAAGATTCGTCATTTAAAAATGAATAAATATATATTATAATCTTGATCTTTTTTTAAATTTCATTGGCAATTGATCTATTTGTTAACCTAGTGACTATGTGATATTTTCATTCTATTATCATAATAAAGTTTAAGACTATTAGTAAAATAAAAACATAAAGCGGTAGTTTATTATTGTAACATTTAAATTCCTATTAAAACCTTAAGGTTTTTTTTAACTAGAATGATGTTCTATTATTATTCCGAAAGTAACAAAAGATTTCTTCTTTTTCATCACAGTCCGAGAAAATAATAATATTTACGACTTACCATCATCATCATCGTCATCATCACCGTCTGATTTAGATGCTGTTGTTGTCGGACTTGGTCCTTGATGTAAGGGCGGGGGCTGATTCCAATGTACCAAGACTCTGTGGTTGTCATAGTGTGGGGTACCCATGGGTCCACCGAGGGGATACTGCGAGGCTGTGAAAGCGGCATCAAACCCTGGTCCTAGATATAACAAAATTATACATTACAATCAATGAATTCAAATTTTCTTTTCGACTAAAGTTTCGCGGATCTAAAAAAGCACACGTAAACGTTACGTAACATGCAACGTCTGTTATTATGTTATACAAACACTTGCTTAAATGTATAAAAACAACATGAAAAATAATTAACGGTAAATGTTCAAATTAAAAAAATAAATACAAATATAATAATTTCGACTTTTTAAATCTACTGCTTAAAATACTCTTGTTCGGAGACTACTATGTCACAGATTTACAGAAAGCTTTATAAAGAGCTAACAATATTTTCTTGTGTTTATTAAATACAAAATTATACATAAAAATACACTTACCTATATTATAATTCCTTCTTACACTATCAACTTCAATCATTTTCAGTCTGTTTAAATCATAAGTTGAAAATATAAACTGTATATAAATTCTTCAACATATATATCACTAAAAAAGTATCTTCGTTAAGAATATCAACAATTTCTTCTTTCACGTTTTATGCCTTTTCCCACAATTTTTTATTTTATATATCTTATATCCTTCTTTTTATTCAAATATCTCTAAGAGTGTAAGTCCAAGATGAAGTTCAGCTACGAACTATCTATTTTTTATTGCCTTCCAGTGATAATGTTAGGTCCCTGTCATTAATCACGTCTATTTACTCTCAATTATCACTTTAATTGCCTTTAATTGATGTTTGACATTCTCAATTGTCACGTGTCTGATCTTTTTTAATTTTGAGTAAAACATGGAGGGAAATAGCACGTGCTAAATACCACTTTAAATATTGAAAAATGTTTTTCACATCTTCCAAAACTCGCGGGAGTAAATATTTATCCTCCACTGACAATCCAGTTTCATCCGCATTTAAATTAAACTATTGCATTCATTTCTTTTCTTGTTATAAAAAACTCTTTCCGGTACTTGTTATAAATATTAAGTTAGAATTGATATTGCTGCTAAAATAGTTAAAATTTGTTTAATCTTTAACTCCGTATCAACTTTAGTTTTAAAACAAATTCTCTGTGGCTGATATTACGATCAGCAAGTTGTCGCGATTGGCTAAGATTTTAAACACACTTGATTACGGCCAAGTAGATGATTTGTCAATTTGGCTACTATAATAGCATTTAGAATTAAAAATCACACTACGCTGCGAGTTATGCTGGTTTTCTTTCCACCTAGTGCGCATGTTTAGAGATCTTTTGTCCGCCAATATCCGATTGTAAAGGACTTATGAAAGATTCGACCAGTTAACTCGTTAGCAGCTTAACAGTTGCCAATTTACAATAATCCGTATTGTGAGAAAAATTGTTAAGAAAACAGTTTCTTTAAATATTTTTTCACAAACCAAAGCAGAGATTTTCTCAAGTTTACACAATGTATCGTAGGGCATTATAGATCATTTTCATAAAATTGAAAAGAAAAAGGTACAAGAACGATGTAATATTTATAAGTAGGAAATTGGTTTTGAGAAGTCGAAGATTGATTTTGTTGTTGATGTGTTTTTGTTGCTTTACATGTTGTTTCACGCAAAAATAAATCCTGAATAAATGACGATCAAAATGATGCAAATATTAAATCGTATACAAGATGGGTTGTTTCCCATAGAATCGTTTACTGGCATTAAATATACAAATATCGATAGATTACAAATATACGAATACGAATATAGAGGGGCGTATAAAATTTGCAAGAAGAACCTCACCTTTAATTACATATAAAACTTACAATAAAGTGGTGGAAAAACTAAACAAAAAGAAAAAAGGAGAGAAAAAAAATGAGACATTACATTATTCTTAATTATAGTATCCTGTATGTGATCTGGTATTATACAACGTATCATAAATAAAAAGCATATTTAAGCATAATTAAAACGGGTTATTGTCACTCTCTACAGTGATATAGGAGGGGGCGTGAGGGATGTTGCACATTTTCATTATCCCTCATGTACAGACTCAATCAAACCGAGTCTGCAATTCTTTTGTAATTTTGTTGTGATTAATGCTTCCGAGGGATCACTTTGTTTCCAGATTTGTATAAATTAATATCATAATACAAGTAAAATCATTGTAATGCTTTTCACAAATACCATGTTGGCAGTTGTATTTCAAAAATTTAATTGGTTCATGATGAAGTCAAGTCAATGCAATGATGGTGGGACGACTGATAAGCCCAGCGTTACGTGATCTAACCCAAGATGATTGTATTTTTACTTTCAATTAGGTAATGTACTTTGAACAATTTTAGATTATTTTTTGATAATTTTACAAATATAATGTGTAACAAATTCAATTTTCAAACAACAATTGTTTGGTTTATTTCTTAAAAAAGTCAATTACAAAGTACAGCATATCATGTGGCATAAAACTTCATGAAACCAAAAAGACATGTTCTAAATGGGTTGTGGACTTATACCTAATGGAACATCAACGTTAATACATGTATATTAATAAAATGTGCTTCAAAAAACTTTGGTATGCTATAATTGGGTCCAGACTTAAATGTTTAATGCTGAACGAATAAACCTTTAAGGTATATGAATATAATGTTAATGAAATAAAATTATTAATTTATTCATAATAGTATTTTCTTATTATGTTATACCAAGTATATGTAATTGGGTCTTTTTTTTAACGACGATGAGATTGTAAAGTGTAAGTAAAATAAAATGTATGTTCTGTTCATGCATATCTTTATTTGCTGAAATTAAATGTTGTAAAAAAATAATCTTACAAATATCTCTTTTCAATTATATTCTCTAAGAGATTACGCATACATTGAATAATGCTATACAGTCAAAATCTTTAAATCGCAATGTACATGTCACAGAAAATGAGATAAAATGTGCTATTCAATCATGTAAACGCGGAAAAGCCAGCGGAATAGACAAAGTATTCTACGAGCACTTTATTCTAGGTGGAGCCGTTGTTATTCATGCACTGTCAATTTTATTCACCTTAATGCTAAGAGAAAGTCATATTCCGCTAGGAATGAAGAAAGGTATTATTGTGACAATTCATAAAGGTAATAATAAACGCAAAGATGACCCGAATAATTTTAGGGCTATTACGCTGATGCCTACCGTTCTTAAATTGTATGAGTCAGTGTTGTTAGGACGCTCGTCAAAAACAATCCTGCAAACTATCAATAGCCAACAAGGTGGTTTTCAAGATGGATTAGGCTGTATGATGACATCTTTTCTACTCAAAGAAACTTTACTGTATTGTAAAGAATTACATAGTCAAGTATATGTTTGTTACTTGGACGCTCGACAAGCATTTGACAGAGTCTGGCATGACGGCCTTTTGTGCAAGCTTAATGATTGTAACATAGATGACAATATTTTTTTATCATTTGTTGATATGTATAAAGACATGACTAGTGTTGTAAAATATAAAGGGTCTACGTCAGAGCCACTGAAAATGTTACAAGGCACAAGACAGGGGAGTAAAAGCTCACCGCTGCTATATATTTTATTCATAAATGACTTGATAATGGAAGTAGAACGAAGTGGTCTCGGAATCTGTGTTTACAACTTTACGATAAGTTCGCCAACGGTGGCAGATGACATGGTGCTAGTTTCTTTCTCCCGTAAAGGTTTACAACAAATGCTAGATATATGTTATAAATACGCGTCAAAATGGCGATTCGAATACAATGCTTCTAAATGCTGTGTTTTGAAATACTTTGCCCCCGACAATTATATGAACGAACAAACTTTCTTACTAGGGAATTCACCTATACCATATGGTAACCAATACAAACATCTCGGGATCCTTTGTGATAATAATCTATGCATGAATCCTTCCATAGACGAAGCAGTAAGTAAATTAAGGATAACATTTTATGGTATTCTTAATTGTGGTCTTCACCCAGATGGTTTAATACCTCCGACGCTCACGACCATTTATCAAACGGTTGTTTTACCAAAAGCTTTATATGGCTGCGAGCTATGGAATTCTGTGCAGTTATCGGCAATGTTACGCTTGGAGAGAGCGCACAGAGAATGTATTAAGTGTATACAAAAAATACCCCGCAATACATCGACAGTTATCTCCCTTGGTGCATTAGGTATGTTTCCCATTGAAGCTGAAATTGCTAAACGCAAACTGATATTCTTTGGTCAAATTTGCAGACTCCCAGAGAAATATATTGCAAAACAGTTCTTTGTACACAGACTTATAAACTATTTGAACGGGGATAAACAAGTGATCGGATATATTCCTGATATGTATAAGCTATTAAGTAAATTTAATTTGCTCCATGTACTAGACGTGTATTCTGTATGTGGTACATTCCCAGAGAAACAAGCTTGGAAAAACGCTGTTAAACGGAAAGTTCATGAGTGGTATGTCAATGAAAGAAACGAAACTTTGCAAGGGCTCATGTCAGATCAGCATATAAGCACTGTGTTTCAGGGAGAGAATATGTGCCTGTTCTGGTCTTTATGTAAAGGGAATCGCTCAATGAAAGATGCATGTTACAATGCTGTTTATATTCTAGGAAGATTATACTCCTATACTGATATAGAGTGTTGTAACAAATGTAATGAATTGACTAATAAACTTACTCTCCATAAGATATTTTATTGTGCTGTTAACCATACAACTAGATGTGATATGTGGTTATATATTTTGAATTGTATCGGAATAAATGCCTATCTAGACTATATTCTACAAGATGAGAGAAACCAACTGTGCGATATTTTGTCGGGTTTTAGAGATTATAACTCTGCGTTTGATTATAATGCCCGGCTATGTTCATGTCTTACATATTTGTTTAGGCTTTGTAAGTGACTACATATATTTCAAGTAAAGCTTTAAGGGAAATACATCGTGATATTACATTACAATAGACTGTGTTAAAACAAAAATAAAACTGTAATTTCATGTCTCATCCGCTGTTCAGATCTTGTGTTTCGTTTCGATAAGCATTGAACTCTGCGGATTCCACAGTACATGTTACAATTTATTTAAGACAATGTTGTAATATAAGACAATATAAGAAACATGCTTATATGATGTATTAGAAAATATGACAGCAAATATAACTCCTGTTATATAAGATTAATTTTCCTTAATTTTTGATCCTGTACTTCTTTTTCGACATGTGCAGTCTTAAGGAAATTGCCTCTCTTTACTTGTTATTAATGCTATGTTTCATAATACTCGTATGTTTTGTGTTTTATTATTTCATGTAAATATTTGTATTTTTTGTATGTATATATGTTATGCTCTTCAAATATTGGAGGAAATAAAAGAATATATTAACATGTTTTACAAACACATTTCCATGTATAATTACTTTAACGACAAGTGATTGAGTAAAGGGCCAAAAGAATGTGTGAAAAACCTGTGCCTGCGTAGATGTCAAACTTGAGTACTTCCTTAGACAAATTGCAATTAAAGGTGTCATAAAACCATAAATAATTAATAAATAAGTGAAATGCATAGCAATTTGTACCATAAATTAAGTTAAATTTATGTTTATTGCTATTGAAGATATAAAAATATATAAATATCTTTTAAATTAATTTACAGTGTACAACAAAAGAGGTATAACGATTGCAAAACGGAACATAAAATGGTGTTAATTTTCTGGCTCATTTTCATTTGAAATTCTTCAGACAGAATATGGTTGCAAATACATGCACAAATATTCAGTCCTGTTTCTTGTACTTTAAAATGAAATTTAAAATAAATGACAAGAATAACAAAATATATTTCTCTGAATTTTTGACGTCTGAGAATTTTCTATTTAAAAAGAAACTGTACGCAATTTGTAAACCAAGACATATAGTAACTTTTATTTTGAGTATTGAAATCATTTTCTCAAACTAGAAATCCCTGGAATTAAAGTAAAATAATATACATGACTTTTTACATGTACTATGTAGAATTCGGGCCCGTTATATATAAGAACTGTCCGATTTCGAAAGAGTTTTTGAAGTAAAAATATACAGAAAAATGGTAAAGTTTTTGTGTTTATTCAATGTAACCCTGACACGATCTAATTCTTGAATGAACGGTAAACTTTAACGAGGAGATACCAGTTTTCGTTTTCCATTACATGTTAAATTGATTTTATCATTTTTTATTATTATAAGTAAGCATAGTATTGACTAATATGATTTTTTTACACATTGACGTAGTTGGTATCGAACTCTGGAAACTGTTGCCTGATCTCCACACCAGGGAACAAGTATATGATGGAAATAGTCTAGACGACGCACATATACGCACACACATGTGCGCATAATGTAAATATTACATCTGAGCACCAGTAAATAAACATGATAGCTACAATTCCGTTGTGAACACATTTATATTTCTTTACTTCTTTACATATTATGCTAGAAACGTTGTATAGTGTATAAAGCAAATAAATTGTGTTGTGTTGTGTTGTGTTGTGTTGTGTTGTATTGTATTGTATTGTATTGTATTGTATTGTATTGTATTGTATTGTATTGTATTGTATTGTATTTATTGTATTGTATTGTATTGTATTGTATTGTATTGTATTGTATATTTGATTATCTTGTCCCAACTAGGGATTTAGACGGACGCAAAGAATATTCCTGGTTCCAACGGGCACTCATTTTACAAACGCTTCAGTTTAGAAATAAACGTATTTGAACTTTGACCTTACTAGATTTTGTAGCGGATTAATGTTGTATTTTTTATATGTACAAAAAAGAAATATGAGACACCCATAACATAACGTCACAGGAGAGCATTGGCATTGCTCGCGCTAGGTTATAAATATGCTTCGCCTTGAATAAATCATACATGCACCGTCTGGACATGCACGCGCTCTTCAGCGTTTGTCAGCGTCTGAAATGATGAAATACTTTTAATGAAAGCTAATATAAAACAAATATTTATATAGTTTTAATATACGAGCGTTTCTGGTATGAAATAACGTTAAACTACTGATAAATCTTCCAACCAGTTGACCCTTAGTCTTAACCTTGTCTATTATGCCTCGTGCTTTAATCTCCAAATAGCAATTTTAAGATACACTCCAATATTCATTTGTAATTCAAATAAATTTATTGACAAATTTTTTGATAAACTTTCAATTTTGTTTCAACCACTTAATAGAATAAATGCCGCCAAACGCTTTTACAGCGATGAGTGCGATAAGTTCCGGATCAACGCGATACGGCTCTGTAGAACGGAAGCTAGGGTGGGTGCTAACAGCACTTTCCGTTATTCAATAAAGTGATTTTCCGCGCTTTGAAGTTGTATGCATATGATTAATTTTGTATGTCGAAAACCAACTTTCTTATCATTTGTTATGTTAAAATTTAAATACTGTTTAGTCAAAAGGTGAAAAATGAAAAACAAGTAAAGAAACAAAAATTATAAGTATGCAGCCCAAAGTTCTTTTCTCCCGTGAAGACATTTTGAAGTTAATTATGCCATCTTACCAATAATAATTTTTAACCCTTACCACGCTAAATATCTTAAATTGACTTAGCCATCTTTTAAGCTGGACAAAACCATTTATAACTTTTTAAGAGAAACTGACTGAATAGCGAACAGCGTATGAGTATGATCAGATGGCACAAAATTAATGTGTCGACTGGTTTTGGACTGCACTGGTCTCAGAATTTGTTGCCGCTAGGAGGCTTAAGGTTAAAGTAAGCAGACGATTTTATTCAGTCAATTGCTGTAAATATTCCAAAAATTAATTTCGGTTTCAAATTAAATTCAGACATAAGATGACGTTAGGGATTGGCATGACGTATAGTTTATTGAAAGCTGAAAATATACTTTAATCACAAAAAGATTTTTTTAAAGATTGTTATAAACATGTTATAAAACAAAGGTAAGATCACTATACCAAAATTGTTTGAGCTTGAAAATAGATATTAGGAGTTGAATATGGATATAACACAATAAAACATTATCTTATTGTTCAGTCCATACGTGTATAAGAGTATGTTAGCATTTTACACATTTTTCCCCTTTCTAGCAATCATGGGGGACTTTTCAGTACTGTACGAGTAATGCAATGGCACACCATCCTTCTCTCACAAATACAAAAACTCTGTAAAATTCTAAAACACACGCACGTGCTAGCGCGTGCACACACACAATAAAGAAAAGAAACGAATGAAATGAAAAATGGTTGTTATAATAATAACCAGGTCGGATTCTTGACATAAGTTTAGGCTTTTAACTTAATTAACTTACGAACGGAAATACTGAAATTATATCATAAGGAACGCCCCTCTAAAATTTGTGTACGACAAGTCCAATCAGAATCAACTCATGATTTAAGTAAACAGTTGACTCACTTTGACTGATACCGTCAACCCTAAATGTATTTATCAACTAGAGGGATTAACAGCCGTCACTTGTCATCAGGGCCGTTCTTAAGACCGGAGATATTTACCCTAGTAGTTGAGGAATCGTCACATAATCTCAAATACCTGGGATGGGATTTGTACATCAGTTATAGAAACATAGAGATCACTTGAATTTACTGATATCGTAAAGCCATCCTTGATCCTGGGTAAGCTATGAGAAAATAATTCTAACTCTATAACAAGAGTGTATGGGATTTGGAAGGTTTATCGAGAGCGTGATAATTATGATGTTATGACTTAAGAAATCTAAAGCCTTAATTGCAATGTAAATACCAGATAATCCCTGCTCATATTTAAATGATTTCTGACTTAAAAATACAAATTCGACGTTCCTGACTTATCAACAACATGGGGGAATGCCGCTTCGTCATCTAGAATCTATATTTAAAATAAATTTATAAAAATATTGAAAACATAATTATGCAGAATTAAAAATATTCACAATTTTTAAACTGGTTATATTATTATAAAAAAGAGTTTAATGGTTTAGGCCAAAGCGTGTATTTAAAGGCATTTATATACTCTGCAGCGGACTTAGGTGCTATCATTTACGCAGCAGTTTGCCTTCACTTTGCTCGCCCGTATGATATATTCAAATGGTGAGAGTAAACAAGTCACACACAAAAGCACAAATATTTTCAATTTAAATGATAAATTTTAGGCAATATTAGTTTCACAAAGGTGGTTAGATTACATGACCACAAGCGTGAGATTCACAAATCACCTCTCCGAATACCATATTGGACAGAAGCGTCACCAAGCCAGCAACCACGGGGTAGACCGATGGTCAAAATGTTACCTCACTTGAACTTTCTCAATAATCACTTCTGAAGTTTTAAGTTAGAAACTATATTTCAGCCATAAAATTGTAAAACAATTTATCTTTCTACCATAATATAAATTATAGATAAGATACAATTAAATATCTTAAAAATTATAGATAAGATATAATTAAATATCTTAAAACTTAAGTTCCCGCCCTTGTGCACGTGTACTCGTATTCTTGGATACACGTTCTAGGGATAATTAACAAATACTTTACTGCTGGTTTCTAGTTTCTACAGACAATAATATTCTTTTTGGAAATGTATTAAATTAATACATGTTTAAACTTCCATTTTTATTGGTATAAATGGACAGTGATTTAATGAAATATTATTAATATGAACAGATTCCATTATTTGAAAAAATATATATTCTTTCAGTTGCAATCGCCGTAACTGATTAGTTTTATCTTTTTGGTTTCATACGTAAGTTTATATACAAAATAAATAAAAGAAAATACTAGGATCTGCACCATTATTATAATTTGTCCTCCGTGATATATTGCAGAAACAACCAAACATAGCGCTTTCAACATATTTTGAATAATAATAATAATAATAATAATAATAATAATAATAATAATAATAATAATAATAATAATAATAATAATAATAATAATAATAATAATAATAATTAATAATAATAATAATAATAGTAGTACAAGCAAAACACAATAAAATATTTCTGCTTCCCACGCACCTTTTAATTAATAGAGAAAACATTTACATAAATTGTCAAGACTTCTGTAAAATGAAGTATAACATTTGACACCGCTGCTTGAAATTTTAAACAAAAAGAATATGTACAGCAGTACGGTGAATTCAGGAGTTAATATTTGTCGGGACACAGTTATTGTGGTCAGACGCGGAATGCACGCGGTGTTGCTAAGCATTGTGGGACGTTGTGAGCTATTCTGTCCACAATTCTGTCGGTATAAACCAAATTTGAAAGACATGTCTAAGTGAATTAACAAATGGTAATCTCAATTTCAATTTATCTGATGGTCAAGTGAGCAATTTACGTGTTACATTATCAGCTAACATACCGCAAATATTTTGGAATGTCCTTTGATAAATGTACTCGACCAGACTTTAACGTGTGATAAATTAGGTCTGTCTGTTGTAATATCCGAATTAGTCAGTATGACGCTTATGACGTCACGAACGACGGAATGTTTTTGTTTTCAAAGATTCGAAAACAAGTGCGCGGTATACTGTTTACTGGTAATGGTTTAACTAAAATACTAAGCAATACGCTGGTGCACTTTTTAGTTGAGTTTCACTTATGACCGTCCGGTTAGATCATTATGTAGAGCGTTGAATTGTCAGCGTTGAATTGTCATTTTCGTTGTGACTGATCATTAACTCCTTCCTATGGTC
The DNA here is from genome assembly GCF_026571515.1 of Ruditapes philippinarum. Lineage (NCBI taxonomy): Eukaryota > Metazoa > Mollusca > Bivalvia > Venerida > Veneridae > Ruditapes > Ruditapes philippinarum. The sequence goes on from NW_026856137.1 coordinate 403,824, forward strand.
ATTCGCACTTTATGTACAGAAGTTATCTGTTCCTTGCGGAAGTGAAGGCAACTAGTACTGGTAAACTGCCACAGCTTGCCCCGGAAAGATGCTGTGGCCGAACTGTGCTCTGGTGAATTCAAAGTGGCTTACTGTCGTAAACAACCATCATCATCCCCACCACCACCACCACCACCACCACACTGATTAGATTATAGATCTAATCTTTCAACTAGATCTATTTTAAACACCATGGTGCATTATCTCATACCAAAATACATGTACATGTAATATGTTTTCTAGTCATTTTACATGTGTGACGTCTGATTTTAATGTATGACGACGACGGGTTTTAAAGAACACATTTTAAAGGCATGACGACAGATTTTAAAGTTTTTAAGGTATGGCGACATTATTTTTAAGGTATGACGGCGGATCATAGTAGGCTTCTGATAAAAAAAATACCCCATGAATCGTGTTTAGTAAATTCTGAATCCACACTCTGGAAATGGTTTGAATGAAAACGCCATAATATATTACTAAACCGTCTATGTCAGGTAACTTTTATTCAAAGACTATCATGACAAAAGGTAAAAGTGTAATATCATAATCTGTACTTAATACGGATATTATGAAAAATTAACAAAATCAAACTTCTTGACTGTCATTAAGAAGGAAGATCATCCCTCTCACAAGCAGACGACAGTCACCTTTTCAATGATTTTACACACTGAAATCATGTCATGTTACATTACTATACTAACACTTCATAAGATATCAAACATAGCTGTTATAAAGCCAAGACGTTTTAAATTGTTTGGATTTTTTAAAATTTCCTTTATTAAAATTGTATTACCACATTGTATTAGCTCATATTATTCATTTCTGTTTTAAATTACTATGTACAACATAATTAAATAATAATGAAGTGAGTCTGAACAAATGTTCTTTATCTTAAGAACCTAACTTTACAAAGAACGGGGAATACTCTATTCCATGCCTTCAAAGGTGGGCACAATTACAGTAATTGGAAAATTTGTTCATCAATAATTGATTGAAGCATTATTTTAAAGTCTTAAAGAGCAAGATGACAGTTTTCTGTATGAGAAACACTGTTTACACTGACATATAAACCTGTGTGATACACGTTTATTGTGCGGGTCCAGTGAAAACACCCTTGGACTACTAATCAAGGGTGTTGCGAGTTCGACTTACTGCTTCTCCAATTAACATTACTAATGAAACTTTATAACTCGAGGTCCAATGTTTTTCTATGCTCGCCCATATAGTCTCTTTCCGGTGGCGAGGGTTAACAGACCCAAACACACACAAATGATGCTGTACACAATGCACGCAAAAGAACCAGTAGTTTCTCAAGGAATGCGGTTATATCTGGCTACAAAAAAGTAAAATTACTAACAGTCTTCTAGAGAGAAAGAAAAAAATCTGGATAAAGTGTGATCCCTCGCAAGCATTTATCACAACAAATTACATGAAGATTGTAGACTCCGTTTGATTGAGTCTGTAAATGAGGGATAAAGTGCAACATCCTTCATGCCCCCTTAGCACCAAATTGAGCGGTGTTCAATTTTCAACACTTAAAAATGCTGGAATCAATGAGCCCGAAGGACTAGAAAAATATAACAACACTGGAAATCTGATAAAGGGGGGAAAGGAAAAATCCTTCAAGATCAAATAGAATAAAGTTTAAAAGATAAAACAGCAGACTCGGTTTGATTGAGTCTGTTCATGAGAGACAATGTGAGGCGCCGCATCTCTCACGCCCCATATATGATATCACTAACTTAAGCAGTAGGCTTATTCACCCCCATTTGGTTCGCGCATATTACTTTCCCGTGCCCACTATAAAGAAACATCAGCTATGTCTTCTCAGTTTAATTTATACAGTAGAATAGAGAGAGAACATTGACAAAAGGAGGTAAGGATATGTTTGACATTGTTGTGACGGTCTCAAGTATTTACTACTGTGTAAGAATGGCACCATGTAGTTTGTTTATTATACAGGTGTCATTGTGTTTATGACAGACACCAGGTGAAAAAGTGTCATAAAATAATCCCAGGATTCTGTTTAATTTCTTATATTATTATCATTATGTTGATGTTATACTCCTCAACCAGTCTTTAATAAAAAAAATATTTTGAATTTCACAAAATCGTTTCTTTTATATCTTATAAGAACACAACAGGATATTTCGGAAACATGTGACCTTTTTCATCAAAGATGATAAAGATTGAAATATCATGTATTAGTATTTATTGTGGAGCTAACTGATCTCTTAATTTCAATAATCCGTAGATATTTTCGTTCCCAATTAAGGAGTTTAACATCAAAGAAAAATATTCATTGGCAGAAATTATGTTCATTGTAAGTTTACAAAATATCTGACTGGAGGGCATTTGATAACGTTTTGTCCGACTTAAAGAGACCTTAAAAATAGAACTAGCGATGTTCAGTTGAATATTGTACTTTTTCGGAAACTTGTTACAAGACACTTTAAAAATAAAACAATAAAAGGGAAGAAAAAGAATTTTGCGAAATAAATAAAAAAAAACAACAACAAAACCCAACAAGCATATGAAGGTGTGTGTGGGTGGTCGGGGGCAAGCAAGGGGCGGGTGGGGGTTTAAATGAACCTTTCGGGTAAGCTTAGGAATATTAATAGAGTTCATCGATTAACTTTTTGATTGATTTTAAATATTTTTTCCTCAGCTGCATGAATGAACACAATTTAATTTGAATCGAATCGAAATTTCAAACGTTAATATTATCAACAATAATATTTTTAGTCGTATATAAACAGAATAAGATCGAATGTTATTGAAACAGATTACAGGTTTTCTTAAGGAGGTTATTGAAGACTTTTCAAACTTGTTCTAATTGCTGTTTGACATTCGTGGAATTACGATTATTCTTTTTAAAAACCATTAATACACTTTGATACTTCGAAAGACATTCTGCGGTCACTTTAAAGAAGTAGACACGAAGAAGTTGAAACACTATATATAACATTGGCTTATGAAAGAATTAAAAAGTGAACTTAACAATGGACTTAATCCTTTAACAGGTATTAATCCATCTTTAAACAAATCCTGAAAAGCGGCAAACCCTTTTGTTTGCTTAAAATTTACGTTATAATTTCAGTGGAATAATACCGGGACTAATGCAAATGATCACACTTATAATATACTTAATGGCCATTAGAAACAGTTAACAGATTAAAATTATAATCTTCTTACATAGCTAAATATGGAAGGAAAAAACATAAAAAAAAGAAGCAGGTCAAGAGTTACTGTATATAAGAAACACATCAATTAAAACCCTTGCCTCGCTCATTTTAGTTAGTATTACCGTTTACGATACAGAACAACATCAACATCATATCCTGGGTAACACCTTCAGGATTTTTCAGAGACACTTTCAGTGTTTCCCACCTAACCAGGGGTGTACTGGTAAGAAGTCCAGGTAATCCTGGCATGTATCAGTGCTATACACTGGGCATGTAAAAGAACCTACGGATCTTTTCAATAAGAGCTAACGACTGGTTCCCGGATTCCCTTGTATTTCATAGCTGTCTCTGAAGTGACAAGTCTAGAGTCTACCAAATCGGCATAAGAAACTCGAACTACATTACATTATATATCGTTTTCATTTGGGGGCCCCCCCGAGTACTTCAGGTTGCTAACTTTTAATAACTTGTCCCTCATTGCTGTGGCTTCAAATCCCGTTAGAGACTCTAGATTCTTTCATGCATGAAAGATATCCAGCTAGCTTTTGGAAAGTCGGTGGTTCTATCCAGGCCCCCGCTTGTACATGAAAAGTAAGACATGTAGGTGCACCCAAGGTCTTTGAGCAACATTAAAGCGGGATAGTCGCCACATGATATTTACTTTGTCGCAATGGCTTTAAATAAAGCAACACAAAAACAAACAAAACCGTTTCAATAGCCATTTTCAAATCTGTATAACGCATTTCCAGGTCTAGGCGTCCCAAATCCGAGGATTCTCTACTATTTCGACATATTTTAGACATTCAATACTGAACACCCTTAAACTGATAACATTCAATACTAAACTCCCATGAACTGGCAACATTCAATATTGAACTCACTACAAACTGGTGACATTCAATCTTCATCTCTCTTCATCTGATGACATTCAGTATTGAACTTCTTTAAGCTTGTAACATTCAGTATTGAACTTTCTTAAACTAAAACTGGTAATTAAAAGTTGAAAACAGACCTCATGAATTGATGACATTCAATTTTTAACTCCCTTCAACTGATGATGTCTGATGATAATTTCACTTTAATCTAAATGAGGACATTCAACGTGGTTCTTTCTTAAATGGTGACAATCCATATTGTTCTCTCTTACACTGGTGACATTCAATATTGAACTCTTCATCTGGTGACATTCAATACTGTACTCCATTGGACTGATAATATACATGTATTTGAATTCAAAATTCATAAGCGGATCATGTTCTGTACCACCAAGGTCACAAATAACATTTATTTTAGAATACTTAAATACGTATTAAATCATTCTGAGTGACAGAAGAAGAACAATCACCAATGTCAAAGCATTTTGACAGGTTGTGACATAGTTCTTAACGAGGCTTTTCACAGAAATTAATATTACAGTAAGGTGCCAACTAGGGCAGTAGATTGTGAAGCAATTTCAATTTAACCAGGATTAAATATGATCTTAAAATATCACATAAGATGAACTTTATTATTCAGTACATGGTTTTAATACATATTAACTTTTTGATACTGAAATCTCTAGAACAAAAATGTCAAATTTAAAGCAGGGGGCAGTACTGTTCATAATTATGTAACAAGAGGGCCATGATGGTCCTGAATCGCGCACCAGAAACCACTGTTTTTTTCAGCTAAAAATGCAGCAGAAAATATGTTAATCCACAACACACCTGGCTATCTGCAACAGGTGCGAGTATTTTAACTGCAATTTGTAACCTTTTCAAGAGGGAAAAGTACTATAAAGTATCATTGAGGTTTAAGCATATAGAAAACAATGACAACTGACTGCTTGCATATATCGCTTTTTTAATCCCCAGTCAAGTGAGGGGATTTCTCCCCTTAATAACTGACTTAATAACAGACTTGTAAGTTTAGTCTGTGTTACAGTGTTATAAGTTAGTGAACAAAGTTTTGACTAATTTTAAAGTTGTTTGAATCTTGAATTGTTTTCCTGCTCCTTACTGTTGTTTCCATTGTTTCTAATACTTTTAGTGATTAAGGTTGAATTTTACGTCGGTGCCAGATAGCGTGGGAGCAAACTCCGCACAGTAGTTACTTCCATTTAAATTAATAATCTATGCCGAAGAATGAAGGGGAGATCACTGCGTGGATATTGAGCGTGGCAAATGTTGCACTTTACATTTTTTTTAATGAACAGGTTCAATAAAAGAGTCTGTGATATTCTCAATGCTCTCGAGGGATCTTACAGATATTTATAATCGGGGCATGTTAAAGACATGCCACTGAGGTAAAAAAACAACAACAACCATAAAACATGAAATTTAAATTTCTTACATAGATCAACTGGGCCACGAAAAACTGTAATAAGTAAAAATCGTGTTTTTGTGCGATTCCTCGCCCGATTTGAGTTTAAAAGCTTTTAAAGTTTTGATCATTATTCACAAATGAAACTAGAACTATCACTAAATGTGATTAATACCCCCACAAGACTGCTTCAGAAATGAGGATGTTACTAGTAACAGAATACCTTGTAAAAGAATTGAAATATAGAGCTATGGTTGTGGGCAATTAAAGATAGTTGTGGTTCTTGTATGTTGCATTTCCTTTCAATGTGGTTGGCCATTAATGAAGTTTTATTGAATTACTCTGCAATAAGTCCAGAAAGACAAGGAAGGGGCCTCCGTGGCCGAGTGGTTAAAGTCGCTGACTTAAGATCACAGGTCCCTCACCACTGTAGGTTCGATCCTCACTCGGGTCGAAATCTTTCATGTGAGGAAGCCATCCAGCTGGCTTACGGAAGGTCGGTGGTTCTACCCAGGTGCCCGCTCGTGCCTGAAATAATGCCCGAAGGGGCACCTGGGGTCTTCCTCCACCAATAAAGCTGGAAATATATCGACGAAAAATCTCGGCGGGATGCTTAGGATGACCCGACTTGAGTGTACGGTCGCCCATATGGGCTTTCCGGCGGCGACCTTAAATAAACGCATCAAAAAAAAAAAAAAAAAAGACAAGGAAAAGGAACAAAGGGCAATAACTCTATAAATACTGAAGATGGAGTTATAGTTCTTGTGCACTGCACTTCCTCTTATTGTGCTTGACCATTGTATGAAGTTGTTTTGAATTCCAACCAGTACCTTTTAAGTTATGCTCCGGATAAGGAAAAGTATCAAAGGGCAGTAACTCTGTATTTTGTCAAAATGGAGTTATGGCTCTTGTGCACTGCACTTCCTTTTAATGTCCTTGACAACTGTATGAAGTTCTATTGAATTCCAAACAGTAGTTTTCAAGTTATGCTCTGGACAAAGAAAAGTAACAAAGGGCAATAACTCTGTAAATACTGAAGATGGAGTTATGGTTCTTGTGCACTGCACTTCCTCTCAATGTGCTTGACCATTGTGTGAAGTTATATTGAATTCCAACCATTAGTCTTCAAGTTATGCTCCGGACAAAAAAAGCAATGGAAAAGTAACAAAGGGCAATAACTCTGTAATTAGTCAAGATGGAGTTATGTTTTTTTTGCACTGCACTTCCCCTTATTGTGCTTGACCATTGTATGAAGTTGTTTTGAATTCCAACCAGTAGTTTTCATGTCATGCTCTGGACAAGGAAAAGTAACAAAGGGCAGTAACTCTGTAATAAGTCAAGATGGAGTTATGGTTCTTGAGCATTGCACTTCCTCTCAATGTGCTTGACCATTGTATGAAGTTATAATGAATTCCAACCATTAGTCTTCAAGTTATAGTTCGGACAAAAGAATGCAATGGAAAAATAAACAAAGGGCAATTACTCTGTAATTATTTTAGATAGAGTTATGGTTCTTGTGCACTGCACTTCCCCTTATTGAGTTTGACAATTGTATGAAGTTGTTTTTAATTCCAACCAGTAGTTTTCAAGTTATGCCCCGGACAAAGAAAAGTAACAAAGGGCAATAACTCTGTAATAAGTCAAGATAGAGTTATTGTTCTTGTGCACTGCACTTCCTCTCAATGTGCTTGACCATTGTATGAAGTTATAATGAATTCCAACCATTAGTCTTCAAGTTATGGTCCGGACTAAAGAAAGCAATGGAAAAGTAACAAAGGGCAATAACTCTGTAATTACTTTAGATAGAGTTATGGTTCCTGTGCACTGCACTTCCCCTTATTGTGCTTGACAATTGTATGAAGTTGTTTTGAATTCCAACCAGTAGTTTTCAAGTTATGCCCCGGACAAGGAAAAGTAACAAAGGGCAATAACTCTGTAATAAGTCAAGATAGAGTTATGGTTCTTGTGCACTGCACTTCCTCTCAATGTGCTTGACCATTGTATGTAGTTATATTGAATTCCAACCATTAGTCTTCAAGTTATGCTCCGGACAAGGAAAATGCAACGGACGTCTGGACCGACCGACCGACCAACGGGTGACTCCTATATACCCCCCCCCAAACTTCGTTTTTGGGAGTATAATAAATATTTGCATAAAACTGAGTAAGCGAATGATTTGAATTTTTGAAGCAACTGGTCTAGACCTTTAACGAATGGTACATAAATGTAGAAAAATATTTCCAGTATCATCATGTGTCAAAGAAACTTTGGTTCCTTAAAGACATTCTCATTGCTTGACATAAAGAAAAAGAGGCATAACTCTAAAAAGGTAATTTACAGGCAAATCATGTTATATATATTCAGAGAACAAGTGTGTAAAGTTTCTTCCCATTCTCTCCAGTAGTTTAAGAGAAACCTACTTACAAACTTAAAACTTGAGTGTGACGCAGAGTTATTCCCCTTCTTATCCAAATAGTCGGGATACATACAAAACAGCAGAATGCAATCGTTTCCGCAGGAAACTAGCTAAAATCAGCCTAAACCAGCCTGAAACCAGTCCAGTTATTAAGTAAAAAAAAATCCAGCTTAAACCTGTGACCTCTGCATTTATAAAGTTTTGTAGAATAAACTTGACTTACTAATCCTTTTAAACACGTGTTTTGCAACATGGTGTCCTTACAAAAACTTGGTTCAGCAATATATTTTGTTAATAAAACAAATTTAAAACAATTATCAACTTAAAAGGATGAACTTAATTTTTTTTTCCAATAAAGACATCTGTTATAAAAAATACAAATTTATTCAAAACAATTTATACAAATCAATTCAAAGTTCTGGTGAGAGACATAGTCACTAACACTTTATGCTATCTATTGAAAAGTGAAAATATAATACATACATGTAGTACTAAATTCTACATATATTTGTTGCAAAACGCTTCATTTATTTACATTAAAATGAAAATATGATAATGTATAGTTATTGAACAAGAACAAAACATGAGAGTACAATAAATCAATACAACACAACACTGTAATGGTTTACTTTTTATTGATTGTTAAGTTTTCTTACATGATAAATATACAATACAAAACAGCTTCCTGTAACTAAGGGAAAAATCACATGACACGTCGAATGTAATCTTTAGTTGAACATGCTTCAATACAAATACATCTTGGTTACCACAGTCTCATGCAATACTAGTATACAAGAAGAAAGTGAAACAAGATTGAGTTTATAACATTAAATTATCTTTACTTGGTATAAAATAGCATGAACATAATATATATAGCTAATGTAAATTTATTTACATAAGAAAAGGATAAACGTGTTGCAAAAAAGTGTACTATGTTTAAACAAGTAACAGAACAAATGGTCAAATGATACAAAATAACATTTCAACTAGTTGCTCTCTTAAGATACATATTTTCAATTTACTGAATTCTAAATGCGTATTTCCTAGCTCTCGTTTTTTGAAGAGCAAAGTTTTTAATATATATCCTTTTTTGTTAAAACATTCTTAATTCAGTTGGTGCTGTATTCGTCTTGCTAACTTATATTGTTATAACATTCTTTATACACTCAAATAAAATACAAACATAATGCTTCTGTACATACATAATTATGTAAAATGATAAAATACTTATTTAAATGACCAGCAGAATACGAGAAGAGGAGGGAGGTGAGAATATCAACTTACACACCAATATATACCATCTAGAAAAAGAAATTCAAAGAATGGGCCAGAGACTGACATTCATGGACCAGAAGTTGGTGAAGAAAAAGAACAAGAGGGCCAATTTTGACCCCGGGGCTTTTTTTTTTAACAAACTTGGTAGACACTCATAAGAAGATGTTTCATGCCACATATCTTAGCTCAAGCTCTTTGGGTTCTTTAAAAGAAGATTTTTTAAGTTTTTACTATATGCATATAGGGAAAATCAATGACCCCCTTGGGCGGGGCCAATTTTGACCCCAGGGCTTTTATTTGAACAAACTTGGTAGACACTCACTAGAAGATATTTCATGCCAAATATCTAAGCTCTAGCTCTTACGGTTTTTTAAAAGAAGATATTTAAAGTTTTTTCTTTCGGTTGCCATGGCAACCAGAGTTCTGCATGGAATTAAATTCTTTGAACAATTTTTAAAGGTGACCACCAAAGGAACATTCCTGTGAAGTTTGGATGAAATTGGCTTAGTGGTTTATGAGGAGATGTTATTTAAAGTAAAAGTTTACAGACGGACGCCGGACGAAAAGCGATCACAAAAGCTCACCCTGTCACTTTGTGACAGGTGAGCTAAAAAAGAAACCAGGCACAACGTTGTAAAGTATTTTATGATTTTATTTAAAATAAACAATGTAGAGAATGTAAGTTGGATTATACAATTGTAACATAATACATATCTTTACAAAAAAATGTGTTTTTGTTTTTGTTTTATTGAAATAATGAGTTACATTTTGGAGAAGAAGAATTAGAAGATACATTCGAGACAACAATACGTAACATCATGCCAACTCATACAGGACTTAACACACTAGTCAATTCTTCAAGATGGTAAGGAGCTTGTAAATAGACAAAATGCAAAGCCAACTGTACTGAAACTTCAAGATGTAAGTGTACATAATAAATTTTAAGTTTTTAATCTTTATAGAGTTAGTTATTATGATTTAACCACTAAATTCAGGATAAATTAAGGGAAATTAGAAACAAGAGCTGTCAAGAGCTGAAAAAATACAGCATATGAAAAAAACATCGATTCAGGCAAGAAAAACAAAACTCTGATGAAACAATTATATTTAGAGACTTAAAAAATCACAATATTTCGTGACAACACTGAAGAAGATATGATACCAAGACCAAGTTAGTGAACACTGTACATCAAAAGAGTTAAAGATCCGAAGAATGATTTCTTCGTGAAAGAGAAGACATCAAAGATGGCCCTAGATCGCCCACCCGGCCCATAAAACTCATCCGAGCAATTACTTAACAAGTTTGATGACAATAGTCAAAAATGTGACCTCTAGAGTGTTAACAAGGTTTTTTTTACATATTTGGGCAGTGAGACCTAGTTTTTATATATTCGAACTTGACCTATAAATTACCAAAACAAACTTGCAGACCAATTTCAAGGATATTTGGATAACAATAGTAGCCACTAGAGAGTTAACAACATTTTTCTTTTTTTTAACTCCTGTGACCTAGTTTTTCATTATAGATAACCCATGTTCGAAGTTCTCCAAGCAATAATCAATCACCGGTAGCACCGTTTCCGGCGAAACATAAACAAATTTGCCGAGAATAAATCTAGCCAAAAAAAGTTTAAAAAGGCACATATCGAACATGATAAAGCATTCGGTCCTATTTGACCAATATAGTGTGTGTTTGGTTTATTTACATGTTATGTGCATCACTCCAAAAATCTATATAAAATATTTTTTTATTTACTATAATAGAAGAACTGGTATATAATACCATTTTTAAAGAGAATATTTTATACATTATATTACTAGTATATACTAGTTATTTATGAACAGGCGGCTGGTCCGCAGTTAATAGTTTTTAAATACAATGCGGGTGGCCAGATATGGTCCATCCCGTCACCATAGGGACCTCTCACGTGTCCTTGGCAATGCCTTGGACAAACGAGAGGGCCACTATGTAAACAAGGCAGAAGCCAGGAACGTCGGGGTCCTAAAAGGGCTAGATAGTAAGATCAAAAATTTAAAAATTAGGACCCTTTCCAGTGAAATCAATTTGAAGATCAAACGTGCTTAAGGCAACATCCCTCGCATCGAGTAACATTTTCCTAGAATTCGCGTCTTCGGAAGCACTCAACAAAGCACTTTATCTACCCAAGTTTAAGCTTGGGGAAGAGGAGTGCATCGTAAAAGGACTGCCTCAGGAACACCTTTATGAGGTAGTTATACACGGTATTCCGCTGGAGGAAGATCTGTCAGAATTCTAACACAAATTGGAATATGACAGATCTGATGGGGCCTCACTTGTGAGGGTCGACCGGCTCCAGAATAAGCGTAGGCAAGATTCTGGAGCGGTAAAGCTGACCTTCGCGGGGGGTGTCCCATCACTGTGAGCATCGCGGGCGAGGGTACAGAATTAGTATATAGGACGGAGACCTATGTACACCCTCCAAAACGCTGTTTTCTTTGCCAGGGATACGGGCACATTTCTAAATTATGCAAGAATAAAATTACTTGTGGCCGGTGCGCTGGGGGTCACAACACTAGATCCTGTACCTCAGATTTTACTAGATGCTCCAACTGTGGGGAAAAACACAATTTGCAGCCTATACAGGCTGTTACGAATATATCAAGGCCACCGCCATTATGGCCTTGGTCAGGACCAGGCGGGTGAACTGGGGAAAGGCCGCTGTCCTATTCTATAACTTCGTGGTCAGGTGAGCTAATAAAAACAGTTAAGAAATAGTTATAACAATAGAAACAAAAAGCTTGATCAACCCGGTACTGGTGAAAAACAAAAATCTAAACAGAAAAAAGAAACAACCAGTCTTAAAGTCAAAATAAACCTAAGAAATCTAAATTTAACTTCTGATAATATTGCTAATTTGAAGAAAAATTTGGGTCTTTCGTCTGGTTTACATCCTGATAATTAAGATGATGAAGTATTTTTTGAGTCTGATAACAATGATAATGATGTGTTTCTTAGTACTGTTAATCAACCTTATCGCTGCCAAAACAGCAAAACCCTACAGTCAACCAGTGAAGGTTACTGTAGTTGAGGTTGGAAGATCTAACAAATACAAGACTGATAAGGGAGAGGACAAAGAAATTACAGTGATGGGGGCATGTGACAGTGAGCATGCCATTAAGTTGAATTTCTATGATCCTGTCATAGTTGCCCTGTTGAAGGAGGGAGGATGTGTGATGTTACTTAACTACATCTTCAAGCAGGAACCGGACAGGGCGATTGTGATCACTAACAAAACAAAAGTGATGCAAACATCAACCTTGACCAGTTCTAAAAGTTCAAATTAATGCTGAGAATGTTTCAAACTCAGATTTCTCTTGTAATCAAAATCAGGATAATTTTATTAAATGATAAAAATATGTCGCAGAGCATGTTAAATGTCATGCAAAAGAAAATACAGACCTATCTGACAAGGAATGATCGATTAGGTGTAGCCTCTATTATTCAATTTGTTAAGTTTTTTAAAAGAGGAAATGTCAAATAAAGAGAATGCAAAACGCACAGTTACAGATGTATTTATTGACTTTATTTGGTTTAATTCAATATCATCTATAATTGCGCAGAAGGTATTTTTTTGTAACAGTTACTGATAAAGAAATTTATGTAGTCAAAGTACACCAATCGCTTCACAATTATTTGATGGTGACATAGTCAGAGATCAAAAACTGTAATGCTGGTGTTTCTACATTTTTGCATTTCTTCCTGTCTAGATCAGTTTGGTAGACCTTTCAGGGGAATTGCTTTTCTCAGGGGAAGCAGGGCTCCTCGTTTTAATCCCTATGGCTATGTTTAATGTCAACCTCAGTATGGAGAATTGTTGTATCGGTCATTGCAACCTTATGGTTCAGGTTATAGACGTGGAAGATCTAGGGCTACAGCAACACCCCCCCCCCCCCAAAAAAAAAAAAACAACAAAACAAAATAATTAAACATTTTACCAAAGAAGAGGATTGAAAAAGCCAAGAGGGCCATGATGGCCCTGAGGTCGCTCACGCTGTATAAAGGCCCCCCAACCCCCACCCCCCCCCAACGTTGCAGGGCCAATTTAACCCAAGGGCTTTTATTTGCACAAACTTGGTAGACACCCATAAGAAGATGTTTCATGCTAAACATCTAAGCTCTAGCTCATTGGGCTTTTTAAAAGAAGATTTTTTTAAGTTTTTACTATACACATATAGTTAAAATCAATGACCCCCGGGGCGGGGCCAATTTTGACCCCAGGGCTTTTATTTGAACAAACTTTGTAGACACTCACTAAAAGATGTTTCATGCTTAATATCTTAACTCAAGCTATTTGGGTTTTTTCAAAGAAGATTTTAAGTTTTTGCTATACACATATAAAGAAAATCAATGACCCCCGGGGCGGGGCCAATTTTGACCCCAGGTCTTTTATTTGAACAAACTTTGTAGACACTCACTAAAAGATGTTTCATGCTTAATATCTTAACTCAAGCTATTTGGGTTTTTTCAAAGAAGAATTTTTAAGTTTTTGCTATACACATATAAGGAAAATCAATGACCCCCGGGGCGGTGCCAATTTTGACCCCAGGGCTTTTATTTGAACAAACTTGGTAGACACCTATTAGAACATGTTTGATGCTAAATATCTTAGCCATAGCTCTTTGAGTTCTTTAAAAGAAGATTTTTTAAGTTTTTACTATATGCATATAGGGAAAATCAATGATCCCCCGGGGCGGGGCCAATTTTGACCCCAGGGCTTTTATTTGAACAAACTTGGTAGACACTTATTAGAACATGTTTCATGCTAAATATCTTAGCTCTAACTCTTTTGGTTCTTTAAAAGAAGATTTTTAAGTTTTTACTATATGCATATAGGGAAAATCAATGACCCCCTGGGGCGGGGCCAATTTTGACCCCAGGGCTTTTATTTGAACAAACTTGGTAGACACCTATTAGAACACGTTTGATGCTCAATATCTTAGCCATAGCTCTTTGAGTTCTTTAAAAGAAGATTTTTTAAGTTTTTACTATATGCATATAGGGAAAATCAATGACCCCCCGGGGCGGGGCCAATTTTGACCCCAGGGCTTTTATTTGTTAACTTGGTAGACACCCATTAGAACATGTTTCATGCTAAATATCTAAGCTCTAGCTCTTTGGGTTCTTTAAAAGAAGATTTTTTAAGTTTTTACTATATGCATATAGGGAAAATCAATGACCCCCCGGGGCGGGGCCAATTTTGACCCCAGGGCTTTTATTTGAACAAACTTGGTAGAAACTCACTAGAAGATGTTTCATGCCAAATATCTAAGCTCTAGCTCTTATGGTTTTTTAAAAGAAGATATTTAAAGTTTTTTCTTTCGGTTGCCATGGCAACCAGAATTCTGCATTGAATTAAATTCTTTGAACAATTTTTAAAGGTGACCACCAAAGGAACATTCCTGTGAAGTTTGGATGAAATTGGCTTAGTGGTTTATGAGGAGATGTCATTTAAAGTAAAAGTTTACGGACGGACGGACGCCGGACAGATGGACGGACGGACGCCGGACGAAAAGCGATCACAAAAGCTCACCCTGTCACTTTGTGACAGGTGAGCTAAAAAACCATTTGGCTACGCTTAAGGCTGAACGAAAGCCAAGCATGTTCATCAGGCTAGGTGGATACAAGCTCTGTAACTGTCACCGGGATATATGGTAACGGGTGCTGCAGCACAAACATTTCCATTGAGCTCCACCGGTTATCCTACACCGAGACGTAAACCTGGTTCAAGTTTCATATGTAGAAAGGCCGGTCACTGGCATTTAAGCTAGTGGATGCAGAGAAGAAGCACCGAAACGATTATTGCTTTATATGCATTATCAAGGGCCATTACTCTGTGATGAAGGGTTGAACCAGAACATGGCGACGATACGGGCATTTCCTCTTGATATTGATGGTTCCCATAACCTTTCATTGAATTCCAGCCTGTAGTTGCAGAGAACTAGAGCAGAAACGAAATTCGGAGGAAGAACAATGCTAAAAAAAAAATACCCCCCTCTCAATTCATCGGCGAGAAAATGATAACAACATCTAGTCAGAGGTTGTAACGCTTATGGTACGTCAATTCCTTTTCAAATGGAAAAGGATGGGAGGGGGGGGGGGGTGTCAGGGGAAACAGGAGACATGTTTTTAGGAGAAAAAGCTGGTACATAAGATAGTGGACTTCTACTTTCTTGTTATGAATGAAAACCTAATCTTATTAAAGGGAGGTAATTAAGCCAGAATGTAATCCAACGACCTCTGAGGTGGGTCAATTTTTACCCGAAGGCTTTCAAAGCATAAATAGAATGTTTATCAAACTATGTGTGTAATTGAATGATACACGCATATAATTATTTTTCACAAATGATTTGAAAATCATTATGTAGAACATTTTAATTGAGAGTAGTTTGTTAAATATGGACTGTAATAAGGTACATAATTATGTAAATGATTTGTGTTTTCTTTTTACAAGCATTCAGTTAAAATATATAATTATATCTTTTATCAAAATCCCATTTTTGTATCCATTTTTTTATGTACATTATCTCCACTAAAATTTTTTCAATGAGCATTTGCTCTCGGAAGATAGTTGAACTTGTATCTTTAATTACAATAGTATGAATCATTTGAGGACACTTATCTGATATTTAGACTTATCAGTAAGTACTGTGGTCAAGGTGTGTATTTCTGTTAAAGGACGTTGTTTACCAACTACAACCATGTGATTGGCTCATTGTTACAGTGTAAGGTTCTGTATTTCATGATCAAAACATCGGATACTTTCTTATTAACAGTTTTAATTCTCAACTTGTTTAATTTAGTTTTATTGCTTATGTGTGCATGTTGAAAACACTCTATACGACAGTATCGAAACGAGATATTTCACTTTAGCAGTATACGACAGTTACAGAAACGAGATATTTCACTATAGCACTATGGAACTAGAAGTGTTATACGACAGTTACAGAAACGAGATATTTCACAATAGCAGTATGGAACTAGAAGTGTTATACGACAGTTACAGAAACGAGATATTTCACAATAGCAGTATGGAACTAGAAGTGTTATACGACAGTTACAGAAACGAGATATTTCACAATAGCACTATGGAACTAGAAGTGTTATACGACAGTTACAGAAACGAGATATTTCACAATAGCAGTAGGGAACTAGAAGTGTTATACGACAGTACAGAAACGAGATATTTCACAATAGCAGTAGGGAACTAGAAGTGTTATACGACAGTACAGAAACGAGATATTTCACAATAGCACTATGGAACTAGAAGTGTTATACGACAGTTACAGAAACGAGATATTTCACTATAGCACTATGGAACTAGAAGTGTTATAAGACAGTTACAGAAACGAGATATTTCACTATAGCAGTATGCAACTAGAAGTGTTATACGACAGTACAGAAACGAGATATTTCACTATAGCAGTATGGAACTAGAAGTGTTATACGACAGTACAGAAACGAGATATTTCACTATAGCAGTAGGGAACTAGAAGTGTTATACGACAGTACAGAAACGAGATATTTCACAATAGCACTATGGAACTAGAAGTGTTATACGACAGTTACAGAAACGAGATATTTCACAATAGCACTATGGAACTAGAAGTGTTATACGACAGTTACAGAAACAAGATATTTCACTATAGCAGTAGGGAACTAGAAGTGTTATACGACAGTACAGAAACGAGATATTTCACAATAGCACTATGGAACTAGAAGTGTTATACGACAGTTACAGAAACGAGATATTTCACAATAGCAGTAGGGAACTAGAAGTGTTATACGACAGTTACAGAAACAAGATATTTCACTATAGCAGTAGGGAACTAGAAGTGTTATACGACAGTTACAGAAACGAGATATTTCACTATAGCAGTAGGGAACTAGAAGTGTTATACGACAGTTACAGAAACAAGATATTTCACTATAGCAGTAGGGAACTAGAAGTGTTATACGACAGTACAGAAACGAGATATTTCACTATTGCACTATGGAACTAGACGTGTTATACGACAGTACAGAAACGAGATATTTCACTATAGCAGTATGGAACTAGAAGTGTTTTTGTCACAAAAACATATGTCTCCCAAAACTATGTATTAGGAACATAAAGGGGATATGCACAACTAGGGATGGTAATGATCACTCATGTGAAGTTCCATAGAAATCCCATCAGCAGTTTGACCTGTGAAAGTCGGATATGATTTTTCTATTTACAGCTCTGGCAGCCATTTTGTGCAGCAAAGGGGAACATGCTGTGATATGAACAACTAGGGATAGTACTGAACACTTGTGCAATTTTCATTGAAATGCCACCAGCAGCTTGACTTGTAAAAGCCAGAAAATATTTTTTTATTATAGCTCTGACGGCCATTTTGTGCAGCAGAGCCGAACATGCAATTGATGTGCACAACTAGGGATGGTACTGATCACTCCTGTAAAGTTTGGTTGAATTCACACCAGTAGTTTGACCTTTCAAGACCGGACAAGATTTTCTATTTTAGCTCCAACGGCCATTTTGTGCAGCGAAGCGGAACTTGCCGGTGATGTGCACAACTAGGGATAGTACTGCTCACTAGTTTGGTTGAAATCCTATCAGTAGTTTGACATGTGAAAGCTGGACATTTAGCTCAATGCATACGGATGGACGGACAGACAAGACGCCGAAGGCAAAAACATTATGTCTCCCAAAAATTTTTGGGAGACATAATTGGAGGAAAGTAAGGCAAATTCTTACATAGATGACATGATATCAGTTCTTCAAGATGGTAAGGAGCTTGTAAATAGACAGGATGCAAAGCAAGTTGTACTGAAACTTCAAGATGTAAGTGTACATAATAAATTTTAAGATTTTAATCTTTATAGAGTTAGTTATTATGATTTAACCGCTAAAGTCACCACTAAATTCAGGATGAATTAAGGGAAATTAGAAACAAGAGCTGTCACAGGAGACAGTGAAGCTCGACTAATTAAATACTGGACGCAGTAAGGAAGACAAAACTATGAAAGAAAAATCAATTATGATATAAATATATTTCTTCTTATGACAAGAAGTTATTGTTGTTAACATGAATTCAAAGTTCAAGGGGGAATTCTGGATATAGTCACATTAGAGTTATGCACCTAATGTCACACAACATATGTGTAATGATAAGAAATATATGTTTGAAGTTTGAAATAGTTACTTTAAAAAGTAAAGAAGTTATAATATTTCTTAAAGAAAATTCTCAGTTCAAAGGGAGATAAATCTGAAAATATTGCTTCAAGAGTTATAAACCTTGTCAAATAAGACCTGGCTGATGATTAGGAATATGTATTTGAAGTTTGAGCTAGATACAATTAAAACTAAAGAAGTTATAGTAAAAAATAACATTTTTCAAGTTAACAGGGAGATAATTATTGCAATATTGGTACTAGAGTTATGAACCTTGTCACATAAGATGTTTTTTGTTTTTTTTGTTTTGGGTTTTACGTCACATCGACAAAGTATAGGTCATATCGTGACGTTCCAGCTTTACTGGTGGAGGAAGACCTCAGGTGCATTATTTCAGGCACGAACGGGCACCTGAGTAGAACCACCGACGTTCCGTAAGCTAGCTGGATAGCTTCCTCACATGAAAGAATCCAAAGTCCCTGTCGGGATTTGAACCCACAGCGGTGAGGGGCAAGTGGGTTGAAGTCAACGACCTTAACCACTCGGCCACAACGCCCCACACATAAGATGTGGTTAATGATTAGGAACATATATTTGAAGTATTAAGTTGATCCCTTAAGAAATAAAGAAGTAACAGTAAACAAGAGGGCCATGATGGCCCTGAAATCGCTCACCTGTATATAGGCCCCTGGGCCAAGGCCAATTTTAACCAGAGTCCCTTATTTGAAGAAACTTGGTAGACACCCATTAGAAGATGTTTCATGCTAAATATCTTAGCTCTAGCTCTTTGGGATTTTTAAAAGAAGATTTTTTAAGTTTTTACTATATACAATTAAGGAAAATCAATGACCCCCTGGGGCGGGGCCAATTTTTACCCCAGGGCTTTTATTTGAACAAACTTGGTAGACACCTACTAGAAGATGTTTCATGCTTAATATCTAAGCTCTAGCTTTTTTGGTTTTTTAAAAGATTTTTTAAGTTTTTACTATATACAAATAAGGAAAATCAATGAGCCCGTGGGCGGGACAATTTTGACTCCAGGACATTTATTTGAACAAACTTGGTAGAAACTGACTAGATAGTGTTTCATGCCAAATATTTAAACTCTAGCTCTTTCGGTTTTCTAAAAGAAGATATTCTAAGTTTTTTCCTTCAGTTGCCATGGCAATCAGAGTTCTGCTTGGAATTAAATTCTTTGAACAAGTTTTAAAGTTGACTATCAAAGGAACATTCTTGTGAAGTTTGGATGAAATTGGCAAAGTGGTTTATGAGGAGATGTTGTTTAAAGTAAAAGTTTACGGATGGACGCTGTACGAAAAGCGATCATAAAAGCTCACCATATCACTTTGTGACAGGTGAGCTAGAAATAATATATTTAAAGGAAAATTCTAAGTTCAAGGGGAGATAAATCTGAAAATATGGGTGCTAGAGTTTTGAACCTTGTCACATAAGATGTGGTTGATGATAAGGGACATATATTTAGAGCTGTCATCGATATCGACAATATCGATGTATCGTTGATATTTTTTGTCGATCAATAATCGATACACATTTTAAAAAATCGATACTTTTGACTTATAAATTAAATGTCTAGAAATTATACAATTCACCCAAAATATATGCAGAAACAATTATTTATATCTAATTTTATGCTTTTGTTATATAGTGGAATTATTTCATAGCAATGGTGACAAAAAATATTGTCTGGAAAAAATCATGCAGTGGACAAGACACTGTACAGAACATGTTTTTGACTGAAATCATTGAAACAGGTATGAAAGTGAATGACAGACAAGTGAGTATAGGATATTATCGATATATCGGTGTATCGTTGATTTTTGTTACTTGATATCGATATATCGTTGATATGCTTTGCACTGAATCAATGACAGCTCTACATATATTTGAAGTTTGAAGTTGATACCTTCAGAAATGAAAAAGTTATAGTGAAAAATATTTTACTGCACCAAAACTTTAATCTAAAATCTGGATGCCGGCGCCAGGGTGAGTTAAGGACAGCTCTCCCTATACTTCGTAAAGTCGAGCTAAAAAATAGTCAGAATGGTAAAAGATTTGTAAGCATCATAAAATAATTGTCTTTACTGCACTATTATTGATAAATCAGGTAAAAATATACAGTCTACTCAAGTTATAAGGAGATCAGTTTTAACAAGGTACTGCTTAGAGTGTACACTCTACTGTGCCCTACTACCATATTTACCTTTTATAAAGAGATTGGTTATACCTTGATGCCGGTTACAATGTACATTATATTTAGCTGTCCCATGTATATTTTCCCTAATTTTAACTTTAATAGCTGTAAAGCTTTTAATAATTATATATTTATATATATAAAAACACAAACCTTAAAGGGTGATAAAATTCAAAAATTTACCTAGAAAAGAAGGATGTAAGTGAAAGTGTAAAGTAGAAATAAATTAAGCCCCGCAGTGTCATATTTCTCTACTTGTTCTGTCCCTTTTATAACAAGAACCCAAATATAATGAGGAACCATGTGAAGTCAAGATGGGCCATAATGGCCCTGAAGTCGCTCACCAGAATATAAAAGCTCTCCATGAACATGAATAATTTTGACCCAAGGGGTTTTACTTGAACAAACTTGGTAGACACTCGCTAGAAAATGTTTCATGCTTAAAGCTACATTAAATAAATATGTTAAAATATTTTGCCGTCGCCCTAAAAACCAAGCATTATACAATTTCCTTAACCTTTTTAACAGTATCGTTGTAAATCTCATCAAATATTGTTCATAAATTAGGATTTTAAATGGAAAACCCCACGGTAACACTAAAATTCGTATACGAACTTTAACATGCAAATGAAGACTGCCATCAGCTCGTGTATGCGCTACGTCACGGCGTTATAGTTGCTATCCGGAACACAGCAAATATAAGATTTTCTTGTGCAAACACACTTTTACCGTTTAAGCTTCACCAAAATAAGATCTGGAGTCGATATGAAACCCAATTTATTAATGAAATGTCACTATTTCTTTTTTATGAAATTTATTTAATGTAACTTTAATATCTAAGCTCTAGCTATTTGAGTTTTAAAAAAAAATTAAAAAAAGATTTTTTAAAGTTTTTACTATATACATAAAAGGAAAATCAATGACCCCCCTTGAGCAGGCCAATTTTGACCCAAGGGCTTTTATTTGAACAAATTTGGTAGACACTTATTAGAAGATGTTTTATGCCAAATATCTAAGCTCTAACTCTGCGTTTCTTAAAAGAAGATACTTTAAGTTTTTTTCTTTTTGGTTGCCATGGCAACCAGAGTTAAATTCTTTGATCAATTTTTAAAGGTGACTTTTGTGAAGTTTGGATTACATAAGCTAAGCGGTTTATGAGAAGATGTCATTTAAAGTAAAAGTTTACGGACCGACGCTAGAGGAAAAGCGATCACAAAAGTTCACCATGTCACTTTGTGACAGGCGAGCTAAAAAGCATTAACTTAGAAAAACTGATGGACCTCCAAAATTGAGATCAGACACTGGGCTAATATAATATAATGAAACAAGAATCTGTGTTTGATAAACACAAATGCCCCTACAATTTGGAACTTATCTCAGAAAGTTTTTGTCATCCAGACTAAGACATTTTGTTCAATTATTTTCAACTGATTACTAGAATAATATTATAAATGATTTTTTTTTGTTCTTGTATTTTTTCAGACAAAATGGATAATCTAGAGATCTTAGCAGGATACTCTGAAGAATTCGATGAGTTTAATGCTCAGTTAGATAATGATCAGGAGCACGCAGAAAGGCCTCTCTGGCCTAATGTTCCCTCCTGTTGCCCAGTTGAAAACTGCTTGGATGTTTACCAGAGTTTCAGCAGCTTTGAAAGGCACTGGAACAACAAACATGTCAATAAAATAAAATTATATAAGTGTCCAAACTGCTCTTTGAAGTCTGCAAGAGAATATAATGTAAGAAAACACCAAGAAAAGGTACATAAAATGAAAAGTGCAATAGAGTTTGAAGATTCTGAAAACGGAAAATACATCAACCCAGGAGAAAAACTTCCATACAGATTTGATCACCGCCAAAGAATGTGCAATAAAAGAAAAGCCATTGAAGGGACAGATCTTCTAGTTAGAGGCGGACAAGTGTGCCGGGATCAGGTTGCTGAAGAACACGAGGGAAATATCACTGTTCACATTTCAAAAAAAGAAAGAAAAAGAGGCAGCCATTTGAGAGAGAAAAGTGGAAGCAGCTGGTTGGACGGTCAAATTTGTGGTCTCCACCGAAAGATACTCGTGTTTGTTCGAGGCATTTTGTTGATGGGGAACAAACACTACAAAACCCTCTACCAACATTTGAAATGGATTATGAGAATGCTAAAGAAACATGTGAAAAGACTGATCAAGACCCGTATATACTAAACAAGAGGGCCATGATGGCCCTGAAGTCGCTCACCTGTATATAAACCCCCGGAGCGGGGCCAGTTTAAACCCCAGGGCTTTTATTTGAACAAACTTGGTAGACACCCATTAGAAGATGTTTCATGCTAAACATCTAAGGTCTAGCTCGTTGGGTTTTTTAAAAGAAGATTTTTAAAGTTTTTTCTTTACACATATAGTTAAAAACAATGACAACCCTGGGGCAGGGCCAGTTTTGACCCCAGGGCTTTTATTTGAACAATTTTTGTAGACACTTACTAGAAAATGTTTCATGCTTAATATCTTAACTCTAGCTATTCGGGTTTTTTCAAAGAAGATTTTTAAGTTTTTGCTATACACATATAAGGAAAAGAAATGACCCCTGGGGCGAGGCCAATTTTGACCCCAGGGCTTTTATTTGAAAAACTTTGTAGACACTCACTAGAAGATGTTTCATGCTTAGTATCTAAACTCTAGCTATTTCGTTTTTTTTCAAAGAAGATTTTTTAAGTTTTTGCTATATACACACATAAGGAAAATCAATGACCCCCGGGGCTGGGCCAATTTTGACCCCAGGGCTCTTATTTGAACAAACTTGGTAGACATCAATTAGAACATGTTTCATGCTAAATATCTTAGCTCTTACCCTTTGGGTTATTTAAAAGAAGATTTGTATGTTTTTACTATATGCATATAGGGAAAATCAATGACCCCCTGGGGCGGAGCCAATTTTGACCCCAGGGCTTTTATTTGAACAAACTTGGTAGACACCCATTAGAAGATGTTTCATGCTTAATATCTTAGCTCTAGCTCTTTGGGTTCTTTAAAAGAAGATTTTTAAGTTTTTACTATATGCATATAGGGAAAATCAATGATCCCATGGGGCGGGGCCAATTTTGACCCCAGGGCTTTTATTTGAACAAACTTGGTAGACATCCATTAGAAGATGTTTCATGCTAATAATATATTAGCTCTAGCTCTTTGGGTTCTTTAAAAGAAGATTTTTTAAGTTTTTACTATATGCATATAGGGAAAATCAATGACCCCCTGGGGCGGAGCCAATTTTGACCCCAGGGCTTTTCGTAGACACTCACTAGAAGATGTTTCATGCCAAATATCTAAGCTCTAGCTCTTTGGGTTTTTTAGAAGAAGATATTTAAAGTTTTTTCTTTTGGTTGCCATGGCAACCAGACTTCTGCATGGAATTAAATTCTTTGAACAATTTTTAAAGGTGATCACCAAAGGAACATTCCTGAGAAGTTTGGATGAAATTGGCTGAGTGGTTTATGAGGAGATGTCATTTAAAGTAAAAGTTTACAGGCGGACGCCGGACGAAAAGCGATCACAAAAGCTCACCCTGTCACTTTGCGACAGGTGAGCTAAAAAAGAATTGTCAATAAAAACAACATGAGTGGTGAACTGTATGTAGCAACACCTTTGTTTGATGATCTACATGAAGAATATTTGCCAAAAGATAATGCTGACTACCTTGGTTTGTGCCCTCAATTGTTGGTGCTTCTCACAGACTTGTTTAAGGAGTTAAAATAGGTTCAGTGTTTGAAAGACAATACGTAAAACAGACTCTGTACAGTGATAGAATTTTAAAAACAAATGATGATGTCAAATTTCACACTGGATTAACTAGTACAGAGTGTACTCTTCAAATGCCTTCGTTTCCGGCTTCCGCCATGTTGGTAGACCGAATACAACATACATGGACATTGTTAATTATCTAATTTCACGTCCAGTCCTTAGACAAAGGAAGAATAAACATGCTATAAAGGATTAGATGCCTATAACCAGTTTGTCAGCGGTTGGGTTAGAGATGTAGGCAACTGCCAAGTAAATGGACACTGCATTATCACTGCCAAGGTACTCAACTAAGACAAAAAATAAGCTCAAAAATAACTTGTTTATAAAATCTTTATCAACATTCAGCAAGATATTGATTTGTCCCAAAATATGGTCCGCCCCATCCCACGATCCGCCTGTCCTACGACCCGTAACGTAACGCGCGGGAAATTAATTTAATTATAATTGGATGAGGACAATGGAAGGGAGGAAAATGGAAAAATATTTCCAGCAGTTTGAAAGTATATAAATAAACCATGTCTAGTGAATTTAAGAAATGGATTTTTATTAATTGCAGTCATTTTGTTCAAAGTTTAATGCGTAACAGTCTAAAATATAAGCTAAGAATTATTATTAATGATGATGTACAAGGGTAGATACAGGCTGTTGTTTATGTTTTGTCCCCAAAATTGTATGTATGGGGTTGATGGTGGGCAAATTGGGTATTAGACATGCATTTAATAAAATTGTAATACTGCTTCCGCAGACACATATCCAGTTACTGAACCAGAATGACTGTGTAAGTCAAATGAGAATCTCAATACCCTGGCGGGATTTGAACCCTAAACATCCTGATAAGGAGTCGATGCTCTACACCAATTCAGCAATACCGTTATAACATTTGATAAAGGCAATTTGTTATCATGAAGGTGTAAAACTTCAAACAGAGGCTACTAAATGGGGTTGTTCCCATGAGAAGGCTGCTCTAGAAGCATTCACTGAACAGATGAGTAAGGCACATAACACTGTAAGGGTAAGACACAGTGGTTTTGTTATCAGCTCATCCCATCCATATATTGGAGCATCTCCTGATGCAATTGTTACATGTGATTGCTGTGGAAGTAGCCCTGTGGAAGTTAAGTGCCCTTTTTGTAAGAGAGCTGAAATCATTTCAAATGTAAGCGACAAGGATTTCTGCCTACAGAAGGATGAAAATGGTGTAAATAAACTTGCGAAATCACATGCATACTGGTACCAAGTGCAAACACAACTGGGTGTTTGTGGTATGGAAAGAGCATTCTTTGTGGTATGGACCGAGAAAGATTTATATATAGAGGAAGTTTTGTTTGACGAAAAGAAGTGGACAGAAATATGTGAGAAAGCGCTTCACATCTTCCAAGTAGCCATTCTTCCAGAGCTTGTTGGGAAGTTCTTTACGAGAACAACTGACCATACTGTTTCCACAGAAGATAGTTCTTCCCAAGCAGTATTTTGCTATTGCCAGGACATAGAGTATGGTCAAATGGTAGCTTGTGAAAACAATTAGTGCAGATTTGAATGATTTTACTGTGGACGTGTTGGACTTAAGACAGAACCAAAAGGAGTTTGTTAATGTCCTGACTGTAGAGAAAAAGTCAAGCTAAAAATGACCAACATTGGTCATGGTGATCTTCCTTCATTAGTAAGGCAAGAATTAGGGGTATGTTTCTACTTCATGTTTAATATAGAATAGGAAATGTTTTTATAGAAAAGTTGAATAAAATTTTCATTGATCTGAATGTAGTAAGAAGTATGTTGTTGACTTTTAAAGTTGTGACAAGTTAAATGTCATGTAGACTCCAAACAAACAAACTACTTTCAGAGACACTTTTTGAAGTTTGGGGAGAATCACACGAGACTTGACTCAGTTCAGGGTCTTTCAAATAGAATGGTCTGGAAACACGCTACGTAAAACGGGCGAAAAATTAAATACAAAAGTAAAATTGAATATTCTAACAACATGATGTTCTTTAAAAATCTTTTAACTTGAGAAAAAAAGATAAATATTTCAGAAAATAATGTTTTTAAAGCCATGATCTTTGAAAAACATTGATTGATTGTTCAGAATATTTTCGACTAACAGCACCATTTTGAAAATGCAGCATTTTAAGCATCATATATTTCTAAAAAGCATTGTGAAATATTATAAAATCTTTACATGATACGATTAAATAACATTTTGTCCTTGTAAAATCAATTTCTATTTTGTGAGTGAACAGTGCTTAAATTAAAGAAAGGCTTAAAAACTTGGACCTATTTTCAAATATGAGCAGTAGATTTTTCCTTGACACCGGGAACGAAAAATTCCTAATTCATTTCAAATCTATAAAATTGTTACATTTTAAGGTCAAAAACCATGATAATACAATGTATATAGCCAGGATAATTTTTCAGTAATTGTTTGATTAATTTAACAAAACATTATCTTATAATTTGATTTTTGAACAGTGATGTACTATGCCAGATCACGGTCGGTGATAACCTAATCACCGGATTCAGCCGAGACATCTTTTTTTTTTAAAATGGTCCGACATCAGACCATTCTATTGGAATGACCCTGCTCAGTGCAATTCCAGTTGTTGCAATTGCCATGTTGAAATGTGTGCGGAAACAATTAGTTGAATTTTTACCAGGAGGGAAATTCCATAATACCATCAACGATAAAAGAACAAGCTTTGTGTCTGTTACAAACCCTGCACGTTAGTGCCAGTTTGGTGGACTTGATGCCAGCCAAACTCGACGACCTGGAGCATCATTACCACCACAGCTCAATTTTGATGCTTAAAGAAAAACAGAAAGCAATTGGTAAAATGGTTAAGCAATATGAAAGGAGATGAAAAGGAACAAATGATGTCTGATGCTTGCTATGGAAGAAGAAAGCTACGAAAAGAACACCAGGAGTATGAATGTGAAGTTTTAAACTAAGTAAGTGAAGAAAATGTTGATTGACATACAGAAACAAAGAAAGTGATAAAAGTGAAACATAAATGACAGATGTGTCAGGAAGGGAACAGCAGGTGGTGGCTGGCTCATAGGACTTCAATACCCCTAGGCTTAAATCTAATAAATGATGTATTAGTGGTAGTATCAGTATGATTGGTACCCAGGGAGGTGTAGCCAAGTAGTCAATGAAATACGAGACTCCAGAGTTCATAGGCAATTAAATCCTACTATGAGATATAGGTGATCGTAATGCATATCAGAAGAATTGAAGGTACCACAGGATGTTTACGAAGTCAATCAATGATAAAACATTTGAGAGTTCATTTTCATGTCATTTGTGCCAAAAAAGACATTCAGGATGGCAAGATGAAGGAATCAGAATCGCGGAACAGTTTTTCTGTGCTTCATAGATAAAGATTGATGTTATCTTCTGCTGTGCTGGACCTTCAGGTGCCTTTCAAGCCATTTTAGAGGTCCCTCAAGTAGAATCACAACCTGTAAATAGCTGCGTAACTTTGAACCCTAAGTATCAAAATTCCTTTTTCGTCAGGCAACCGTGTCCCCAGAGCCACTACTCATTATTTATCTGTAGCCGAATAAACATTTAGAACAATAATTTTTTTTTATTTGGTTTTAATAACACCGAATAGAAAGAGTATATGCAGTATTCCTAGGCTTTATGGTGGTAGGAAGCTTATGGTGCCCATTCGAATAAAAATGAGATTTGTAAGTGGCTGGATAATTCTTCTCATGTAAAGAATACATAATCCGGTCATGATAACCACGCAGTGAGAGGCAGAGTGCCGTAACCATCACCATTCCCTAACATTAAATGTGGTGAATGAACAAAGCAAGTGTCATGACTTCATCGATGACACTGGGGGCACAGCCGAGGAGTTTTAGTTGTGGAGGTGCCAAAATTGTGGTAAAACGTACCAAGAAGACGAAATATTTCCAATCATTCAAAAGCAAGAAAACAGGAGTTCTAGTCTTCGCCAGTCTGGACATCAACGGGCATATATCTTAGTCCAAGGGAATAGTTAGACATATGTAACGGATATATGCGCCCGAGCACCCGAGGACAATTCTATATGGCGTGGCAGCGGAGCAAGCTGACTGGATAAATCCAAACTGGGAAACAAGTTGTTTCCAGGATAGGTTGCAACGAATTTGATTCCAAGTGCCAATATGTATCAATCCCAGAAACCGAATGGCCACTACTATCTACTTAATGGTATTTTATTATTAATATATTTGTAAATAGTTTCAAACATTTTGTTACATTTTAAGCAGCAGGATGAATTTTCCCCGCACTAAAACATTTTATTATTCTTCCAAAGGATTTAACAGGAAATTTTAAAAACTTTGAAGCTCTCATGTTTGTTAAATGTAACAAGGCATTGTGAACAGAAAACAGACTGATGAGTTTGATTTAATGTTTTTAAAGTGAATATAAATTTTTCTGTATCTGGTGTGCTTTGTAACTATGTTATTTTCATATTAAAGCAGTTTAACTAGAAAATAATTAATTGTTATTAATAATTTTTTTATAAATTTAATTGTAATTAATTAATTACAATGTGAAAATTCATGGAATTGTTATGCAATTGGGAAGTTTCCATTTTAATTGTAATTAATTAATTACTTTTAAAAATAATGGTACCCATCCCTGGCAAGTGAGCAATATAATATACAGCCATTGGGCGCATTGTAGTGTTGCAAGGATTTAAGTTCTGATATAATATAAGTTTTGTCTAAATTTTGCAATGAATGTATTTAAGAATCAAAAACAATGGTAAATATCTAATTCATGGGCGCGAGCGGTGAGGTTTTTTGTCCTCCGAGAATATTATGTGTGAGATAAAGAATATCCAGTGTTTCGGTGTTCGAGAAATTTAGGCATCCCGATCATGGAACGCACAGTCGTTCACCACGCGATACGTACCCATTAAAGCATGCTGATTGCAGCTGGAGACGTCTATTTTAAGATATCACCAGAGTTTTTGTGAGAAATAGATGGACACTATTGGCAGGTAGTGTTTTCGCAAAACAAATTCAGTGTGGTTCATTATTATTTAGTTTACAGTGGTGAGTTATAGGATATGCATTTGGCTCAAAGAATTGAAATCCAAAGGATATTGGTCTCATTTGTTGATTTTTCGTCATAGAGGAAATTTTGGTGTATGATGCCACCTTTTCAAAGTTATGGTGTTACGTTAATGATGGCATTGGATAATTGAGAAAAAAATGCCTGAATTTGAATAGACATATTTAGAGACAGTTTGTTAAGTAATGCTGGTGACTACAGTTTTATAGTTAATTATTAATGAATAGATATGTAGTCTCATGATCTATTTCATATTTCAGGTTTTTGACACAAACTTAGTTGTACCTGTGACACCACGGATAAGAATGAAAGATCGCAGAGGATCCGGCTAGAACTTATTCGCCAGCAGCTGGTGAAGTGGAGAGAAGTCTTAATGACCAGAATTACACTGTTCTTGACTCAACATTTTTCAATAAAATTTTATTTTCAGAACCAATTTCTGAAGTTGTTGTTATCTACATTTAAAAAATACTGTGTTGTTTTCATTTATCGCCCCCGGGGCGTTAAAAAAACGGAAACTGGGGGCGTTAATTAGAAGCACATTTGCATAAAATTTTTGTCCTATAAACCCCTTGTTCACGTACGACAAATAAGCAGCACAAAATTATTGTAGACAATACGGTAGTCCGCTGACCGAGACAAACTTGTCAACAGATAATAGTTATTGTTTTTATCTCTGAGGAAATTTGATACACGCATCAGTTTGAATTCGTTTACGTGGTGTTGTAACAATAGATTTAATGACTTTAATCGAATACACAATGAAGTACTTCTTCTGGCGAGGCCAGAAATAGGAAACATAACAAATGCATTCAACTGAAAGTAATCGCGTAGCGGACGTAAAAGGAAAGACCATGCAGCAATTATTTTGATCACGAATGCTGTCAGTAGTTGACGTTTACTTGAAGTTCAACGTTAGTTTTTGTTCTTTCTTAATACACTTGGATATTTAAATTTTCAAGTCAGGTAATTTCTTTTCATTTTTTCACCCAGGGCCGCGCCTATTTAGAAGGGGGGCTATAATAGAAACAATACAGGTATCTGTCCTGGGAACAGGATTCATGGGAATAATGTGACCTGTCCTGGAACAGACTTTCCTGGGATATGTGACTGTCTGGGAACAGGGACTTTCCCTGGGATAATGTGACTATCCTGGGAACAGGACATTCCTGGGATAATGTGACTATCCTGGAAAAGACTTTTCTGGGATAATGTGACTATCCTGGAACAGGGACTTTCCTGGGATAATGTGACTATCCTGGAACAGGACTTTCCTGGGATAATGTGGACTATCCTGGGAACATGGACATTCCTGGGATAATGTGACTATCCTGGGAACAGGACTTTCCTGGGATAATGTGACTATCCTGGGAACAGGACATTCCTGGGATAATGTGACTATCCTGGGAACAGGACTTTCCTGGGATAATCTGGATGTGATGTCCTATAGACTAATGTTATAATGTATGTGAGATCACCATAGTATATATGTATGTTGTATGTAATATGAGAACGGGACTTCCGGGAAAACATGGAACCTTAGTAAATACGATTCAAACAGATACATAGTTGTTATCAATAAATATCCACCATTAGGACTTATCATCTGGTGACAAGGATGGGGCAGGGATTTCCTGGGAATTCTGTGACTGTCCTGAAGAAACAGGTGACATTCCTGGGATCAGGACATTCCTTGGGAACAGACTTTATAGGACCGATTCTTGTCAATAATTGCTTACCTGTTCTCTTTTACTGTCTTAAGATATTTGGAAGTCCACAGTTTACAGCATAACAAAGTCTCAGGATTATCCAAGGCTTCTGTTTTTTTCAGGACAAATTCCTTGAGACCTCTCAGATTTTCCTGGGATCGTTTCAGGATTTCCTGTTATTTTCTGCATGGGAAATCAAGGATTGATAGTGCATAATGAAAGCAAAAAGAACTTTTTCAGTGTTAGTTGACTTATAATTTAATTTAGATTTGACTCAATTTATAAGATACTTTTTTGTATTTTGTTGTTCATGTTACTTTTTTATTTGTTATTTAAATCTGAACAAGATTGTAGTGTAAAAACATGTATGCCCCCTATCCGCAGCCAATTAGTCCATGTGATAAATTATTATGCATGACTTCTGACCCAGTGATCAACAATTAATAGGGTTATCAAGTATCTACTGGTCATGACCTTAAACCTTTGACCAAAACTTAATAAGGGGTCATCTGCTAGGTCACGACAATCATCATTACAAGTTTTGAAGTTCCTAGGCCTAAGCGTTTTTAGTTTAATTGATCACGAAACCGTTTATTACCTACAAGGTCAATGAGACCTTGACCCCTTGACCCCAAAATCATTAGGTCCTCTGCTGGTCATGACCAATCACCATACCAGAGTTTGAAGTTCTAGGCCTAAGGGTTCTTTAGTTATTGATCGGAAACCGTTTTTAAACATACAAGGTCAATGTGACCTTGACCTTATTGACCCAAAAATCAATGGGGTCATCTGCTGCTCATGACCAGATCACCATGCCAAGTTTTGAAGTTTCTAGGCCGAAGGGTTTCTTTAGTTATTGTCAGAAAAACCGTTTTACTTACAATGTCAATGTGACTTGACCTTTGACCATTCATCCCAAAATCATAGGGGTAATCTGTAACTGGTCATGACAAATACCAAATACCAAGTTTGAAGTTGCCTACGCCTAAAAGTTCCTTAAGTTATTGATCAGAATTCCGTTTTTACTTACAAGGTCAATGTGAACCTTGACCTTTGACCCCTTGACCAAAACTCAATAGGGTCATCTGCTGGTCACGACCAAATCATCATACAAAAGTTTTGAAATCTTCTACAAAGGCCCAAGGCGTTTTTTTAGTAATTGATCGGAAACCGTTTTTTACCTACAAGG
Organism: Ruditapes philippinarum; assembly: GCF_026571515.1. Lineage (NCBI taxonomy): Eukaryota > Metazoa > Mollusca > Bivalvia > Venerida > Veneridae > Ruditapes > Ruditapes philippinarum. Next base: position 436,200 of record NW_026856137.1, read on the forward strand.
TCAATGTGACCTTGACTTTTGACCCTTGTCACAAAAATCAATAGGTCATCTGCTGGTCCATGACCAATCACCATTACCAAAGTTTGAAAGTTCCTAGGCCTAAGGGTTCTTAAGTTATTGATTGGAAAGCATTTTTACCTACAAGGTCAACGTTACCTTGCCTTTGACCCTTTAACCCAATATCAATAGGGTATCTGCTGGTCATGACCAATGACCATTACCAAGTTTGAAATGTTCTACGGTCTAAGGTCTTTAGTTATTGATCGGAAACCGTTTTTTACCTAAGAGGTCAATGTGACTTGACCTTTGACCCCTTGACCCCAAAATCAATAGGGGTCATCTTCTGATCATGACCAATCACCATATCAAGTTTGAAGTCCCTAGGCTAAGGGTTCGTTTAGTTATTGATTGGAAACCGTTTTTTTTTTTACCTACAAGGTCAATGTGACCTTGACCTTTGACCCTTAACCCCAAAATCAATAGGGGTCATCTGCTGGTCATAACCAATCACCATACCAAGTTTGAAGTTCCTAGGTCTAAGGGTTCTTTTGTTATTGATCAGAAACCGTTTTTACCCAAGAGGTCAATGTGACTTTGACCTTTGACCCCTTGACCCCAAAATCAATAGGGGTTATCTACTGATCATGACCAATCACCATACCAAGTTTGAAGTTCCTAGGCCTTAAAGTTCTTTAGTTATTGATCGGAAACCGTTTTTGCTTACAAGGTCTATGTGACCTTGACCTTTGACCCCTTGACCCCAAAATCAATAGGGGTCATGTACTGATCATGACCAATCACCATACCAAGTTTGAAGTTCCTAGGCCTTAAAGTTCTTAAGTTATTGATCGGAAACCGTTTTTGCTTACAAGGTCAATGTGACCTTGACCTTTGACCCCTTGACCCCAAAATCAAAAGGGGTCATCTACTGATCATGACCAATCACCATACCAAGTTTGAAGTTCCTAGGCCTTAAGGTTCTTTAGTTATTGATCGGAAACCGTTTTTGCTTACAAGGTCAATGTGACCTTGACCTTTGACCCCTTGACCCCAAAATCAATAGGGGTCATCTACTGGTCATGACCAATCACCATACCAAGTTTGAAGTTCCTAGGCCTTAAAGTTCTTTAGTTATTGATCGGAAACCGTTTTTGCTTACAAAGTCAATGTGACCTTGACCTTTGACCCCTTGACCCCAAAATCAATAGGGGTCATCTACTGATCATGACCAATCACCATACCAAGTTTGAAGTTCCTAGGCCTAAGGGTTCTTTAGTTATCACTCGGAAACCATTTGGTCTACGGACCGACAGACCGACAAGTGCAAAGCAATATACCCCCTTTTCTTCGAAATGGGGGCATAATAATAAAATCTGATTATTACCCAGCCAAATCATTTAATTTAACCATTTAAATGTTTGTTTCTGGTTCCGGTGGCTGTTTCTGGTTCGATGGTGAAGGACGTGTAAAATTAGAAGAGGAAAATATATCAAGAAAATCTGGAGAAATATCTATCAAAGGACTGACTGCAGTACACAAAGAAATTATAAAATTATAGGGAACAATATGAAGCCGTTATTTTAGTAAACATTTCTACAGCTAGAAAAACTATGTTGGTTAACTGACTGCAGTAATAACATATGCGTCACTAACTGCAGTGCACTAGATTTGAAGAATTGCTTGAGAAGGATAGGAAAATTCCAAAATTTGCAAAGTACAGTAGAGTAGTAATATTAAATGACAGTAAAGGATCATATTTGGAAACAGAACATTGCAATTTTAATAGGCCAAACATAGATTTACTTTTTTGGTTACCCCAGGTAGAAATACAACAGATGGTCTAATCTATCTCACCACTGATACTGTCAAATTAAGAGATGGGGTCAAAACAGTCATTCACTTCTGGCATTTCCCTTGTGACATCACAAAAGAATGGACAACTGCATTTATCCAATGCATACAAACAGCACTGACCTCATTGATAATATCAAACCATTCCTTGAATTATTGATAGAAATAAATCTGACAGAACAAAACATAGATATTGGATTATTAGAAGTTCCACCTATTTTCCCAAGACAATATAACAACAGTAAAAGCAATAACCAAGATTCAGACCTAGTTAACACAGTTAGTAAATCAAAGACGCAGATTAATTGCATTAGTTACTTTACAGTATGAGTAAATATATGAATGTTTGTACATATTATAAATATGCCTTTTCTTTACTCATTTATATTATACATATAGATCTTGTATTTATGTATACTGTAAATATGATCCTTTGTACGAACTGTAATATGCATATTATATTCAATATTATGTAAATGCTCTTCAGTTATGGAGGAAATAAAGATAAAAATAATAACTTGCATAAATCTTTTAATTATCAATATTGACATTTAATTATCGATATTGACAGGGGCTTTTTATTATTAAGTCTGTTACCTGGTTTATATACTTTAGATCAATCTATTTAAGTTGGTAGGCACGATCATCTCCCTTCAAAATTAGCAACTTGTTTTGATATGCTTGACTGATTTTATTGTATTCATCCCCGGTATTATAAATTAGTTGTTCTACTGGTTTTTTGCACATTTTTCATGTAATGTTTAATTTTGGTGGTCTTTACTGTGGCCATTTAGAAAAATATATGATATTTTAGTTGTTAATTCTTTTTTGTTGGATACAATTTTACATGGTCCAGTTTAACATTTTTTTCTGATGAGTTTTCCAGTGGGGAAAAACTTTCTCGTGTTCTGTATTTGTTTTTTTTTTAACTTTTAATACAGAACTATATGTTATATAAGTTCTGCTTTGAATGAGGAGAACAAGAGTTAGGAAGGTTATTGTCAATAAAAAAATGGCTATGGGTTTTAGTCCCATCAGTGCAGGTGACGTTACTACGACTAAGCATAGCACGGAAGATTTGAGTCCTATGGTTTCTATGAAACTTTCTGGCAGTAAATGTACTGTAGTCACAATTCCGGACAAAATTGGCAAAACCAGCATGGTTAAGTCCCAAGGAAAGCATGTTTCTGGGAAAGAAAGTACCGCTCCGGTTCCGGGTTAATTGAGTCTACCTGTCGGAGCCCCGGATAAATCAGACGAGGTAAAACTTACTGCTTCACCAGCAAAGCTTTTCCGTGATGCAGATGAGAGAAAGAGACTGTTGGCTCGTCTTGCGGAATAAGATGAGGCACAGAAGGACAAAAAGAGTTGAAGTTGCTCCATAAGCGTGTTGCGGAAAGAGAAGCTGTGGTGAAACTCATATTGTATTTTCGTACATTTTGCCTTGTCTTTGTGATTATAAAGATACCAATGCAATTGTAGCATGAAAGTGGCTTATCAAAGTAATTAACTCTTTATCAGACCAAAAAAGTGAATAACTAGAAATGTGTCCACAGGACACGTGTGCCCCCACATTCCACTGTTTTGTCAATCTTTTGACTTTATGTCAAATAATTTTTGGGCTTTATGTGCCATAAGTAGTGCTAAAAAGCAACAGAACAAGAGGCGTTTAAGTAATTGGCCAATGAGTAACATTTTGGAAATAATAACAGGATACCAAAAATAAAAAGCTTTGAGAAATAGAAATAAAATCATTTCTAGGGCATCATGGGCCTTTAACATCAATATTATAAAATTTCAATTCATAGAAATATCAAATGTATGGTGGAACTGATCTTAATTAAACCTACTTCCCTTATTTTGTATGGTTAAAAAACACGTTTTAAGTGAAAATCTGGTTAAACATTTTAAATTTTATCAAGTAAATGTATATTTCTGTCATCATTTCAATCATCATTTCATTTCATCTATTTCAACCTTTCGAAACACGAAACTAACTCTCCATGTAAAGATTCTTCAATACACTGACTCACCCTTTCTGCATCTTGAAAACTTCTTGTTTTCTTGAATAATATAACCAAACCCATTCCTAGTAATTACCAAATAAATGTTGCAATTTCAAACTGCCAGTGCTCTTTGATTTCTCACTTTTATCCATATACAAAAGTTATTAAAACTTTTCCTTTCAAATCTTGTATCACAACTAGATTCATTTTCCTTCCAGCTGGTAGTTGTACACAAATTCAATATGTAGGAAACTCTGGATCCACTGTCTTTGCCCAGGCTGTCAGTCCTCCTTTAATATCTTTTATCACAGCTTTATGAGTAGATAACTCTTGTTTAATTTTCTGTACAGCTAGCTGAGAGTCGTTTCCCCTTCTACATACACAGATTACAGGCACTTGTTCTGTGGTTTGACCAAGTGAGTCTATGCTAGCAGATAGCTGATCTATACTTGATGACTTATGTATAGCCCCTATTGGAATATCTAGAATATTAGTTAAGATCCGTATGAATTTCAATAATTGTTATTCAATTTCTAAATGCTAAAGACTTCATTTTTATAGTGTTAAATTATTCATCATAACAGGAAAATTTCATAGAATGTACCAATTGAATAATGATAAGTGCAGACCATGATCAGACACCAGATGTGTGCTGGCTGTTCTTGGTCTACACTGGGCGCAGTCAGCATACTCTAGGGTAATGATAAGACAAAGGATACTGACAGCAGACTTGGGTAACTGACATATGTCCATCTCTACAGGTTGTCTTACATCTAGTAATACATGTGGCTGACCACTGTCCAACAATGACTTGTACTCCTACAGTGTAATATATCAAATTATCAGAAAAAACATCATATAACCAGAAACACATAATCTAGTACTAAATCTTGTTGACCATTGTCCAACAGTGACTTGTACTCCTACAGTAATATATCAATCAGAATTACAACATGGACACTTGCGATCTTTATTAAATGAGTTTCACAGGAAAAAAGATGTGGGCATTAATATGTACTCATCTAAAAGCTCATAGAACTTATGTGACTTTGACCAACTTTTACGTTACACAGTGATCAACAGAAATTATACTACAAAGTATGTGTTTTATCAGCAACTAGACAAGTTAGATTTTGAAAATTATTTTACTTCTCATTTAGATGAACCCAAGTGGACTTAATGGCTTTGGTCAAACAAGACCTACAAATGTGTCATTATTATTCAAATAAGACAATGTCAGTCATCGGGAAACTTAACTAATAACTTTTTTTATTTTTGAAAGATGCAAACAACATAATCCATTTAAAAAAAATACAGAATTTGAAATTCCCTGAAACATTATATTCTCTAAATTGTATGTTTAATTATTATATTCATATAAAAATAACATAAATTTTACCTTTGCTGTGATTCTGTCATTGGTCCCCAATACCTCAATGTTCTTGTCCTTTAAAAAAAAATTCCAGTCATGTGTTATTTCTATTATTAACCCTTTAAATGTCTCTATACAGAGCAAGCCATGCTAGCCAGCAAACATATGCTGCCTGGCCATGCTCTATTCTAGTACATTGCTAAGCTTCACAATGTAAGCATTTTACACCCCTCATGTTTCTCACATTACCAAATGAAAAGTTCCAGAGTCATAGCAGGACAAGTTGTTATACAAATCAAGCATGAGAATGATTAAATTAAATTGTTGCTTCTTAGTCTACAAAACTATTAAACCATAAATAAATTTTCTATCATCATTTTTCACATAACAAGATATGACTAATCTTAATGAGGGGCCAGATATAACTCAGTTTTCAGTTTTGAACAAACTTTACTTTTCTTTAACCTTACCAAGCTAATCATTTCAAATCAGCTTGTTTATATTTCAATCTGGACAAAACCAGTCATCACTTTTAGGAGTTTCAAAATATTTTTACTCACTGAATGGTCAACAGAGCTGACTATGATTGGTTCAAGCTGATCTTGGTCTGCACTGGTTACATTGGTAGATCCTAGTGCTCGAAGACCTAAAGTGCCCCTCTGTGCATATTTTCAGGCACCAGTGGGGCACCTAAGTAGAACCACCGACATTCCATAAGCTAGCTGAATACATTCCTCTCATGAAAGAATCCAAAGTCCCCATTGGGATTCAAACCTACAGCGGTGAGGGGCAAGGTTTGGAGTCAACAACCTTGACCACTCAGCAATAGACGCCCCCCTTTTTTTTTAGCTGGCTAAGGGTTAAATAAAGATAACTTTTCAAAGCATTTGAGAAACTTAGCTAAATTTTATTTGAATTCAAAAACACCAAGATCTTATAGGAAAATCACTTACCTTGTCTGTTGCCTTTGCCCCACAGAATTGTTCATAATCTATCAGTTGTGTTATAGTAGGATTATCACCACATACAGGACAGGTGGGTTGTCTGCCCCTTAGACGTATTGTACGGAATGTACCATCTAATCCATCATACATCAATAACTTCTGACTATATGAACCTTCTATGTTAAGGAGAATTCATTTGCAAAATATATACAATAAACTGGTATTACTTTGACAAGGTATGCAGCTGAATGCGTATTTAAAATGCTTAAAAAAAAGTACAATTGTATACTTTTTCTAGAACCAATATTCACTAACTCCCAAGAGGAATTCCGAATTTATTTATCATTATTTAATTGAATATTTTAATTTAAACACAGGTTAAAAATTTCTATCATACTATTTTGTTAGTAACACACCAAAGTGTTATGTGAAATACACTATTTCATTAAACACTATAAATGCCAGCAGAAATAGTGACTTGTCTATGCCATCAGTATGGGGTCAGCTCAGGTAGATGTACACACTGACTTTTTTATGTTTTACGTCAGGCCAACTGTAATGGTAATATGGCAACTTTCCAGCTTTAGTCAATTTAGTGGTGGAGGAAGACCTGAGGTGCCTCACTGTGCATTATTTCAGGGACAAGCCCACACTTGTAGAAACACCAACATTACGTAAGCTAGCTGTACAGCTTCCTCACATGATATAATTCAAAGTCTTTGTCAAATTCAAACCAACAGCAATGAGAGCTAAGTGGTTTGAAGCAATCAACTTTAACCACTTAGCTGCCAACACCCCAATGCAGGCTGACAACACTGGATACTGATGGCTGCTTTACTCAACCAATTTGATAGCAAAACCCCTAACTTTAACAATAGAATGTTCCAAACTCAAAAACAGGACAAGTCCATTACACCAATTTAGCTTGAAAATTGTAAAATATACTAGGCATTTCATCACAGGAAGACCTAGGTGCAATGAGTACATTTCCAATGACTGTGATTTTTACACAGAATTGGACATACATACAGGTTATACTGTATGGTATATCATACATCAAAGGATACTGTCAAGCCCAGCAGCTATTTTAATTGCTTCTAAAGCCTGTAAACTACCAATTATACCAGGAACTGAAAATATAAGATTACAATGCAGATTATTACAATTTCATCACATACAATCTTTGATTTATTTCATAAAATGAACAAGGACAAAAGAAAGTTTTTATTAATAAAAGGAATATTTAAACCTGCCTGCCCTTAAAAATTAAATTCTGGTAAACATGCAGTCTATGTCTTATTTAGCCTATGTCTTATCAATTAGAAGAATTTCTCATTATTGATATCTAAAAAATATCAAGCAACTGTAAACTTATGGTCTAGATACAATTTTGTAAAGTGGTAGTTTTGAAAAATAAAAGTGAGGTTCATTACTTGTTTGTGTATGAAATAATCGAAATGCTATTTATGAGGGTGTACATGTAAATTGAAATGGACTACAGCTGAATGACATTGATGACATGTGAAATGATGTACATGTATATCATAGGATATAAAAAAACTTGAGGTACATACTATCGCAATTGGCACTGTGATATCAATCTAAATTAATAAATCAAATCCTTTTACTATTATTTGAAATATAATACATAAATAAATACATTATATTATTATTGAATGACCTTTACCTGTAGGATGACAAAAATTTGCTGAAATTTACTTACTGACTCCAAGGACACCACCATCTGAGCAATTAGTGACGGTCTCTGGGGGTGGGGGTTTCGGGTATAAACATCTATAACATGGTCCACCCTTGTAATTATACACTGTCAACTGTAAAAGAGAAAAGTTTTTAAATCACAAGGTACATATAAATAATTTTCAAGTTTTACGAAGTCAGTAATTTAAACCACTAAAAATGACTATAGAAAAACAAAATAGCTTATAAAAAATATTTAAACAAGTTAAATAGTTTTACAAATTTATACAGCTTTTTTTTTTGTTGGTGGGGGGGGGGGTGCAGGGGTTGGAATTTACATTGCACCCACACAGTATAGGTCAAATGAAGACTTTCCAATTTTATTTAAGTGTCCCTTTATTCATTATTTCAGGTACAAACGGGCACCTGAGTAGAACCACCAATATTCAGTAAGCTAACTGGATAGCTGTTTCACATGAATGAATCCAAAGACACTAGTGCAGCTTGTATCTACATAGGTGAGAGGCAAGCGGTTTGAAATCAACTAACTTGGCCAAAGACACACCTTTTTATATAGCTTAGCATAAATATATGTAAAAAGGAAACACAATTATCTTTCTCTAAAAGATAAAGCATTATCTTGATCAAGTATAACACGATAAAGACATTTGTATATACCTGTCCTTCAAACCTAAGAGCACTGCCTGAGACTAGTGGTTTACCAGCCAGTATACAGGCATCGTTGAGCAGATATCTGGTGGCCACATTGTCTGTACAATCTAGTACAATATCATATCTTATACTTGTTAAGGATTTTTCACTATCATAAAACTTAACCATAGTAAATCTATACATTGCATATGTCTTGATTTTATGTAGGAATTGTAAGTAGAGTTTATGTGATTTGTTTCTTTGTTTTTTCTTAAGATGCTTTTTGAAATAAACATGGCATGATAAATCTTTCAGTCAGAAAGTATCATTTATATGATGAATTAAGTCACAGATCTTAATTACAATTCATGGTTAGGTGTATTGTTGCACCTTTACTAATGACACTTAAAAAGCATAGTGAAGTTGGCATAAAAAATGACACTTAAGTATATTGTTACACTCCTCACATTTTTTTCTACTGTTTCATAGTTAAACCCTACATAAAATTGAACCATTGAAAGAATTTTGAAATCAATTCATTGTCTAATGCAAAATAATACTTGTATAAAAACATGTTCCAGAAACTGCTAAGTCTTTGGTATGTACTTGTTTTATTTCCAATTAAGAACAGCTGTATGTTAGTTTAAAGGACTAAAGATTGAGCCAACAAAAGTATAGAATAAGTCTTGTCAGACTGCCTAAGTGTAAGCTGGTCTTGCTCTATACTGAATGACAAAGCCAAGGCATTTAAGCTGTTAACAATTTAAAGCATGGCTTTAACTCACTACAGTGTTGAAACAGTGCATCTACATGCTTGAAGTAATCATGATCTCAAAAATAATATTGTTTTTTTTGCCGATTCTTACATTAATTATTCAATTTTGAGTATAAATCAGCATGAAGAGATGAATTTGGCATCTTAAAAAGCATTTCAGAGGTTGAAAAGGCGAGATTTTAGCATTTAATCATTCAAGCCTCTTGTCCGGTATATACTACAATACAGTACCTTGGGTGGTGCTCTAACACTGTTTTTCTCTCACACTGTTAAAGGATACTGTTGTATAATGTCTAGTGCATTAGAACTATTTAGAGGCAGATGATATGGTACACACTTCACAAACGAGTTTAAACTGTCAATAAAACAAAAGTATATATAATTAATAAATGCATACATTCACAAGAGCACAGCATATGGAGTTAATGCTTGTCTGTTAAAAATTCTAAGGTAAAAGGGGCATAAGTCCAAAAATACTGTTTTCAGAATTATGCCACTCTTTTGGTAAAAGGGGTATAACTTCAAAAATATGCTTCCAGAGTTATGCCTCTTTTCTTGCTGCATCTTGTCAAGATAAGCAAGTATTACAAGTTTCATGTTAATAATGTTTGAAAAGTAGGATACACTTTTTTTTTGCACAACTACAACAATGACAATAATGCAGCGATCATAATAGCTTGACTTTTTCTTCGAAACATCATGAATTACCAGTAAATATTAAAAAGTAGTGTCAAAATATTTGTAAAACCCTCATTTTTTACATTTACCAGCCTTTATAGGCTCTGATAGTCACTTGGATAATAATCACTTGGATTATATGCATACAAAAAGATTTATACAAAATTATTGCTGGCACTGAACTTTGGTACATTTCTAATATTTAATAGGGTAAAATATACTGAAAGAAGCTATGTGACATAATTAACAGAATTTTACATGGGGTCTGAAGAAACATAAACCTGACTTCATGACTATTGTTGAGTAACATGGTGTTGCATTTTGGAACTCTGAATTTTCATCTCTATTCACAATATTAAACAAAGGCTTTGATGATAAAATACCTATTACATGCTTGCGCTGCTGACAAACTTTTCTGCATACCAACTTTGACCTCTGAGTGAAGAATTTGTCTGTGGAGGTTGCTCAAGTCCACCTCATCAAAGTCAACCAACCCTAAACATCCTGAAAACAAAAATAATAAACCCCTTCTATCTAAATGTCTGTAAGGTACAAAATAATGGTTCCTTTCTTCAATTTCTAAACCCTTGAGCCCAAAAAATATCTTGAGACAGAACAGTGATTGAATTTTGTCATAAGATTTTCATGATGTACATGTATGTTTTGTACAACGAGCATGTGCATTAAACTGTTTACATTCAGTCGCAGTCAGTACGTTAAATGTGAATAAGCAAGCTAGCAGCAATAATGGTTTTTGTATGCCATCAGTATAGAGCCAGGCCAGTCTGTACATCACTGCAGTCAGACCTGACTCTACACTAATGCCTGCTCATTTACAATATTGCATTATGAAGAAATTCCTTAAACATATGAAGGATAGTTTTGCATTGCTCACGAACAAATCCATAACACATATTTAGTAGGGTGATGGTAAATGCTAAAAATAATTAAAGCAGCCTTCAGCTTTTATTTTTTTGCTGGAAAAACAATTCTGTGTTGTTTCAAAGTAAGAATCTCAGTAATTTTATCTTGGAAAAGAGCATCATATCGCCATGAAGCCTTCTATAAAGCAGCGTCTTGAGAACTATTTATAGCGTGTCAGTGACATTCGTTTCTAAAAATAGAAAATTGGGAAACAAATCGCCCGCTTCACTAATTTACATATTATGGGGATTGGAGATATTGAGGGGTTTCCTTAGTGTTTATGTATTTTATCTACAGCAAATTTCCTTTTCCACCTTACTTCTTTTGACAATAATATGAATGGATTTATCTAAAAATAACATAGAAAGGCTGAAAGCTGTCTTAAAGACAACCAATTTTTATATACCCAAACTTTCTGACTAAACTTACCTATACCAGCAGCAGCCAAATAAACAGCAGACGGACATCCCAGGCCTCCGGCACCAACAATCAGGACTGAGGTATTACCCAATGATATCTGTCCTGAATAGATAATTAACATCAACTCAACAGTGGTCATTTACTAACAAATATAGATATAGGATACACTAACAGTGTAAGCAATATATGTATGTGTCAGTATAAAGTTCACAATCGTTAGACAAAATATTTCTATCTGATAAATTACAGTAGAACTTCAATTAGTCGATTTTCTCGATGTGTCGAAGAAAAATGAAAGTCCCGACTTTTCCCCCTTTATGTTCCTTATAAAAACCTATTTATGAGTCGAGATTTTATGTGTCGAATTTTTCGATGTGTCGAAGTTTTTTCGTGGTCCGTATAAAGTAAATCTAGTGCAATTTACCACAAATAAGTCGAAGTTGTTCAATTATTTTGACACCTTCGATCTCGAGACATTTTTCACACCTTATCTGGCTGCGAAGACGATTTCCAATCAACTTGTGTGACAGGTGTAAATTACACAGTCGTGTGTACAAACAGCCTTTGTTTGCGATAAAATACTTTAATCGTTTCTATTTTAATTGCCGTAGTGGTATTTGAAAGTAAACAGTAAGAACTACTTTCCTTTGAAAACATCCTTGACCCGGTGTCGCGTGAGAATAACAAGCGAAATATTTACTATAAGCCGGTTTAGTTATCGCCCTTTCGTATTGTTACGCCTTTTGTAACTCTGTTGTATACGTCAACGGGTAGTCCAAATAATTAGCCAGGAAAACATTATTTAACATGCTATATTTATCATTGTAAGATGTAAATATCAGATTTATGATGGAAAAACATGAAAAAGGTTTCCTTATACATCTTATAATTAAAACTCGAAATTTTGTCATGGAATTGAGAGCGATTCATGAGTCAAAGTCCCGATTTGTCGAAGTTTTTACGCAAGTCCCTTCAACTTCGAATTACCGAAATTCTACTGTATATGTAACTCAATGTCACTCTTTTCATTTGTAGCTTCAAAATTTTAACATGCTTCACTTATTCTCATTATTAGGATTATAATTCAACAGATAGGACAGTCCAGTGCTTTATTATACAATATATGCACAGCATGAAAAAGGAATGCTTACATGCCATGCCAATAAACTAAATGATGACAGGAAAATTACTTCTACCCTCAATATCATTCAACATATTTTTATCAATTCTCATTTTTATAAGCAAGTTAGAATGGAACAAGATATTCATTTTTCTTGCGTTGAAGTATAATAATGCAAGGTTAGCCCATGGACATTTGTGTAAATTGATCACACTCTTAACTGTTTGTAGCTCATTTTTTTAAAAATTAAGAAATTTCTTGATTTTTTAAACCTACAACCTACTGAATTTCTTCAGTTTTATTGTGCTTCCATTTTTAGGACATTCCATTATCATTTTAGGGATATCAAGTGTAAATGGACTGCTGCAAATTCAAAGTAGGGCAAATCCATTACATGCTGCAGGTTTAGATTTAAGTAAACAAACATAACCTAAAAATACCTTTAACACCTATTTCAGGTAGAATAAGTTGCCTGCTGTATCTAGATATCTCTGCATTAATCAATTTATCTTTCTTTGCACATGGCTTTTTGCAATGTTCAACATCAGATTCTGTATAGACGTCTGTGGGTGTAACTTTCAACTATCAAAAGAAAATGCTAGTTGCTAAAAAATAGGTATGAAAACAAATATTCAAATATCAGAACTTTTTAAATTTCTTAAAATATCAGGAATTTCAACAAAATTACTGAATACATCATATAAGCAGCATCGCTGTTAAATCTCCAATGACAAGCCTGATTCTTTTATAATATTGCCCCGGGCAAATACATAGCAAACAGACTCACACAAATTCACACATGGTCAAATGTGAATGTGTCAAAATCTTTTAATTTTAGGTGCTCAGTCCAAAAATAACAAGGCAGACAAAAGCCTTCCTGTGAGAATGACTTGGCGGACAAAAGCCCTCCTGCATCAAATACATATATGAGCCGCGTCATGACAAAACCAACGTAATGCGTTTGCGACCAGCATGGATCCAGACCAGCCTGCATATCCGCGCAGTCTGATCAGGATCCATGCTGTTCGCTTATCAACTCTATTACAAGTAGAGAAACTGATAGCGAACAGCATGGATCCTGATCAGACTGCGCGGATGAGCAGGCTGGTCTGGATCCATGCTGGTCGCAAACCCATTATGTTGGTTTTGTCATGACACGGCTCATATGTACATTGAACAGTTTGTATTTTCTTTTCTATGCACTCTGAACATATTAAAATTGTAATCATGAATATTTTTGTTTTCTATTGGCATAAGCATGTTTGTATGAGCAGGAGTGATTATATCTGTAAGTGCACATTTATTCACGTAAATATAAAGGGATTACTCCCATTTGAAGTTCAAAGATTAGTAAAGTAATAAATGATAAACAGAAGTTTAAATTTACTAAAATTAAAAGTCCAAGACATATTAAATAAACAGAATCAAAGTCTTATTCGGTCTCCATTATGAGATAGGCAAGTACTAGACACAATGTAAAGATTTTAAAATTGATTTTTTTACTAAAACAATTGAAATAACTACTTTAGAACTGTCAGAGAAAGACCAATAATAAAATTTGTATTATTGTAGCTGTTGTCAGTCTCCATATTTGCAGGCCTAGAGATCGGAGGAGACCAGAAAATTAGAGGGGTTTCAATGTTGACATATGCACGGTGCCACCTGCTACTATAAGAGATGGGCGATTTAAAACTTGATTTCTGTTGAGAAATTAAGTGGGATTATGAATTGTGTCTTCAGTTCTTTATTGACATCTTATAGTAAATTGCTTCTTAGCGCTCCCAAAACTTCTAATTGGGCAGTGTCCATGCAGAAAATGCAGTAAGTGGCTGAACTTGGAAAAAGACATCGGTCGTTCAGAAATATAACACAATGTCTTTTTGACGATAGTAATTAAGAATAGTTGTCTGAATGGAATTTGGAGGTTATATACCATGGACGAAATGTACCACTGCATAAATGTACCATTTTTGGAGGTTATGTACCACATATATAGAAAAAGTTAAAAAAAGGGATAAAGAAAAAAATGTTTATATCTGTGCATTTATTTATCTTTTGTATTCTAATAATGAGATTACAATTATAATATATTATAGTATTTCATAGCTTTTAATTTGTTTGTGTTTAAAGTATCCTATGAGCAATAACTACCTATTATTAACTTAATATAGCCATGAGAGCCATCAGCCTGAAGAATAAGTAAACAACTCAGCATTGGTTAGGCAGCCTTTCAAAAATTCCAATGTTTTCCAATTTCCTAGCCGCCTTTTGAATGTTTACACATCTGTCAACACTTATTCATTGTCTGTTACAATCCTCAAATAAGTTTCCTTTCTTCTAAAAAATGTATGAATAACAAAACCAAATGATATCCCTCTGAATCAAACACAATTATTTCCCTAATATATATGGGAAGAGGCCTTTTATTGGAGTCTGTTAATATACAGGTAGGAGAATCACTGTAAGGATGGATGGTTTGACTTTATCTCCTACTAGTGTTGTTTGTTTTTATTATTAAAACAAGCTATCATTCATATTATTTTAATAAAAGGAATAATATCATCGCCATTTAACGTTGATTGTCAAACTTATTTTTCAGCCCAAGACTTCTTATATTTTATGAGAAATTCGACTAAATGAGGCTACCAGTGGGGAAAACAGATTTTAACATAAAGTTAATATTAAGGAAATTTCATTTAAACTTGTTTTTCAGCATAAATAAAAATAAATATTTTTTTGTTTGTTTGCTAAACCACTCGTGAGAGAGAATACTGTATTTAAAGCACACTCAATGAAATAAAATTTCATCTTACACACAAACAAACAAATATCCTCTATGAATTTCACAAAAATTAGAAGAAAATATATATCAATGGTGATTGGTCATATACTTCAAAATATATAAGTGGTATGCAACTTCCAAAAATGGTTCGTAACCACCTGGTATGTTTCCTCCATGTTACCACCTGGTATGTTTCCTCGAATTAGTAACGATTGCCACAATCACGATTCGCCACAGTCAAATAACGATTCGCCACAGTTTAATAACGATTCGCCACAGTATGGTTATAACAATAATTTTCTTAGTTTAAATAGTCCTAAATCAATTATATCAACATTTTTTTTTAAATAATTCGACCAGGACAATAATAATGTTTCTTAATATAAGTAATGTGAAGTTATGGCCCCCAGTGCAGATTTTCAATTTGAAGCATTTTGTTAACAATACAATTCTTTAATTATGTATTTTTTTGTGTACCTGAGACATTTTCCAATCTATTCCTGTCAAATAACACTTAATTTAGCAGATAAGACTTAATTGATGCCATGTCATTTCCTTACTGTGTTATTAGTTTGGGGAATAAGGCTCCCACGTTTACAATTTTTTGTAAACGTTTACACGATTGCAAAGAACCGAAACGATACCGTTTAAACGATGGTGTCTCTATGCACTATATACATGTATATCATGCATTTAAGTCGCCAAATGGTGACTTACTTTCTATTTTTTATACATGTACAAATAAAGAATGTTCAGGACTCAATATGATTGAGTCGGCACACATTTTCTGCATTGTATCCCCATTTTTATTAAAAATGTATTATGTCAGGAGCAATTTTTGCACGGTAAGGCTGTGTGGAGGGTTTATTCAAGTTTGCCAAAATTGCCCCCATTTTCCGTTTTTTACTTTGGAATAAACCACTAGAATTGATAAAATCCATGATAAAAGGCAATGATTAAGAAATGTTGTAGGCAATATGGTCATTTCGATTAAACGGTAAAAGTTATTGTAAACGTTTATGAATGGAAATCGAAACGAATCCGTTTAAACGTGTAATCGTGGGGGCCTTATTGGGGAATAGCATTGCACAGATTCGGCGTTACTTTAACGTTATTTGCACATTACTGCGATACTGGACGGTGATATATGTCAATTAATATTTTTATTGATATATATATGTAGAGTATGGTTTGGGTACAATAGATGACCAACTCTGACTGGGTGTTCAATATTTATTTTGATGATGTGTAAATGAAACCTATAAAATGAATAAACAATTATAAATACATGAAATACAAAACACAAATTAATTATAAATGCAATATCAATATCATTTCATATTTTAAACAATTTCAATTATTTAATTCATACATTCATGACATTTCATTACATTTATTTTAAGTAATTTAAAGTAAAATATATCTTACCAGGTGCAACTGGCTGACCTCTATTATATAAAATTATAAATATCAAATCCGTTCTATAAAGAACAATTCTATAAAGAACAAACGTTAAGTTGATTTATATAAATATAATATTTTTTCAAAATGTTCTATAAAGAACTACTGATGTTAACTTTACAATGCAAAGTTTGAAAATGATTTCTTAGAAAAGGAATGTAAATTGCCCGTGCATAAAATGATATGAAATCACTCTCATCCAATCACATTCTTACTTAACAAATATACAAGATGTTTATTGGACATCACTTAACAACACAGGACATAACAAGATACAGTTCACTGAGCATAGTAACTCACAAAAAGAACAAGACATTACCCATAATTCTTATAATGATGAATGAAAATGATGTCATGTGATTATGCCTGAATGAATGCAAATGTAAAGTTAGTTATTCACTACAGTGATTACAACTGTGTTTGTAAATATAGGATGAGTATACAGATAAGCAGTAAATTGACCTTATCTACACATACATGTCAAATAAAAACTAGAAATGTGTCCATAGGACACGGGTGCCCCCACCGCGCCACTGTTCTCTCAATCTTTTTACTAAGTCAAGGGAAATAACTCTGTAAATACTGGATAAATCCACAAGCGAAACCCCAGGTGCAAATCTAAAATATGCTGAGCAACCTGCCCATAAGGTTTAATGACTATGTCAAATCCTTCTTGAGAAACTTGCGACACAAGTTGAAAATTGCAAAAATTTTCAAAGTGAAGGGCAATAACTCTAAAAATACCTAATAAATCCAGACGAAAATACCTGGTGCACAACTGCACATGCTGATCAATATTCCTGTAAAGTGACATGACTCTAGGTCAAATACTTTTTGAGTTACGTGCGACACAAGTTGAAAATTGCCAAATTTTACTAAGTCAAGGGCAATAACTCTGTAAATACTAAAAATATCCAGAAGAAAATACCCAGGTGCACAACTACACATGCTGATCAACATTCCTGTAAAGTTTCATGACTCTAGGTCAAATACTTTTTGAGTTATTAGCGACACAAGTTGAAAATTGCAAAATTTTACTAAGTCAAGGGCAATAACTCTGAAAATACTAAAAATATCCAGAAGAAAATACCCAGGTGCACAACTACACATGCTGATCAACATTCCTGTAAAGTTTCATGACTGTAGGTCAAATACTTTTTGAGTTACAAGCGACACAAGTTGAAAATTGCAAAATTTTACTAAGTCAAGGGCAATAACTCTGAAAATGCTAAAAATATCCAGACGAAAATACCCAGGTGCACAACTACACATGCTGATCAACATTCCTGTAAAGTTTCATGACTGTAGGTCAAATACTTTTTGAGTTACATGCAACACAAGTTGAAAATTGCAAAATTTTACAAAGTCAAGGGCAATAACTCTGAAAATACTAAAAATATCCAGACTAAAATACCCAGGTGCACAACTACACATGCTGATCAACATTCCTGTAAAGTTTCATGACTGTAGGTCAAATACTTTTTGAGTTACATGCGACACAAGTTGAAAATTGCAAAATTTTACAAAGTCAAGGGCAATAACTCTGAAAATACTAAAAATATCCAGACGAAAATACCCAGGTGCACAGCTACACATGCTGATCAACATTTCTGTTAAGTTTCATGACTCTAGGTTAAATACTTTTTGAGTTACGTGCGACACAAAAGTGAACGGACGGACGGACGGAAGGAAGGACAGACAGACAGACGGACGGACGGACAAGGGTAAATCTAAATGCCCGCCACTAACGTGGGGGCACAAAAAATGGGTATTGCAGAAAACATATGTTCAGTATGAAAATTAATAAACGATTATTGATTAAAGCTACATTAAATGAATTTCTTAAAAACAGAAATAGCGACATTTCATTAGTAAATTTGGTTTCATATCGACTCCAGATCTTATTATGGTGTCAAGGCAACCAAAATGAGTTTTATAAGCATAAACATCTGCGACCTCATTGTGGCGAAATCGGAATTTGCATGTGACACTCCGCCTTCGGGTCATCCGTACATCAATATTAAATCAACAAACATGGTTATAAGTAGCAGTCCTAATATAACGGTATATTTACGCTTTGTAACGGTTGTTTTTATACAAATTTAATATTTTTACGAGATGATTATCTTTTTCTGAACGTTATGCCAAGTGCACCGTGAAGCTAAAACGGTTAAAGTGTGTATGCACATGAAAATCTCGTATTTGCTGTGTTCTGTATAGCAACTATAACACTGTGACGTAGCACATACATGAACTGATTATAGTCTTCATTTGCATGTTAAAATTCGTATACGAACTTTAGTGTTACCGTGGGGTTTTCCGTTTAAAATCTTAATTTATGAACAATAATTGATGAGATTTACAACAATACTGTTAATAAGGTTAATAAAACAGTAGAATGCTTGGTTATTAGGCCGACGGCAAAATATTTTTACATATTTATTTAATGTAACTTTAAGGAACGCATAAAACATTTGTCACACCTTAATTTAAACAAGCCAATTATCTTAGGATTGTTGTAAAAATATTTAATTGACGCCGACATGTTCCTTTTATGCTGTATTTAGTATAATTTTCCAGGTTATATTATTAACAAGTGTTAACTACTTTACTATGTGTTTTGTAATTTTGGTAATAAAATATGTTCGTTTTCATGTGCTTTTTATTCAATAAAAGCTGTATTAAGTATGTATATTATAAACAAATGTTAGCTAATTTACAATGTGCTTTGTAATTTTAGAAATTACGTATGTTTGTTTTAATGTGGTTTTATTCAATAAAATAAATCCTGGTTTTATCACTAACAAATCATTGTGTTATGTAATTTTGGTAATAAAATATATTTGTTTTAATGTGTTTTTATTCAATAAAAGCCGTTTCTAGTATAATTTTCAGCCTTAATTTATGTAATTTACGAATGAAATATAAAATGGAAAGAAGGTTGTATAGACATGTGCAGTTTTTAAAACTTTTAATATAGGTGTGAAAAGGTTTGTATTTTCAACATGTGTCAAATCGTTATTTAATCTGTGGCGAATCGTTATGTGACGAATCGTTAATGTGGCGAATCGTTACATTACCGTTTCCTCCATGTTACGTAATTGTCTGAAACATGGTTACACCATAGGAACTCTGGAACAGGACCGCATATTGCGGCGCATAAATCCAAATCCGTACCAGCTTTACATATTGTTTGTCCGACCTTTGAATATCTTTTTATATTATACGAGCAGATGGTCTTTAATTATCTTATCTCAATTCAATATAATCTGCTAATTTAAAAATCAGTCAAATTTACGGTATATTGAAACAAGAGGGCCATGATGGCCCTGAGGTCGCTCACCTGTATATAGGCCCCCGGAGCGGGGCTAGTTTAAACCCCAGGGCTTTTATTTGAGCAAACTTGGAAGACACCCATTCTTCATGATGTTAAGTTTTCACTACACACATATAATGAAAAACAATGACCTCCCCCCCCCCCTTTGGCACGGCCAATTTAAACCCAAGGGCTTTTATTTGGACAAACTTGGTAGACACCAACAAAAAGATGTTTCCTGCTTAAAATCTAACCTCTAGCTCGTTGGGTTTTTTAAAAGAAGATTTTTTAAGTTTTTACTATACACATATAGTTAAAAACAATGACACCTCTGGGGCGGGGCCAGTTTTGACCCCAGGGCTTTTGTTTGAACAAACTTTGTAGACACTTTCTAGAAGATGTTTCATGCTTAATATCTAAACTCTAGCTATTTGGGTTTTTTCAAAGAAGATTTTTAAGTTTTTGCCATACACATATAAGGAAAATCAATGACCCCCGGGGCGTGGCCAATTTTGACCCCAGGGCTTTTATTTGAACAAACTTTGTAGACACCCATTAGAACATGTTTCATGCTAAATATCTTAGCTCTAGCTCTTTGGGTTCTTTAAAAGAAGATTTTTTAAGTTTTTACTATATGCATATAGGGAAAATCAATGACCCCCTGAAACGGGGCCAATTTTGACCCCAGGGCTTTTATTTGAACAAACTTGGTAGACACTCACTAGAAGATGTTTCATGCTTAATATCTAAACTCTAGCTATTTGGGTTTTTTCAAAGAAGATTTTTTTAAGTTTTTGCTATACACATATAAGGAAAATCAATGACCCCCTGGGGCGGGGCCAATTTTGACCCCAGAGCTTTTATTTGAACAAACTTTGTAGACACCTATTAGAACATGTTTCATGCTAAATATCTTAGCTCTAGCTCTTTGGGTTCTTTAAAAGAAGA
Organism: Ruditapes philippinarum; assembly: GCF_026571515.1. Taxonomy (NCBI): domain Eukaryota; kingdom Metazoa; phylum Mollusca; class Bivalvia; order Venerida; family Veneridae; genus Ruditapes; species Ruditapes philippinarum. The sequence goes on from NW_026856137.1 coordinate 457,146, forward strand.
TTTTTTAAGTTTTTACTATATGCATAGCAGCAGCATATAGGGAAAATCAATGACCCCCTGGGGCGGGGCCAATTTTGACCCCAGGGCTTTTATTTGAACAAACTTTGTAGACACTCACTAGAAGATGTTTCATGCTTAATATCTAAACTCTAGCTAAGTGGGTTTTTTCAAAGAAGATTTTTTACGTTTTTGCCATACACATATAAGGAAAATCAATGACTCCCGGGGCGGGGCCAATTTTGACCCCAGGGCTTTTATTTGAACCAACTTGGAAGACACCCATTAGAACATGTTTCATGCTAAATATCTTAGCTCTAGCTCTTTGGGTTCTTTAAAAGAAGATTTTTTAAGTTTTTACTATATGCATATAGGGAAAATCAATGACCCCCTGGGGCGGGGCCAATTTTGACCCCAGGGCTTTTATTTGAACAAAATTGGTAGACACTCACTAGAAGATGTTTCATGCCAAATATCTAATCTCTAGCTCTTTGGGTTTTTTAAAAGAAGATATTTTAAGTTTTTTCTTTTGGTTGCCATGGCAACCAGAGTTCTGCATGGAATTAAATTCTTTGAACAATTTTTAAAGGTGACCACCAAAGGAACATTCCAGTGAAATTTGGATGAAATTGGCTTAGTGGTTTATGAGGAGATGTCATTTAAAGTAAAAGTTTACGGACGGACGCCGGACGGACGAAAAGCGATCACAAAAGCTCACCCTGTCACTTTGTGACAGGTGAGCTAAAAAGAAAAGGAGTGACAACCGCCATTTGCCGCAACGTTCGGCGTAAGTTACCCCCCTTGATATGCTTGATTTTTGTTTTAATTTTTCTAGTACTCTCTTTATGTCACTCAATACATGGGAAACTTTCACATTTCCTAATAATGAAAATGAGTGCCTTGAATATTTATCTATGGATCATGTTTTAATATTCCTTTTTTCAGTTAGGCAAAATCTATTAGACCATATTACTAAAGTGTCTGTTTTCTCCATGTAAACAAATCATAACACGAATACGCCCGTTATAATGCCGACTATACATGTCAAACACTAGTGCATGTCAACACGTGTAAACAATAAACTGTTACGATACCCAGTGATAAATCTAGATGTGTGTCTTGCGTAAAATACGCATAAAAATCGAAAAAGACGCACAGTTTCAAAATATGTGCGTTCAATCTGATGCATGCTAATCTGGAAGTTTATAATCCAAAATATCACGATTAGTGATTTCTATGTACAGATTGATTACTTTAATTTCATTAGTTGAATAATTTTTCAATTTCTTCAGCTGAATAATTTAATTTCCGATGATATCAGGTGCAAGACTAATCCCCCATTTGCTTGAAACGTTAAATCCCAAGCAATTGTTGCTTGTGATCGGTAACCGCCCATTATCGGCATAAGCCAATCAGAGCGTCCATTTTGCATAAGAGCGATTCGCCTACAATGGTGAAATATGCAGACATTGGCGCTAAAAAATGAGAAGGGCACAGGAAAATCGTCAGCAAATGGCCAAAGGCGCATCAGACTTATATTGTATGTTATTTAGTCATCCAGACAAAACTGGTACCAACAGCAACAGGTTACCCATTCCCCTGTAATTACGCATATTCTTGAGTTTATCCATTTCCCTATAGCATTTTTCCAAGTTATCTACTTACCTAATTCCTTTCCCACCTACTACTGCATTTCTACTATCGTAAATTTAATCCAATAAAGCAAACAAAAAATCATTTATCTACTTAACATTTTAAATAATTATCGGTAACTGAAAAAAAGTGTTGCTATTTTAAGAAATGCTGTAAGTTACAGTATAATCTGACAGGTGTGTAATGATTTCCCCTAAGGTCACTCAAGTTCACGCGGAGTGTAAAAAAAAAAGATGTCTATTACGTCATCAGAATATTTGACCGGGTGATTAACCAATCAGGGTAACATTGTGCATGACTTTTTTTCATGATCAAAAGGTCTGTCTGTGTATGCTTTCTACACAGAGGCATACAAGGAGCAAAAAAAGTCGTCAGTATGTATACAGTGTGAGAGGGACATTTTGTGCAAATTACGAACAATTTAAATGGATAATGCACAGTATTAGACATAAGTAGTAAGAAAATATAAATTATGAAAATTAGATTTTTGAGCAGCCAATATTGGCAATAAAAATTGTTTTGCCTGCAATTAATATTAGTACCATAAATAACGTTTTTATGCACTTTAATTACTTAATCGCTTGTTATAAAAACATTCAAATCATGTCAAGGATCTGCTATTAAAAAGACGCATTTATTTTGCTACATAACTCATTGATTTTGCTACAGGACTCATTGTTTTCAAACATGTGCGTCATCCGACACATTGTAAGGAATTTCTAGATTAATCACTGGATACCTGATAGTTGACAACGATAACGGGAACAAAATTCTCAAAAATAGTAATCAAGTGTAGCCAAAGGGGAAAAACTCATGCCGAACGTTGCGGCAAATGGCGGATGTCACTCCTTGTCTTTTTTTATAATACCGTAAACTTTGACCAGTTTTAAAAGTAACAGATTGGGTTCAAGTGATAATATATTGTTTGAGGCCATATGCTCGGATAATACTTAAAGATATTTAGATGTAGCAGAAACGTTTTTAAAAACCGTTACACGATCGAAAATATGCGCCGCAATCTGCGGTCCCGTTCTCGAGTTCCTATGGGTTACACTGGGAAAAGCCAGTCCTGCATGGCAGGGTTGGTAGCCTTTAGAAAAAATTTGCGACGCCGAATTATTAACCTATACTTTCATGTTATATTCCCTTTTAATACTAGTAAACACAGTGAAACCTCGCCGCATACCACGTGACATGTCAATATCCGAATAATTTACACTATTCGAAAATGTAAACATTTTGTTAAAAAAGCCTCATTCAATAAACATATTGTAGTTTTTTTTAAGAAGGGACACATCAAAATCACTTTACCACATTCACGCTTCTCAGCCGTTCAATTTCTCGATTTTTTTCTTCAATAATTGATAAAAGCTTCGTAATTTCTTCGTCTTGAGGTTCCATCACTGTCGGTAAAGCGCTCATAAATCATGGCGTAAGCAAGCTTCTCGTTCATTCGGAACGTTCCGAAGACTGACGGAAAGGGCCGAAAACTTGCGATTGGCTTCATTTATGAAATACACGGGGTTTTCCGGGTTTAAAAAATGGGCGGGGGGCTGATACAATTTTTGATACAATAAACAAAAACAGTTCTTTTTTTAAAAAACATATTTTATTTTTTTATAAAAGAAAAAAAAGGGAAAAATCCACCAAAAAAGTTGGGAAAATGGCAATTGCGATTGAATTACGGCTGTGATTTATTTTAGAAATATTTTTGCAGGACTTATCCCGAAGAAACAGAACAACACTGTCGAAGATTTTAAAAAATCAACTGCCCCCAAGAGACTCCATATTTGACTGAGTCTGTACATGAGGGAAAGTAGAAATTTCTCACATGCTACTATTTTATATTGGATCGTAAATCACCGTCCCTTAAAATACCATTTGAAAACTTTTACAAGTATTACAGGCTCATTTTTTTGTTACGTTTCCTGAATTAAAAAAATTTTGGGAAAAACTTTATTTCGATTTTTCAAAAAACAACATTATATAAAAATTTAATTTGGCATGTTGTTTTTATTTTAATACATAATTAATTTTGACTGGACCGTTTTAAAAAAAAGGTTTAAAACTTTTTTTCAATTTTTTTTTCCAAAAATTTTGGATTTTTTTAAAAATCTGGTGAAAAGTGAAATTTTGGGAAGCCTTTTTCATGCACTCTGCCAGTTTTTCTTACATCCCGTATAAAAACTTTGAAAATTAAAAAAAGGGCACACAAAAAAAAATTTAACCACTTTTTAAATCCGTTTTAAAAAATGCGGGAAAATTTTAAATTTAAAAAGGGACTAGTTTTTAAAACATCCCCTTTTGATTGTTTAAAACAAGGTGATTTTGGAACGCCATAGCTGCCTTCTATAACTACTTAATTCTTAAGTGATAAATGGTGCTGTGGTTACAGTAAAAGGTGTTGTGGTTTCAATAAATGGTGCTGTGGTTTTGATGAATGGTAATATCGTTTTGATATATGATGCTGTCTTTTTATACACTAGCTGTACAGTACTGTGGCTTTGAAAAATGATGGCGCCGTTTTGATATATGGTGCTGTGGCTTTGATAAATGATCGAGACTATTTGATCAGGCATGTCTGCACGTATTGATTTTGATATATGAGAGGAAGGCGCGGTTTATTTTGTTCATATAGTGGTGCTGTTACGTTTTCTTGATATTGGGTTTACTTAAAAAGTTATTATTAGTGTTTGATAGTATAAGTTATTTCTACTCATCAAATATAACCTTAGTATGGCGCATGTTTTTGTTATATGCTGATTATCTTTTTCTATAAAAATTGATGAATGCTAATTATGTACACTCGATTCTTCTTTCTTCAAGTTACTGTACATAGCCCCGCTTGGGGCATTAACCCTTAACAAAGGGGGTATGTTTCCCAAAAAAATTTTTGCGGGGAATGATAAGTGCAAGTTTAAAAGAAAAAAACAAAAAGGGTAAAAAAAAAAAAAATTTAACTCCTTTTTATTATTTCCCCATGGGCCCCCAAATAGTCCTCACTTGAAGGGTTCCTGGGGCTGCAACCCCGCCCCCCCCTGGGGTATGCTCTGGGGAAAGCTGGTTTCACAGGCGGGAAAAAAGGGCCCCCCCAAGTTTTTTTACAAAGGGGAAAGGGCTTCGTTGTTTGTCTTTTTAAAAGAATGGGGCAAAAGTGGGAATCTTGGCCTAAAACCATAGCCACCAAATATCAGGGGATGGAAAATTTTCTGTGCAGCTGGGGGTGGGATAGGGTTTTGCGTGATCCTTTTGGCCCCCCACCTTTCCCTTTGGGAATTTTCTTATCTTTTGAAACGATGAAAAAAAATCACCCCCCCTTTTTTTAAATTTTAATTTTTACGGGCTTGTTGTTAACCGGATTTAGTTTTTATGAGGGGGTTTAAAAATTCACTTAAGAAGAAGAAGTATAGTAGGAAACTATGGTTTTCCATAAAGTGACCTCAGGCAATAATATGTAGTACACAGTAGTTATGCATGGCTGAATATATGTTAAAAGATTTGTTCGAGCGGAAAGCATAAATAACTCGTGCATTTTGAGCAGATTGTCATTCACTCATCGAAACATTCAGGAGTAAAAACTTTTCACTTATAAACAGGTCAGTGAATATTTCATTTGTTTTATTTATTTCTTTATATATTTCTTTATTTATTTATTTGATTCATTAATCTATTCATATTTGGTAATTTGACAGCAAATTCTACAAGTAAGTCGTTTTTTGGTTAAAACGAGAGAAAAACATTTTGTATTTAACTGTTTAAAAAAAAAAAGTGGTTGTTAAAAACCAACTGATAAAAAGCGCAAAAAAAATAAAAAAAGGCAAATAAAACAAGCAATTTATCATCTCCACCCAAACAAACTGTTATTTTGAAGTACTCTCTTTATTTCAAAATCCAAATATAAATTTTTCAGCAACAATATTTAAATTATCACCCACCCCCGGAGAATAAACCTTTTAATCAAAATCACCGGCCCAGCCAAAAAGCCGGTTAAAGCAGTCAGAAAAAATAAGAGTAAATCGAAAAACCCAATTCCCTCTGCGAGATGTGTTTACACTACAGTTCCCACTACCCTCACTCCCCAAGATATTCAAAACAATGAAAAAGAAACAAAACATAATTTAAAAACAAGTCCGTAAATACAAGACATACCAATGCATATTTACTTGGACCAGTGTGAGATGGAAAAATTCGGAAAACTTTAACTTTCCGATCCCCCGTCCTCAGCCCCCCACCCACGTTTTTAAAGGGGTCAGGGTTCTAAATAGAATGTTGATCACTGAATTTTTCTAATATACCACAAATTATTCCCTGACACTATGAGGAGAATATAGATTGATAAAGATATCATGTTTTATTCAGACACAACAAAAACACAAAAACCACCATTACAAGCAAACACTAAAAAATAAATTTAACATTTGTTGAAATTGGAATAAAAACAAAAAAACAAAATGCAAGATAACAAATAGAAAAATTAATTGCAATTCGGATAACCTTTCCTCCAAGTTACCTTCTCCAAACCAAGAGGTATTCCCAATCCTTTTAGATGTAAATCTCTATTTCACAAAACTGATCGGCTTTTTTTGAATACAAGGTTCTATCGCATGGACTTCAATTCACACTCCTGTCCCTTTTGCGTGTATTTATCGTTGAAATATTAACAAATAATCAATTGAGCCGTGTCACGACAAAACCAATATAATGAGGTTTTGCGACCAGCATGGATCCCAGACCAGCCTGCGCATCGCGCAGTCTGATCAGGATCCATTATCTGTTCGCTTACAAACCTTTATAACAAGTAGTGAAACTGATGCGAAACAGCACGCGATCCTGATCAGACTGCGCGGTCATGCGCAGGCTGGTCTGGATCCATGCTGCGTCGCAAACCCATTATATTGGTTTTGTCGTGATATATACTGCTCAATTATTTAGTTTTTTACATAGCAGCGGAGGTTTCATGTATCGCTTTCCAACGGGCTTCGCCTTTTTAATACATTGAAATAATGACACTTTTTTTATATTAATAATAGTGGTTTTTTTTTAAAAATATTTTTGGTATAAAAATTTACCATTTAAAAAAATTTTCATGCCTTTATTCGGCCAGTTTTATTATTCAGATTCCCAGATTTTTTCCGGACCCTACCACTGAACATTCACGACTTTCCACATTTTTAAATTTTAACACGTTTACTTATTTATCCATATTTTTTTAATTTTCAAGGGAAACCCCAAATTTATGGCGTCTTATCCCGAGATCCAGCCATTCCAAATATATAACCAACAACAATGGCTAAAACCCAAAACCTTTTAGAAGGGGAAAAAGGGGGAGGAAAAAAACAGGCCATCAGAAAAGAACGGTTATTCGCTCCAAAAAAATGCATTTGCCCCGGGCTAAAGTTTTAAAAGGGAAAACAAGAAAACTTGAAGGGATAGAAGGGACATGTATATGGAAATGGAATAAAATTTTAAATTTAAAAGCTAAAACCTTTTAAATTTCGGGTTTTCTGCTGTACCCTTGCAAAACCCGTTTATTTCCAAGATTATGGACGGGACTGTTCGCTATTTCAATCAGTTCTTTAAAAATTTTGAAAAAAAATTCCCCAAAAATTGTTAAATTGGGCCCTTTACCAGGTTAAAAAAAACAAAAGTCCATTTTTTAATTTTTAAAATAGGGTTAAAGGGCTAACCCCCCCATTGGTTTTATGATGCTAAGGTTTTTAAAGGGGTCTCCGTAATTGAAATTTTTATTTCCCAAAAATTAAAATTTTTTTTCGGTTTTACAGTCTCATTCTCTTTAAAATCAAATTTCTTAAATTAAAGTACTTTATTAAAATTTAAATTTAAAAAAACCAAACGCGTTCCCTTTTACCCGGGCGTAGCCCCTGAAACCCATCTTTGGGAAACAATTGCAAGGGCATTGCAAAAAATAGCACGATAACCCCCTGCATTTAAAACTAACTTTAAAAACCCACATTTAAATGGTTTTAAATACCCAAACCCCGTTTATTCTATTACAGACCAAAGGTCTATCTGATGGAACAAACAGACAACATATCGGCTATATAAACAAGATAAGAAAAGATTCCGTTAGCGGCAAACCCAAAGAGGTGAAAAAGGTGCCCTTGGTAAGGACTCACAGTAAAGTCTCCTTCAAACCTTGGGGTAAGTAATGTGGCTTATGAAAACGATAACAGATTTAAATCACAGTACGAAATATCGGTAGGGCCATTTCAACTTCATGAATTCTTGATTTCATCTTCATGAATTCACAATTTTAACTTCGTGAATTCACGTTTTCAACATACAGAATTCACGAATTCACGATTTCAGATTCATGAATTCACGATTTCAGCTTTATGAATTCACGATTTCAGCTTCATAAATTCACGATTTCAAGTTCACGATTTCAACTGGAAAATGTCAATTTATCTTTCTATCTCTTTTAAACTGGATATATAACTGATTCTCTGTTTTGCTGAAATGAAATAGCGGCAGGTTTTATGATACTAAATTTAGAGTTCGAGCTTGTTTGAGATATGTTTTAGCATAATGCCATTTTTCCTTAAGTTCCTGCGTGTAAAATATTTGTGACTGGTGAATGAAAATGATATCTGGCGAACATAATATCTTGGAATTAAATTGGCATTTCTCGTTTCGTTATTCGTTGTTATCGTTAGTGTTTGTATTATAAAAAAAACGTTACGTTTGGCCTGTTTTCAGGACGAAAAGCGTCTTTTAGTGAAAAGAAGCAAACACGGTTCACAGTTACAGCCCCTGGCCATGTTGTTCCTGATGACCATGGTATGGTTAAATTAATTTGTTTCATTGCTTTGTATTTCTTTAAATTTGTATACACTGTTAAAATTGTTTGTCTGAAATAATGACTAACTGGTATAGATAAAAAATTAGGTGGTTTAGTGGTTTAGAGATCTGCCTTTCAAAACAAGTGTCGTGGGTCACGACCACGTTTCCTCATTATAACACTCAATACTAGAAAGCGAATTATTATATTGCAATTAAGTTGAGTTGGTTTCAAGATCAAGCATAAAATGCATTTTTTAAATACCCGTATGAACATTATTATGCCTACATTAAAGCAAATGCCGGATTGAAATGATGTTTAAAAAGTGTTTTTAAAATATAACTCAATAATTTTTTAATTTTCAATTGATTGATTTTCTTTACGAGACTGTTTTTTCATAAATTATAATAATGTGGCAATTTTTTAGAATTGTCGCCCATGGACGTCGATTCACCCATGGTTAAAATACGCAGTGTGATGACCCGAAAACCCCACGGTGTCCTGGACATTGATGCCATCAAAGACCCATTAACATGCTCAGAGTATGCCCAGGATATCATTGACTATCTTCAGGTAGGCCTAACACTGATATTGTTAAGGTCATAATAGCCGTGCCATGACAAAACCAACATAGTGGGTGGGTTTGCGACCAGCATGGATCCAGACCAGCCTGCGCATCCGCGCAGTCTGATCAGGATCCATGCTGGTCGCTTACAAACCCTATAACAAGTATAGAAAGTGATAGCGAAGAGCATGGATCCTGATCAGACTGCGCGGATGCGCAGGCTGGTCTGGATCCATGCTGGTCGCAAACGCACTAAGTTGGTTTTGTCGTGACGCGGCTCATATGCCGTCTTGTCAGCTTTACTGGTTGACTAAGATTTTAGGTACCACTGGTCACTAGTAGATCTACTAAGCTTCAGTATGCTAGTCTGGTGGCTTCTTCATTGTGCTTTGCAGGATTCGAACACAGTGGCAAGAACCTGCCATGTGACCAGCGACCATAACAATTAGGTCATTTGGACCATAGATATCGTCTTTTAGCGGTAGAATGACTGCAAAGTTACGTTAAGGACTTCATTCTTTTTATGTCTCATGTTATATTATTTGCAGATGATAGAACGAAGGTTTACATTTCCGGACAGATACCTCATGCAGAAAGGCACTGAAGTAACAACTCATATGAGAACAGTTCTCATGGACTGGCTTATCCAAGTTCAGGTACTCATAAATATGTCATCTGTATCCATTTATGTCCCCATTACATTCTTAAATTTTCCAACAATACATATAAAACTCCCAACCATATCTATAAAGTTTTCGACCACATCCATAAATTTTTGACCATATCCATGAAGTTTTTAACATTATTCATTAACTTTCCGACCATATCATTAAAGTTTCTAAAGACATATATAAACTTTTCAAACATTTTCTTAACGTGTTCAACCATATCCATGAAGTTTTCAACCATATCCATCAAGTTTCCATCCAGATCCATAAACTTTCCGACTAGAGTCATAAACTTACCGACCATGTCATTAAACATACAAACCAAATATATAAACTTTTCAACAATGCAGATAAACTTCTTAGGCGAACGTGTACATTAGACTTAAACCATTTCAAACTATGCCTTTTGAATCTGTTTTTACTAGGCGTTGCAGTTACTTTTAACATTTTGACAACAGATTTCAAATGTAAATGAAGTTCTGTAGATTACTTAGATAATATGCTGGCTCTTATGAAATAGTAACGCTTTCTTGACATATTTGTATTATGGCTTTTGTAATGATCAAAAGGCCATTTCACGTCAGTACTATTTTAAAATTGGAAAAATCTTTATGATTTTATTTCCATTACAATATGAGTACGCATAGAACGATCATTTATAACCAGCTATTAGTCTTACTACCAAAGATATGTAATCTGCTTTCACTTTTTTCTGTATATTGCAATTCAACTCATTTACCTATAAATATATCTTTTGAATTACATGTAATTGTTATTATATCTGTTGAATATACAGGTACATCTAGACTTATCACAGTATACCCTGCATCTATGTGTTAACCTGATTGACAAGTTTCTGTCCATGCAGACAGTGAAGTTAGACACCCTTCAACTCCTCGGTATCACATCCCTTCTCATTGCAGCCAAGTACCACGAGAGATTTCCACCAGAGGTTAGTTAAATTAATGTTAATAAAGCTTGCTTTGTTTTTCAGAATATCAAGCACATATTAAACTGTTCTTGATTGTTTCGAAATACTTTGACTACATACCTTCGTAATTATTAGTGCAAATTGGATATACATGCCAAGCTTTAGAAAACTGAACAATTTTGTAGATCAACACTGTTACAATGTACGGATTCGAATTCCTCGTGGAACTTTAATTCCTTTTGGGACTTCCGGTGTGTAGTATATATGTTAGGAACTTATTTAGAAAGAATATCGTCATAGGAGTCCGTCCGTGCCTGCAAATTTTATGAAAATGGCATTTTCCATCTAGTACATTTACGTTTCTGTCTTAAAGCTGCATGCCTAAAAATTAGCCCCTCTTCCCTCCCCCCAAAACAGAAAAGAAAAACAACTTAGAGAAAAATGAAGTAAGATGTTAAGAAAAGCAAAAATATTCACGATTCAAGTAATGATTAACATGTTATATGAAATGAATTACTGATTTTGCAGTATCTACCACCATATTTCTATGCGTGACCAACGCATTAAGGGCTAGTTTTGCACATTTTGACCTTTATTTGGTAATATACTTGAAATTGAACGTACCGTTTGCAATGTGTAAATTATATAATAAATTTTTCAAATTTTCATAAAAACTAGTATAAATTTGGAGTTGTGCTGCTTTATATTTTTCAAATTTTGTTTATTTGTGAACAATTACCACAAAAGCTTTTTTTCTCTCTCGTTAGATTGCTGACCTCTGTCATCTCACGGATGGAACGTACCAGCCGTCACAAGTTCTTAAGATGGAAATCTATATCCTGAAGAAAGTAAAATTTGAACTCAATATACCTGGACCTATCATATTCCTGGAGAGATTTCTTCTGGTGAATCAATGTGAGAAGAAAACACTGGTATGTTTTCTTACATTAAAGGGACTCTACTGAGGTTTCTTGTCATGACAGGACTAAAAATATTTTTTCGAGATTGATATTTCATTTGATGTAGTTCTAGACCAATAACTTGTATGCAAACTTTCAGATCATTTGCTCACTCCTTTTTTCCAGAATAATCATCTTAATTGTCAAAAATTATCCAAAATTAAAAAGCGTTTTAATGTTTTTCACTCAAATTGGGCTAAGAATAGCACAAAAATACGATTTCCAATTTATTTCTGAGTATATCTATTTACTGTCATTTGCATAACAATTTGTTGTAAGTGCCTCATATGATCTATGTAACTATGTAAGACATTGAAATTTTATGTTTTTAGGCTTTTGTACCTCAGCGGAGCTCCTTTCACACTTATACATATTTAAAGGCAATTTAATGGTACATATTTAAAAATTATGGTATTTATATTTGTAGTTATACTCGTATTAATAATTCGTTTAATCATTTAATAAAAGCTTATTCATTGTCATTTGCTATAGCATGAATATATCAACTATGGAACTCAGTTTGGGCCATCTTTGCTAACAACTGATACTCGATTCTCGTGAAACAAAAATATACCCCGTTGATGTAATACAAAGTTTTAACACTGCTCTCTTTTTGCTGATTTCAGGTTCAGAGCATGTCTATGTATTTCCTAGATTTGACGCTAACGGACATCACGTTTGTTCATTTCTATCACTCTATGCTAGCAGCCAGCGCCATCTATCTCTCGCGAGAAATTCTAGGATGCGAGATCGTCTGGGATCAGGCGTTTGCTCATTACACCAAGTACTCAGAGAATGATCTGAGTGAGTGTGTTAAATCAATGAAACGAGCATTGGCCAAGTTGCACAAGTCCAACAAGTTTTCTGTAAGTTCTTAAAATTTGATCATTTTCATGTAATATAGATTAATTTTCTTTAAAGAAACTTAGGTGTGGAGCTATTGGTCACTATCTCAAGAAACAATAAAGCCCAGGTGGCGCGATAGCTCAGTTGGTTAGAACATTGACTGTGACTCCTGAGGTTCCGGGTTCGATCCTAAGTAACACCCTTGGGATTTTTCAGAAATACTATCAGTGTTTCCCACCTACCTAGATGTACACTGGTACGAAATCCAGCTTATCCTCGCATGTATCAGTGCTATACACTGGGCATGTAAAAGAACCAAGGGATCTATTAAATAAGAGCTGGGGACTGGTTCCCGGATTCCCTTGTATCTCATAGCTGTCTCTAGTGTCTGCTGATGTGAGAACCCTACTGGAAATAAGTGCTTGCACTTTCGTAGGCTATCCTTGACCGCCTGGTCTAAAGAAAATCAAATCAAATCATATCTGTTCAATAGTAATAATGTTACACTCATCAACCTAAGTTGCAGCTAGCTAGTACAGCAGACCTTATTTAATCTCTAGAGGTTACTTTTTAAATAAAGTCAACAGACTCAACTGTTGTTTTCTTCTAATTTAAAGCGTAAAGAATAGTTATTTTCACATTCAAATATAACCGACATTTATTGACCATACACATGCACATTCAGCAAGTTTGTTTTTATCTATCAAGCTTTTTCTTCTTGACGAACGTCTTAGCAACGCTTATCAATCGGAAGGTGGCACTTGCCTCATTCCCAAGAATTTCCGATGGATATTTTATATTAAAGAGCGAAAAGATATAGCGCTACTACATAGTATCTAGCAAAAAGACTACATAGTATCTAGCAAAAAGAAGTATATGTTTAACTTCATTGTATAATTTATTTTCGTATACTTCCAGGGAGCAAGACAGAAGTACGAACACCACGATTACCATTGTATCAGCAAGCACCGAGTGCTCCTTCCGGCTGAACTGTGGCCCGAGGAAAATGATAACAAGAACATCAAGGGTTTGGAGACGCTCATTATTTAATCATCAAGATATCTCGTGACTGATGTTTTTGAACGCACGCTCTTGCAGACATTTTGCATACTGAATTAAGTTTCGACCGGATATCAGAATGCGATTGCTTGTTTTTGTAAGAGTAAAGGGTAGCAGACGACAATTTAGAAGTGAAATTAATTATGATGATGTTGCTATATAAGAATATGTACGCCATTTCAACAAGATTTTGAATTAATGTTAATCATTTACTAGTTTGTTGCAGTTTGATCAGAAATGTGAATTTATTTCACAATTAAATAAAAAGTTGATAAGCTAGATTGTGATTCGCTTCACCGGACTGATAACCGGAAGAAAAGTGATGGCTTCGAGAGAGAAATTTATTAACGTTAAAGAAGTGTGGATGGTAGACTTCGTATAATTTTACAACAAAAAATCAAAACTTATGAATGAATGTACATGTTGCATTTTGTTTATAAGCATGCCATATGACTTTCCAACTTACTACTGCGGCAGTCATTATTTCACTGTAAAGTACACAGTTGTATATGTTTACAAATACACATTTACATATGTTTACAGTCTACGTGACGTAATTTTCTTTTTCTATTTATATCAACTTGCATACCTCATCCTCTATTTCCATTCTTCTACACTTTCATATTTATTTGTATCATTGTTTGTACATAACTTTCACAATTTATTTATTTTCGTTTGTGACATCAAATGTCATTAAGTTATTTTTGTACAATTATATTTACATCTGTTACCATAGTTTTCTACAAATTGCCTTTTGCAATAAAGCGTTTCGTTCAAAGCCTGTTTAATTTGTTCTTTAATTTCACCTATAGAAGTTAACCATTTGAACCAAGAGGTAGTCATGTCGCTAAGGAGATAGCTCTATAGATATGAACTATAGGTTTATTTATAGAAGTATCGTATGCGACGGTTCAAACTTGCTGGCATAGCAATGTATCCTTGTTTGGAAATTGTTTTTTTATATTTTTAAATGTCGCAGCTCAAACGAAACAAAGGGCTCGTAGACTCTGCTGTGAGTTCTGGACTTGTGGTAGAGGGGTCTGTAAAAAGACAAGTATGCGCTACTCAAAATATTTATTCTTCACTACAACAAAACCGTGGCCTGCGCCAACAATTTCTCAATTCAAGTATGCATGCGTTGTGCAGATTAGCGGGGAAATTGAAATATTAGCGAGAAAAGACAATCGAAGAGATTGAAAAAATTATAAAGTACTATTATGTATAGGTAATGGCTATTGGATATGAGATATGAGCTATGAGTATATGAATTAAAGAAATAACTACGGAAAACAATAGGGGACATGGACATTAACATATAAATATACAGAGGCAAACATGGACACGAACAGACCAGCACTTGCAATACGGACAATGTATACTTGACCCTGTGACATAAATACGAAATATTTTATTCAGTATATTTTCATGTATAATACTCTTCACATATTTTTACATTTTATAACTCATTCTGACGTTTTGACATGTAACATACAAAAATACAACTACATCGTTAATGATGTATGTCAACTCCGAAGCAGGATAAATTAATTTAATTGCTTATCTCAAAACAATCGTAAGCAAATATGGGCGGATTCCCGACATACAGTTTCTTATTTTCCTTACTTGTTGTTCCTACAGTCTATACATCTTTGGCGCCAAAAGCTTCCTACATGTTGTATACATATAATTTTTATACTATTATAATAACCCAGCTTTTAGCACATACGATGTTGAAAACCACCTTAAGTCCATGTTTATTAATTACTACAACATATAAACCGAATGTCTGACTATAGATCACTTAATTTTAGTATTTAGTCTATTACATGTTTATTTCCCATCATATCAATTGTTCGCTCCATTTAGCAATGAGAGGCAAAAATACATCAGAGGAAAGTTACGAACGTTTTTTAAATAAAAAATAAAATACCCTAAGAATAGGCAAACAAATATGTTCTATATACATGCATTACCAAACAACATTCTCGTCTCAGCATAGAAATCCTTGACCTTACATAACATAAATGATTATTATATTGTACATTTGTTAGGTACGCAGTTTAATATCCAGATCAACCCTCGGGTTACATGATTGGCCACTTTGTAACGGGAGGTGTTGGAAACTCCGGAAAACTGTTCGACCATTAAGGTTATGAACCGGCCGGAAGTTATCTGACAATAATGCCCTCCATTCACCACCTTCACCTACAAAATATATCAATCATGCTTATTAATAACGTTTGATGTTTATAATGTATTTTCTATTCGAAATTATTATACACATTATTATACACTGTCAAAAAGATATATAGCAATACACAAGGTTCTACGTCAGCATTTAGAAACAATTAATCTTTCTTGATAGAATACCTAATTGCTTTTATTTTTAACACTGTCAATAACCAATGAACAAAAATATTCTTTCAGTATTTTACAACATACCCATTATCAACAGCCAGTTTAAAGGTCCTTCGTTGCTATGAAAACTTACTCAAAGATATTCTAAAAATATTATTTCTTCATACAACTGGTATATGAAAAGATCCTTTGGGTGTCTAAAATGTCTTTGGAAAATAAAAATGTCCAAGAAAATAATTGAACATCTCTGGTGAAATACGAATTGGCAGAGGTAATAAGCCGGTGTTTCGAATTAATCGACAATTCATATTTTGCTAAAATTATGTGTTGCGTTCAGTTTATATATATTTATATATAATACAGTTATACTTACCTGGTACCCGGTTACGTGTTTTTGCTTCAATATGAAGTGATGAGGTAAACATCTCCCGGAAGTGCCTTAGCTAGAATAATTATATAATTTATATACACACGTGGTTTGTAAATTTTACTGCTTCAATTACATTTGATAAAGACAAAATTATTTAATATGCAATAGATCTAAGCACTGCAGCATTAAATGCATATCACAAAAAGAGATCTAAATTATTTTAGTGAGTTGGATAGTATGTGCCACCGACTAGCTTTAAAGAATTTACATTTATTATAGTTTAAGCATATTGGTAACTTTCTTTTAAGAAGCTGTCTTTTTTTAAACATTGTTTTAAAGATGCATATTTTGACCAGTGAGTCAGCATCACATTATCTTACCTGTCTCTCAGAGATGTACTGGTTCTGTTCAAAAATAGTCCATATGACAGTTTCAGAGCAGTTGGGTGTAGTAAGGGAACCAGCGTACCGGAAGTATCTGTCCGGTGATTGGGGTAGAAACTCCTTTATTGAAACAGCCGGTATAGTTACTAATACATGTCTGTCTACGATGAAAATAGCAAAATTATTATTTTTTTTATATGTAATCATTAAAATATGTGCATTCATTTCTTTTTGTAAAATTTGACTTAAACTTTATAGAAAATAATTTGTTTATAACCTCCCTTTATTTACATGAAATGTTAAATTCGGTAATATCTTTATATTGATAAATCTTAATTTGAGCATTTAAAACCATAAAAAGTTGTAAATTATTATCAGGCATACTTAAACATATATAAATTATTCATTGAAGAACAGCTTATTCTTTCACATTAAATATTTTCCCTATCGTAACATATGTAACATTATATTCGTTATTAAAGTTATAAAAATTCTGTTATACTCCTGGGAAAATAAACATTTTGGTTCCTGCAGAGAGGCTTTCTGTAGGGAGGTTTTTATTCTTATTGTTTACTCTAGGGATAAATAATGCAGTTGTTGTAAAGAGGTAAATGCTCTCAACAGGGTATTAAGATAAAGAATGAAATCGCGGATAATATGCATTTGTAATATGACAAAAATATTTGGCCGCATATAATTAGTTACATGCTTGCAGCCATACTAGCAAGGGTCATGCCGACTGTGTTGTATGGCAAGACTTTTTACTGTTGGCTCCTCAATTGAGCACTTTGAAATAAAATATTGCAATAATTAAAAAGGACAAATTCAAAGCAGGGCATGGCCATAACATGATTGTTCAGGGTTAAGCTAATGTACCTGTCGCAAGCACTGTTTCCAGTTGTCATTATACTAAATTGGTAGATTATACTTTTTCAGGTAAAAAATAAACCGATTGATTCAATCTAAAAATCTGATTGTAGACAGTTAACAGGTTGATTGCAATTAGCCATGCAATCTTCAGACTTTACGAATAAATTGAATACAGTACAACCAGTGCAGGATGGTGGCCTTCTGTAGAACACACCACTAACACCAACCAAAATCCTTGTATTCCAAAAGCTTTTGCTCTACAGAAGTTGTACTTTATGTTAGACACAGGAAATGGGTGCATGCTGGTAACTTTGTCTTTGGTCACCGAGGGAGCATCTTGAACATGTAAATCTACTTACCTGGATCTCTTAACTGATGTAGAACTCGAATAATTGGTTCCAATGTCGGGTTGTCGAATGATGATACCTTGAACAAGATTGACAGAACAGCCAGACCTTCCCGATGTTTCCCAGCCTCGTCACTTGATTTGTATTTGTCGCTATTCCAATTTACAACGTGCATCTAAAAATAGATAACGTGCATCTAAAAATAGATAATAATATTTTATTAAAATTACCCAGATACGTCATCTTCAAAAACTCACATTGATGCTTTTCTTTCTTTCTTTCTTTCTTTCTTTCTTTCTTTCTTTCTTTCTTTCTTTCTTTCTTTCTTTTCTTTTCTTTTCTTTTCTTTCTTTCTTTCTTTCTTTCTTTCTTTTTTGAAAACTTGAATTTTTGGCATTTTTCAAAATTGAAAACGCTCCGGAGCAAGTACACATGCTTATATGCTTTTAAATTGGTACGTTTTGTTGGTCTATTTTGAAGATTACGTATCTGTTGAAATGTTTGTAATAAAATTATGGACCTCAATACCTTGTGTATAATAGACCTTACTCCTATACTCGCTTAAAAAGATGCTTAGCATATAGTGAAAAACTACCACTCCTTACGATATTCATGTGAAAGATCACACTCGCAATTGCTGAGTGTCACTGTCAAAGATTATATTAAACGTTCATATGATGTCTTGTTTAAAAGCACAATATGCCTAGAAATGAATGATTTGTTCCTTCTTTAGAAAAGGCAAACATTAGTTTTATAAGATTGAAATGATAGTTTACAGCAAGCTAGATGCTTAGCACATTAAAAAATTAGCGCGAAATATGAAATGTAGAAAAATGCAAACAAAGTAGTAATTTGACTTGTACATTGTATACAAAATACTTAATCACTATCCTAAAGTAATTGCCAAAACGTATCCGAAGCAAAAAGGTGGTTAATGTAAAAGGCCAATGAGAACATTTTTGGAAACTTAAAGAGGACATCAATAATAAAAAGCTTTTGAGAAATTAAACTAAAAGTATTCCTGTGGCATAATGGGCCTTTAAAATATAAATGAGCCGTGCCATGACAAAACCAACATAATGCATTTGCGACCAGCATGAATCCAGACCAGCATGCGCATCCGCGCAGTCTGATCAGGATCCATGCTGTTCGCTTACAAACCCTATTACAAGTAGAGAAACTGATAGCGAACAGCATGGACCCTGATCAGACTGCGCGGATGCGCAGGCTGGTCTGGATCCATGCTGTTCGCAAACCCATTATGTTAGTTTTGTCGTGACGCGGCTCAAATGTAAGTACCTCTAGAGGATACCGTTCACCATCAATTGTATGTTCGGACCCTTGAGCATCTTGGCTACCCCAATGGAAATGAAACTGAGCTGTTTTATACAAATAACGCAACCCACCATTTGAAATGTAGAAACTTCCGTCAGTATTCACTTCAACTAAAAATAGTAACAAATAAATGTTTTGAACATATGTTACATATTGAATGAATATCGTTTTGTGAATGTTTTCTTTAATCATTAAAAAATTCAAAATCCTTATGCTATATGTTTGTTAGCTGCAACATCAAACACCTTTGATACGCAAGAAGAGACATGATATCCTTATATCATTTGATGTGGTAATCCGTTGGAAGATTTTTTTTCCATAACCCTTTATGGAAAGGACATAGATTTTACGCAATTTAGGTAGAAAATTTACAGTGAAGTAATAAAAAAGCTATATTTTCTGATATTTTTTACGTTTCGATATTAACCTACATTTTCCGATATTTGCCTACATTTTATGCAGGAAGTTATAATAAATGTGTATTTAACAGGAGCAAAACGATCTTGTCGTTCAAGAGCTTTTACTATTTGATACGGAATCGAAAGTGTCGGACATCCGACTTTTTACGAACTTGGATTAGTTACCTGCATGTCCGTTATTATGAACTTCAAACTTGGATCCTCGCAAAGGTGGATCGTAGAAAATGGCGAACTCCTTTAAATTTGGATTATACACTGTCTTACTGGTCTCAATATTTATTGGTGACTGGAATATACCAGCACAATAATTTGGAAATAAGCTCGGCCAGTACATCGGTCCTGAAAAAGAGTTATGCATTGTTGATTTATTGAAAAGCTTTAACATTATATAGATGGCTTTCTGTAAGTCTCGCAAGATGTACAAAACTCAGCCGAACTGAAAGAATATGAGCCGCGTCACGACAAAACCAACATAGTGCATTAGCGACCAGCATATATCCAGACCAGACTGCGCATCCGCGCAGTCTGATCAGGATCCATGCTGTTCGCTTACCAACCCTATTACAAGGAGAGTAACTGATAGCGAACAACATGGATCCTGATCAGACTGCGCAGACTGCGCAAACGCACTATGTTGGTTTTGTCGTGACGCGGCTCATATATTGCACATATTATATTAAAGGCTCATTACAATAAATTTTAATGTTTCATGTATATATGAACATGCATGACTAACGGTCTATTAATCTTTAGCTAATTGCACATTATGCCCTATAAACAAATAATTTCTTCCTTATTTCAGAAAAAGGCAAACATGATCTTTATAACGACTTAACAATGGATTAAGAGCGTGAAAGAAATTAAAAAATATTTGTCATTGAAGTAGAAAAATGTAAACAAAGAACATGCAGTATTTTTACTTCCTTACAAAATCACTATAACTATACCAACTGCCAAAAAGAGACAGAAGCAAAAGTTGATCAGGTAATTAGCCAATTAGTAACGTTTTGGAGACTGTAACTGCACACAAAGAAATTAAAAAGGTTTTTAAAGAAAAAAAATTGCATTTTTATAATCATAATGGGCCTAAATTAACTGCATTTTTGTAAAGGTCAAACGTGACGTAATTAACGTTTAGTTTATTACCAGAGAGCATTGATTGTCAAAATGAATGAAGTGAAGATAGTTCACATGCTCTTATTTGTGTACCGTTTATAATTTTATGTAGTGTATTCATGTATTAATGTAAATATGTTCTAATCTTGTTTTTATAAGAGAGGTTATTTTCACATGCTCTTATACATGTTATGTTCACATGTTCCTATAATTGATTCATGTTTTAATTGGTGGTGGTGATGGTGTTGGTAGTTTTCACTCAGGATCACAGCAGTTGAATTTACCAGAGTTCAAGTTCAGTCACGGCATCGTTCCTGGGTAAGTTGTCAAGCCGTTTACCAGTACTAGTTGCCTTCACTTTGCAAGGAACTGATAACTTCTGCATATTCTAGAGCAAAGGTAGTGTGAATGACCATCGAAAGGAATTCATAATGAATCACAAAGAAAGTGACCTGCACCGTCCGGTTATTGAAACCGGGTCGCCGGATTCACAGTCCAACGCTCTACCTATAGTACTGAGCTAACCAGACGACTCTCTATGTTTATATATCAATGATGTCCTTATTTATAATATGCTTACCGTGATCATTGTTTCCATATGCCCAGTATGAGACATCTGAAATCATTAAAATATGAAAACATAATTAACAAATATATGTTATGTATTATGCATCCTTGAATATAAATATTCTTTGATTTGACAATTTTAATATTAGAAAAGTTTATGTTTTCCTTCATATTTTGATAATTTAGTTCCCATAATGACGATATACGAAGACATAAACGCTGCATAAGTAAATAGTTATGCAAAATACTTTCGAATGACATTAGTTTTTACAGTATTAGAACTAAGCTTTTTTACTTGAACAACAGAATATTTCCATTTTTGCAAGCCTGTCATATTTTTTATTTAAAATGAAATAACCATAGCTTTCTGCAGGCTCAGTTTAAATCTGATCAGAAAAAATTGATATATAAAAAGCAACATAGCATTACCTGGTATCAGCACTTGGAACGCTACAAAATATAAAAATATGCGTTAAATTTTGTAACAAAAATATCATTTATACTCGTAAATACATATTGTATGTAAAATATGGGAGATCTGTAGAAATGTAATTGATCATTTTAGCACAAAAATTGTTCTGTAAAATACATGTAATACTTCACAAATACTAATTATAGTTATTAATAGAATTGTGAAATACTTTAAACAAAAGTACTTACAAATACAAAACATGAATACTTTATTCGAAGTATATGGCATAAAATCGTAAAAAGCGGATAACATACATGCAAACTGCCGAGGTTGTGGTGCTTCTTGACCACTTCCTGGTACCAAATGCAATAACAGAAAAATGCTAAAACATCCGAACGCAATTTTCTCCATAATCCCCGCTTTACCACACAAACAAAATACATGTACCAAAATATGCCTAAATGCGCGATGAACCATCAACGCTTATTGTAATAAAAAGGACGATGATGTTTTTATTGTTCTTGACTTACAATATGTTAATTAGGTAGCTTTTTTATAATTAAACACTCAAAATTGAAATGTTACTACTGAAATATCTATTAACATGACAGCGCAAAAATAGTTCGTCTTTTTTTTATGTGAAAATGGCATTAGTTGACCATAATTATGTTTATAAGTGTAATAACAATGTGAGGTTTCGATATTTGGCTTTATTTGAGATTATTGAATTTGTATTGACTATGTACTTTAATGCATAATTACAGTCAAACCTGTGACCAGGGTCGCACGGAGGAGAAATATAACATTTCCTCTATATACAAGAGGTCCTTATTAAGAGGATCCTTTATTCTGTTAAGCACTGTAGTATTAGTTAAGGGTGGCTTTTGTCACGAAAAAAAAAAAAAAATAGTTGGGTGGTTTGGACACCGTTTTGACTGTTTACTGATTGCCAATACATTATATCGACCAAAAAAATTTTTGTTACATGTTTTGTACAATATGGGAAATAAATGTTAATTACAACCCCCCCCCCAAAAAAAAAAAAAAACAAAAACAAAAAAAAACAACAACAACAAAGAACAACAAAACAAAACAAAACAAAACAATGTGAGGTTTCTTCTTTCGATTCATAGGCCAGCTGATGAAAAGTGCAACATGAAACTGTCGGCCTAGCCTTTAATTGGGACATTAACTATAGACATCCACACTATCCACAGTATTAATGTATTTACCTTTGGCCACTCGAAATAAAAACAAAACAAAAACAACTAGTCATTAATTAAACCACAGGACAATAACGATAACATTCAATTCTTCTTTAGTAACACATCTTTATTATAAGTTATACAAATGTAAATAGTTTTGACAGGTTATATGACCAAGGAGATAGGTTTGTTACCTCATTTGACCTTGACCTCATATAACATTGACCGCTGTGCAGTAATTGTTTAGCAAACAACCCTTTAGTAGCAAACACGTCAAAATAAACTAGCTCTATTAAAAGTCTTCATCACAACTTTATATCTTACTGCTGTGCGGTAACTGTCTTTGATTTTAAATTATTTGAAAATAAATATGTCGCGTTCAGGAAAATGGTTCCATATTTTATAAAGTTTCTTAATTCTCTATTTCTGTTCCGTTACTTTGTTTTAAGTTCAAAGGTTTGCAGAGATGATATAAGCGTCACGTATCTAATGAAATCAATGTAACAAACGGGTAGTAACATATAGATTTTAAAGATGTAGCTGTATCCAAACAACTGTGATCAAAGATTGATTGTTACCGGAGAAGTGTCTCCTAGCATTGCAAGAGCATACTTTTCTTTTTGAAGCTTGTTTCCTTTCACACACCTTATAGACATTAATCCTTCCATTTGATCATTTTTCTAGTTTGATGATTCCAGCATTCCTTCTTGAATACTGTAGAATCATCCAAAGGTTATGTTGCCTGCTTTCGAAAATTTTGACGTTTTGTCTGTGATACGCAGATTTCATAACCTTTGATCCCCTCTTAATATTTCATTTTATTAAGTTTCGCACATTGTTCTCTTACTAAGGGCACACGCATTGCTTTACTTGGGGACCATGCGCTACTTTTCATGCAGTAACACGAGCATGCCATACATATTTGCCGTATAAACACATTTGCGGAAGTTTTTTACATTTAAAATGCCACATGTTCATATTTAATGTTAAATTCTGCATAAGCCGTTGCAAGGACGACATCTTTCAGTCACCACTACCATCCATGAACACGCTTGATCAAACCTGGCCTGCAACAGTTTCCACTTTGCCATTTTGAGTGTTCTTTAGGGATTAATTTATCTCTTTATATGAACGCGATGTATCAAACACGGTTAATTAGAATCAGTTCTAGAACATACCAAATATATATCTATTTACAGATGACATCTCTGTGATTAACTATACTCAGTCTGACCCCAATAATGTGACTACTTTCTGAGTGGAAATGGAAAACAAACCGGTGTGCAGAAGATTAAGGATACACACGAGAATTTTCTTTACTTTAAGTACCTATGTACAAGTTTAAGCCGACGTCCCTTTCAGGTCATTATTACTTTTTTGTCACACAGAATTACCAACCTTCTAGTAGATGCCACTATTTTTTTTACATACGTCTGATCAACACGTAAGGCCATTGTTAAATGTTTCTCAGTTTCATTTGAATTAACTAGCCACTAGCAGCTTGAATGCCTGATATTTATAACCCCTAAATTTTCTTTATTTCAAAGCTAAATGTTCTTGAATCTGTCGGACAAACTCAATTTGTTACAATGTTTTAATGTTTCTTAAGAAATTTAATTTTTCTCTGTAATTAATATATCGCATACAAACCATCACAAGTAGACAAAGTTACTTTTGAAAACTTTAATAAATTATAGTTACAACCCTATTCAGTAACTTG